>NC_084914.1:12140640-12496202 GCF_949316345.1 Pungitius pungitius
TAAACAGACACACTATATATACTTGACAAATATCATGAATACACACTGGATTGCAGTTTAGTGAGCAACGTCTGCAGCTTGGGGTAGCTGTCCAGGTTGTAGTCTTTGGACAAGTTGCTCCAGAAAGCCTGAATGGTGGATCTTCTCTGTTCCAGGACCCAGGAGAGGAGGGAGTACATGGCCTTATGGATCCCTTCTCTACCTTCCTTCTCCAGCGTGTCCTTTAAAACAACAAGAGGTATGTGACCTCTGCACTCTGAACAAAACCACGTCGTGCTGTGTATCAAGTAGGCGTTTTTAAGGATTATTGTATAAAGAACAACCGGAAAATGTGATTAAAGGTCCTATTCATTAGCCATTACATTGCTTTTGTTGTTCCAGTGTTTGAATAATGAAGAAATACAAAATAGTGAAAACTGCAAACATTCCTCTAAAAAGGAAAATGGACCGAATCAATGTCTTCATATTTGTTCTTACCTTAAATAGTTGGTCAGTGAGGATGTTTTTGTCCACCAAACCGTAAAGGAGAGGGAAAGGGTCATCTACAGCCATGGCAATATCAGTCCGCAGCTCCCTCAGCAGGGAGCGCAGGTTTGTGTCCCGAAAAGCTCCCGTTCTGGACATGATGCGCTTTGTGTGCCAATGAAACTCAAGTTGTTCCCGACGGCACAGGACCCCAGATCATTCAAGAGGTACTGTCAAGTTATTTTTTTGTATTCAATCATGTTTATCGGGCCTAACTGTCTCAGTCCTCCTGATGATCCTCAGGGTGATCGAATGACAGGCCGTCAGTCCAGGGGAATACCTGTCCTCTTACATAAGGAGGGCTGAGTGTGAACCACCTGAAAACGTCACACTGACAGTTTCCTTCTTAAAAGGTTCTTTCCAACACTGCTTCCCCTTAACTATCAGGTTTTCAGACGCTGTCTCACCTCATGACTGTCTCAGCTCAGAATTGGTGCAGTAGTTATTGCAGGAGAAAAGTAACTCTGTAAACAACGAACTGATTGAAAGTTGGATTTTAGGGTTGGTTGAATGCTTCTTTTATCGGCCGATTTGCCTCTGCTGCTGTCGCTCTAAGTGAAGAGAACAAACTAAATAGAAATCAATTCTTCAGCACACACATAGCTTGACTTAAAGTTGTCTCGGGGCGAACGGGAGTGTGAATGGTTGTCCGTCGTTATCTGTCAACCTGTTTAGGGTGAACGCTCCTTTTTGCCCAGTTCCAGCGCGGCCTTGGACAGTACAAGCAGTTCTAAGGGAATGAATGGATGGCTACATATAGACAGTGCTATTGCTAAATGCTAGCACACTCCTAACCCAGTGAGTAATTAGCATAAGTGATTCTCAGGCCAATAGAAAGAGTAAGTGATATCATTAAGGACAATTAGAAACAGTTAAGTCAAATGTTGAATTAAGTCCAGTAGTTTACCCGCTACTTGTTAACAGTTATTAGTTGGACCTATTGACAAAGTTTTGTTTGGGAGAGTGAAGCCCTTTAATCTGTAATTTATTAATCATTTAACATTTTACATTATTCATACTGGTGAACAAGGACCACTTCTACAGAGGGACGTTCACAACATACATATTACATCATTATATACAGTGCAGTGCATTACAGTGGATCGTTATATGTGTGTTACCGGGAGGAAGGGAGGGAGATACTGGGAAGGAGAGAGGGTCTGAAGGGAAACGGGAAAGAGAGAGGAGTGGTTTGGAGGGAGCGGGAGTTGTGATTGCAAGTTGTATTTTATTACTTCCTTTCTTTTTTTAAACCACAGTACAGTTTGTTCTAAAAAAGTTAAACCCATAGAGAGAAAGAGTGCCACATTTTTACAGCTACTGTTAGGTGAACCTACGGAAAGTCGACTCATGTGGGTATATCAAATGAGATACATTTTGTCATGAGATGCTATAGAGAGATGCTATAAAACATTCTAAGATAGTCAACCTCCCTCCAGAGTGCATAGACCCTGAAGGGCAGGCCAAAGGTCAAAGATCAACGTGCATGCGTGCTGCAGACATTCAGACTTGTTCGGCCATCAGGAAAAATGGCCGACCCCCCCACTACTTCTTCCTTCTATGTTTAGGCATCATTTTTGGTGCTTTCCCTTTTTATATATAAAAAATACAAAACATAACAGCGAAAAGAATTACGGCGGTTGTCCCGTTTCCTCCTTTTTCATTCTTCCAAAACAGTTTTTTAGCTCGTTTTCATTTTGACATTTGGTTGTTTTTTTTACCCACCTTTCCTCCTCCAGTCACTTACATATTGACAAAGTATACAATATTGTACAACTGAACAAGAATGAAAGATAACATTTGATTTGTCAAATCAGATACAAGCCTTGCATCCTATATCCAATCAGAGAAGTCAACTGGAAGCTAGCCGGTAGTAAGCAGCACAACAAGCCTATGGTGTGAAGGGAGCTGTCCGATTTCCACTCTGCATTAACATGAGCACCCGGCCTCGGGGACAGTGGCCTCTACTGGTTTGTCCAGCTTGATGTCGATCACTGGGAATTGTCCAGTTAAGGAAAAGGAAAGAGAAAATCAAATATTATAAAATTACACGGGTAATGCATTGAATTATTAGTTACAGTGTAAATGGTTTGTTTTTTCTCTTTTCTTAGTAAAAAGAGAAAACACACGTTACATGGGATCCCTAAACTACATTACTGTTTCACACTATTTCATCATCATTTTAAAGTCATACACAGTCATAGCCTAATGTTTTGTTACTAAGAGTAAAAAAAACCTCACAATATTAATTATATCAACACTGCACTGTATTTCTTTGCAATAACAACGCCGCAATAAGACTGCATTAAGCAGTCTTGTTAAAGGGTAATAATATTCCTGTAATGCGTAACTATTTAATAGATATTTAGTAATGCAAAACATCCCGTACTATAGAGTGGATATTACTTCTGATCGCCAACACCGTAATTGTCTAATGTAATAACTTTTCCATCAGCTATTCATCCTTTATCACACATGGAAATGCCACATCCGAGACACGCAGTACGTGGTGCTCTCCTACGCCTCCCCACCACCTTCCTGGCTCTGTGCATCCTCACTACCAAGCAAAAAGGTTTTAATGGCTGATGCCTCGGTAGACAGTAGGCTGAGCGAGCTGTTTGTTCTCGAGCCAACAACCACTAAGAGATTAAAAATAAGCTGTCTATTTGTTGTCTGCATGGCTCTCTGCGCAGTGAGTCACAGTGGCTGGAAAAGGATACTGCCTTCAGGATTTGCATCGTCCAGGCTTTCCATTCCAGGTAGAGCTGCTGCAACACGACGAAACAGCTAGGAGGAGAGAAAAGGGAGGAGGAGAGGCAGGGTAAGGCATCAGAAAAGATTTAAGAGAAGTAGGGAAATAGGAAATATGGAGGGAGGCATGCGAGAGTATTAGCTAGTAGTAGTAGTTGCAGTGTTCAGCCTTGAGTTCTCTTCTTCCTTTCTTTGCTACGTTTGCCCTGATTCCCATTAGGGTTATATGTAAACACTATTTTATATATGCATGTTGGTGACTTGATCACTTACACACAGCAATGGCAGAAAAGCTGTGAGCAACTGATGCCCAAAAGGCTGTGAAATATGGCGAAAAAGCAAAGATCACCTGTTTGACATTGCAGCCCGTCTTGGCACTGGTCTCGATAAACATGACGTTCAGCTCTTTGGCTCTCTGCTCTCCTTCCTCAATCATGATTTGCCTGCAGGGACATTTTTTCGCTCACATGTTGCTGGAATGATGGCCCTTCTGCAATCTTCTATCTTAGTGTCAAACAGTGCATGAAGTGAAGCTCACCTCTTCTCTTCGAGATCTGTTTTGTTGCCGACTAGCATGATGATGACATCACTTCCTCTCTCTGTCCTGACGTCGTCAATCCATTTGCAGGTCTGCTGGAATGAGTTCACATCTGTGGGGACAAGACTTTAATATTTAATACTATCTTTTTTTTGTGCTAGCTGTGTTGCTGCAAAATGAACCAAATGACCACATGGAGCTTCTTTACTGTGTCAGAAAACATGTAATGTCTACATACGCTCCGGAAAATGAGCACTCTCTTACTTGTAATGTCATAGACAACCACAGCTACTGTAGAGTCCCGAATGTAGCTGGGGATGAGACTCCTGAAACGCTCCTGTCCAGCAGTATCCCACAGCTGCAGCCTTACCTGCATTTACACACACACACACACACTTTAAGAAGCTGCTTCCACATACACACAGACTATACTGATGTAAGGCCTCATAAGTACACATTCGAAGGGTGGGATAAGCCAGTATTAGCGTGTGAGCAGGCTGCCACTCTGCTGACAAAGAAATACTATTACTATTAGCTAAAGAAGATGGTCCATAAGAAAGGCTTTGACTTTTTAGGGCTGGAAAAGATATTTCCAGCAGAAATAACCTTAGGATAATCTTGTTAGTCATGGAAGAGAGAAGTAATTAAGCAAATCAAATCAAAGATTAGTAAAACCAGAATGGAAATTGGGACATTTCTAACGTTGGATGTTGACTGGCTAAAATAAGACAGTAAACAAGCACAAATAAATGAATTAAACATGGAGATACATGTAAATAGTAAATGAGAATCAAGGCTTCCTACTGTTCGGTCTTCGAGGTACATTGTCTTCGATAGGAAGTCTATTCCAATGGTGGCCTGGAGGGGAGGAGGAACAAAAGAAGGGAAGGGAGAGTGTGGGGTAATCGTTATGAACCAGACTTTAAAAGCTCAATGTCCTCGGCCCCATCTGTTGTTCCCTCACAGATTAAACTTTGTTTCATAGAAGAAAAACACGAAAAGCTGTTGAAAAAAGTGGAAAAAAAGGCCAATAAGCACCGAAATTCAATTAGACTAAAAAACTAATTTCGTTTGTATTGCCCACAGGGCTCAATCATCCAAACTCGTTAGGTAGCAAGACTTCTAGGAAAAGCAACAGACAGAACCTTGTGTGTCACTTCTAAGAGCGTAATATTGCCATTATAACATTTCCGTTTTGATAATTGCATGGATAGCATTCATACCTGGTGTCATAGAACCTGGCTTTGAATTGATATCAAGCAGGGATCTTGGGCGACAAACATATATCATTGTAACATTGTTCAGTTGGTAACCTATTATACCACACCAGGCGTTTCACATTGTAGTTCCATTTATTCAAATCTAAAATCAGAGAAGGATTTGTGAAAATCGTTGGAATATTTAGGCAAGAAATATTGAACTAGGGTTGATGCAAAGTTAGCTGCCCCACCATCCCTTCTTCAGTAGAGATATTCACCATTGCAAGTCATCAATTCATGCATTAACTTATGCTCAATAAGTGTATCCGTTTTTTGGGTTCTGTATCCGGTCAAAGTCTCACCTGATACGTGTTGTCGAAACTGTCATACATGAATCTAGTGATGAGGGATGTTTTCCCCACTAGAAGAGAGAAAAGAGGTTGGTTTTCAGAATAGGTGCAGAACAGCTTAAGTCATAAAGAATAAGTCATAAAAAATCATGACTAATAATTCAAAAGTTTTGTATAAAAATAGATGTTGTGTTCCTTGGTGTGACAAATAATTGACCACTGTAATAAGGAGATAAACAACATCAATAATGTAAAATTAACTGATTTGAATGGTGATGTATCCAGAAATAATTTTTTAAAAGTCTGATAAAAACGGTCAAAAAGTATTCTTCGGCCTGATCATATAAAGATTTAAAGAGATGAAACAGACCACCGTGGATAAACCGTGCACTGCAGAAGCGTGACCCAATTTGACTTTAATTACCATTATATTGTATGATTGTTTGTGTTTTGTGTTGTTTTAAATGTATTTTGTTTTGTGCATGTGTATCAAGGCCTCTGTATACAGAGGGGTGTAGAACCTATTTTCTGTTGGGCAACTGATCAGTATACTGGATTAAGTTATTTTTTCAGTTCTTATTGCATTTATTCTCTCTCCTTTGTTTTATTGTGGCGAGGGTAAAATATTAGAGAAAAAAATAGGAAGTGCTGTACCCAAAAATGAACGAGGCCATCCTGAAGCACATAGATCCAAAACACGTACATTTAGCAGCACAAAAGCTGGGACTTCTGAAGATGATCAAGGTGAGTCTGGTTAGCTGGATTCTTATGTTTTATTCTTATGTTTTCTAAAACATCGTTTTACTGCACATAAGTGAGGACTGTAGTTTTCCAGCAGGCCCCAGGCTTTCACGCAGGGTTTGGAGCCAGCGATGGACGGTGGCCACGCAGGGCCTCCACGCACCACCGTGGACAGTAACGTTGCAGCGCAGGCCACACAAACACACAACGACACTACTTCACATGCACAAGACACACACACACACACACACACACACACACTGGAGCACCACAGACACAAACAGCAATCGAGCTGTTGTCATCTCAGGTCTTATTGTCTGTGTGCTGCTGTTGTCATTTATAGGATGTGCGCTCCTCTGGATGTCTGAACACGTACACAGCTTTACGCCGATGAACCATTATCGATCCGCACCTCCCGAATATGTGCCGTCACATGAAATGTCTCTCTCTCACACACACACAGTCATTCCCACCCTGAAAATATGCTTTTTTTTAAACAGAAGGCATACTCTTGTGGCGTTGTTACAAATTGGTTATTTGTGTGACCGAGCCGGAGACTGCGAGGCGGAGAGATGCCACAGACATCGGGAGCCTTGGGTGTGTCCCGGACGGACACATGGGGGGACCGTTTGTTATCAGCTCCGAACAAGACACACAATACAACACCCGAGCTGCAAGTACATGTTACACTCGCCATGTACTGGAATAAAGGATTGTTCGTATTGTAGGACAAATTAAGCAGTTTTGTGAAAACAGGCATTTGTCGGTCACTGCAGCACACATCAAAACATCCCGATTCACATCGCCTGCTCTGATGGAAAATGTGGCGATTTGCGACAACCCGACGAGGGTGTTCAGTGCAATCAGCAATTGTAGTGATCATGATCGATATACTTATTCAAAGAAGAGAACGATTCATATGCATGCGGGGTTTTTCCCCCCGTCTTGTTCGATTAATAAGATCCTCTGCTGGCACAGATTGTGCCTAAAGGTGCATGGGCGTCACGTTGACCAAAAACAAGCCGGCCACATCCTCGAGATTCAGCAAAAACAACTTTCTAAATCCACAAAGATGACATACATGGCCTCCTACGTTTGCGCATGTTTAGCATAAGGGGAGGATAACAGCGAACCTCCCGGAGGTTTAACTCACCGCTCTGCTCCCCCAAAAAGACCAGTTTAAATTTCCTCAGGGGGTTCCCCAAATCTCCTCCAGCGGACATGGCGGCAGATAAAGGGCTCAACTCGGATTATTTGAAATGTTTTTTTATCGCTCGGCGTCTCCTAAGGCTGCGGGTGCGCAAGGGGATCCTCCTCTCCTCACAGAATGATGGGAATGCAGCTCAGCATCCTCCTGTCAGTTCAGGCCGCCAGTGCGCCTGCGCGACCTCACCTATTTCAATCCGTCACCTCTCTATAGGCAACGGAACGACGCGGTGCTTTTATGCAGCTAGAGGACAACTTGTGGTACCTACATGGGGACAGGGCAGAACATATAGAGGCACACCAGTGATCAAATATACTTTTCATTCCACTATATTTGAATTGACAGTATAGTGACTTTACAGATTGAAGAGGTGATGATAAAACATTGCATCATCTTTTAAAACATGAAGCATTGTTAAAGTAGAGTATTTCAATTCAAACCCAAATGATTCCTTTTTAATGGATATGTTGATCTACAGAAACAACTCCTAAATGTTTAGTTATTTCTAAATAAAAACATGTACAAATGTTTCATTAAACACTACAATACATTTTTTTATCATAGCTCATTTAAGAATTCCAGCCCCTGTAGAATAATCTAATGAGGAAGAATTAAATAACGTTAGGTAGAAATGTTAGTCCACAGTTCATTTCTGCACAACACCATGGTACCAAAAACTGAGTGAGGGTCTCAAGGGGTAATCAGGCATTCATTTAGGGGCCATACGGGAGGAATGCAAACCAAGAAAGGTCAAAACTAAAGAAATGGAAATAGACAATGGATGGGAAGGAGAGGCATCAATGGGAAGCATTTTTTTTTTACAGTAACTGCGATGTAAACCACTAATAAATATTTATCACTAAAAGATTCAACAGAATTGTATTTGACTCTCGCAAAAATAAACCCCAACACGTCATTGTTTTGTGAAAAAAATGTCAAATTCAACCTGAAATGCTAGTTTTCAAAATCAAACAGCTCTGCCTCCTTCTCTTTCCAGAAAGCAAAACTGCGGTCAATGTATTTACAAATGTCTGTGTCCCTGCCACGCTCGCCTGGAGGCGCAGTCGGATCCGTCACTACTTTGGGTAAGAGTCTGGAGTCTGACAACATTGACGAGGATGGCGGTAACGGTGATGGACAGCGACACGGCCCGGAGTCCCCGAAGAAGGCCACTTTGATGTCCTCGAAGCCGTCGCTCCATCTCCGCTTGCCGGCACGGATCTCCTGGAGAACGGCCTTGTGGAAGTCCCTCACCACCTCCCAGGAGAAGCTGCCGACGTGATCAAACACCTCGAAGCAGAGCAGATGCCTCATCTTCCTCTCCTCGGGCGACAGCTCTTGCTCAAGGATGTTAAAATATCCCAACATGAAGAGGTCAAGGGTCAAAGTGTCGTGGGTCACTGCAGCACCATCCACGTCGGGAAGGAATTGCTCCGGGGAGAAGGTCACTTGAGGTCGGGGATTTGGGGAGGAGTCGGAGGTCGACAAACAGGACTTCCGTGCACTTTTGAGTTGTAGCTTGTTCCTCCAGCAGCTCAGCATCTTGTCCACAGCCCCTCGTTGTTTGCAGAATTGAAACATGGAGGCGGCTCTCTGTTGGGGCGGTTCTCCTGTCGCTCTCCCCGGCAGTGCTTCTTGTCTGTTTCTCACTGAAATAGCGTACGCAGATTTCTTCCAGTGGCTCAGGAACAGCACCACTATACGCTCTTTCCTTAAGCTTGTGGTCTCCATCACAGGTTGTTTAGGAGGATCACCGTTGCTCACCTTAAAACTCAGGACCGTGTTGTCCTCCTGGTTATTTACTCCGGACGCTCCAAACGCTCCCTGGACTGGACCTCCTTTCCGAACCCCAGCGAAGGGATAAATACCACCAATCTGACCTTCAAAGTTGGATCTCAAGTTTCTCACTGACACCCCGGACTGTTGGATCTCCCTCTCCACCCTTTCCCTCCGTGCTCTGCTGTAGCTGTTGGTCTCCAGACGATGGCTAAAAGCGGACGCCATCCCTATATGAGGAATCCGACATGCGTTGGAGGTCTCCCCGTGTGTCTGCGTGGCCTCGTGGCCCATAGCTCTTATCCCCTGCAAACCCTTCATCTCATCCATCATCCCTTCCACTATCCTCCTCTCCCCCCCGTCCCCTGTGGTTTGAGTCAAATTAGCGACCAGCAGTGACATACTCTTGACGATCTCTGAGACACGACTGCACCACCCGGGCAAGGTCAGGTGCATTTCCCCCTCGGCATCCATCTTTTGTAGGACCTCCCTGTTAATGGAGATGCTTACGATGGGATCAGGTAAGATGGCCCGCAGCTCCTCCGTCAGCCTGGTCAGCTCCAGCTCATAGGCCTGGCAGCGTTTCTGCAGGGAGACAGTCTCGATCTGCTGCTGCAGGTACGCCAGGTCGTCCTCTGTCAGGAGCTCCCCAAAGGGACCCAGGACTGCATTGTGGGCTTGGGAGAACTTCCAACCATCCACTGGTGCGTAGTCATCACTCAAGTCCTGTTAGAGGGATGAAGTGGTTATATACCACATTTCTTTTGTGCATAGTCAAGCACATACTTTAACCCTTGGTTGATTTGCACAGCTGAAAACAATAGTAACAAAATGGTGAGATGCACTTTTTGTCTTGATGTTTTATCATTTGGCTCAGTTGTGCTCATGTGTTTAATCGTTTTGTGGCTTCTCCGCAATTTTTGCTGAATAACAGACACCTGTTTGTTCATGGAAAGTCTGTGCAAACTTGTACTTTACATGTTTTTCTAAATATCCAACACGGAGTATAAAAATAAGTGCACGTGTACCTGTCTCCTCTGGTCCTCCTCATCCTGCAGTCTGACCCGAAGCTGCCGCACCATCACCTGACGTTTCCACTCCGCTATGGGGCGGCCGGCTTCATCGTGAGTCGGCACCAGGGAGTCGATGTCAGCCAGGATCACATCGACAATCGGTATCTCCTCCAACAGCTGCTCTCCGTCAAGCTTCTGTCAGCGTTCAACGATGTAAGACAGTCACAGTGTCAGTGCTAAAGCTGCATTTGTGAAAATAATACGCAATACGTCTATTTTCTCCTGCAGTTCTATTTATCTGTTGGTGTACCATTATCAAGTGTGCACCAGTGGGTCTTAGAGGTCATATAGTAAGTCTGTGCCGTATACTGAAAATAAAAAAGAATTCCTTTAGTTTAGGTGTTTGGCCTCACGCAGAATTAACATTAATAAGCCAGCTTAGGTGACGTAGCATGGGGCCTTTAAAATGGGAGATCGCTAGGATTGTTTTTTTGCTTCATGCCACATCCATGTACAAGACACTTTGTTTTTGTATAACAAATTGTTAATTATTAAAAAACAAATTCCCTAAAGAAAATATCAACACACACTTTTTTGGAAGGTTTTGTTGTCACTGGCTCACCGTTTGTCCCGTGAAGACCGCAGTGAGGCCCGCCTTCCTCAGAGACTTAATAGACTTCATGTGGGACATCAGGGACAGATCCCTGTCTGGAGGCTTTAGATAGCTGAACGATGTAACCACTGAAAACAAACATAACAAAGGCCAAATTGCAGTTTGATTAAAAAATGAAGAAAAAAAATGTTTTTATTAAAAACACTATTTGCTAGATAGTTTGTCAATTGTACAAAATGAAATCCCAACGTGTTCTGAATCTGACCTGAAGAGGCCACTTGTACATTCTGCATGGAGCCGGTGTTCTGTTTCTTTAAGGGGGCAGCAGGGATCAGAGAGGAAGAGGTCACAGGAAGTGGTGAAGGGTGGCGAGGCAGAGGAAGCACCTCCTTCACTGGCTGCTAGGGACACCAACACACTCAAAGGGGTGAGCAATGATTGAAATGGAAGATCATCTCTGTTTTGTTTTTATTCATCCTCAGGATATACCTTTAGAATATAAGTTGTTTTTTTTAAGAGATCAAGTATTTCTTTCACGACTGCATTGCCCATCCTCGGTTATACTATCAGCTCTTTGATGAATGAAAACACAGATCTATCCCACATGTATTTTTATGATATTTACAACACTTTTGTGCAGCAGATGCTTTTGTGTGCACATGAGTGCATGTGTGAGGCATGTGTGCATACATATACATCTCCCACCTTCTCAAAGCACCTTTTACTGCCTGTTTTGCCGCCCGCCATAAAGTGAAGCTGTATTTGACATTCAGAGCAGGACAATAGCATCAAACAACAGTTGGGAAAGGCCAATTGAGTGGTCGATGGTTGTATGTCGGATTTAATCACACAATATGGCTGTGGTCCTTTCAGACATATCAGTGAAACTCTCATGTTACAGTGTGTAACACTGTCCTACTGTTATTTCAGTTCCTGCACTGTTGATTGGTCACCTTGTTGCTCTCCATGTAGGCACTGCTCATTCACAGTCCATACTTTCACAGCAGCAGGAGCTCCTCTTTCTGAAACTGATAACAAGAAGAAAATACAGAAAGAACATCCGCATAAAATGAGAAAAAGAGGACCCCACCTGTAGAGAAATTTGACACAGAGCAGTGAGTATAAAGGATTTCGAAGGAATCATCTAAGAGAATGAGGGCCAATTTATGCTGCACACGCTCAATTCAACAGCTTGTAGTAATTGGAACAAAAACAAAAAGTGGTGAAACGGGACCCCAATCAGTGAAGGTAGCGTAGCCCACACGGAGTGCATGAGAAAGTGTGTTAGACCTGGGAGAGACATGATATCCTGCTTCAGGTAACCTTATTGATTCAAAGGACTTTCTAACAAGCTCCACGCCACTGAATAGAATAAATAGGTTATTGCGTTTATATTGTTTCTCCCAAATAAATGCACAAAGCATTATAAGAAGTCACCTTCCTTGTTATCGGTAGCTTTTTAAATGTTTCATCTTCAAAATATATTAATAGAATTTTGAAATGTTTTGTGTTAAGTAAATTTAACATTTAATATTTTCATTACACCTGTGATTGAGGAAAGCTTGAAATACATTTCATTTAGTGTATTTACCAAACTAATGCTTTTCATTCTGATGGATGGCAATAATTTGCAATATACATAAAACTAAAACATCATGTTATTTGTGTGCATCATACTTAATTTACTATTTTTTTTTAAAGAAAGGCAGAAATAACAAAGGAGGTTCAATCTGAGCTTTAAATTTCTCAATATATTACTTTATTCCCCTGAAGTTTCCGATGTCCACACATTTATGATCTGATTCATGTAATATATAATAATAACACATATCAATATTTAAACATATATCTATCTAGATATATATATATACACATGATATCCTGATAAACATTAGTATGCACGCAGTACTTACAATATGGTGCAGAAACTGCGGAATCACCAACAATGTGACAGCGGATGAATGCTGTAGGTTTCAAAAAACTATGAAAAAATGGAATCAGAAAGTAACAAGGCTTGAATTCCAGAGATTGTTGTCTCTTAACTCTGGAGTAGCCAATGAACAGTCAGACCAAGCGGCAGCATCACCTGGACCCAAACCTCAGACAGGGGGCCTTCTTAGTGTACATAATTAAAGAAGTGGGATAGGATAACCCGCACCTGGAAGTATAGAACAATAGCTCCGTGAATGTATGCAAGAGACAACATACCGTTGGCTGATGGAGCAGGTGCGTGTGCGCACTTCTGGTTGAACACCTTTTCACAGGCTCAGGCGCACGCGTGTGTGTGTGTGTTCACATCAGGTTCACGCTTATGATACAAGATGACTCAACGCTACTTCCACATTTATATTACTAAACCAACCATTTTAGCTACTTTAAGTGTATCATTATTCTGATACCAGCGCTTGGATTCAGTTGCACATTTCGTTACCAACTCCCACTGCCATAGTTTACTGCCCAAGGAAACAACACCATGACAAACAAATATTTACACTCAAACGTGTTTTGTTGCTGACAACACGATGCTGCAGCCACGGCCGTGGACAAGGGCCGTGGCTGCAGCGCGTCATCCGCTCTGCAGGGAGGGCTATCGGCTGCAATCCGCCGTCCCTTTGGGACTTTTAGGGGGGCAGGAAAGGTTGTAGCCGACCCCCCCTCACATAGACCCTTTGAGCCCCTTCCCTCTGGCAGGAAGCTGCGGTCCATCGGGACCAAGACCTCCAGCCACAGAAGCAGCATCTTCCCCTCATCAGTTGGTCTCATGAACCAAGTCCGAGCACTCCATTGACCCACATGCTCCATCCCCGGAACATCTGCACAGTGGTTTCTCTCACCACGGGAACATATGGACATACATACGTGTTTCAATGTACTTATCTTTTTATATTGTTTTAATTTTTCTTGTATAATTTTATCTTATTTTACTCTTGTTTTATTCTATTTAATTCTTAAATCGCACCAATGGTCAAGACACATTCCTCTATGTGTAACATATGTGGCAATAAATGGCTTCTGATTCTGATGCTATCCTGATTCAATGGGCTGACTGCTCTGTAGACCTTTACTGTGCTTTAATCTTTTTTACTTGTGTCGTGGTGGACAATGTATATAATTGCTTAAAAAGAATCAATGCGTCTAATCAAATGTTGGGATTTAATCTTGATCGTTCAGTTGCAATACTTTTCTTTGTTTCTCTTCACGCACATTTTATGTTATGATAATATAATACATTTTTACCAAGTTGACAATTACCAAACCAAAATTTTTGTAAAACAAGTTACCTTGATTAGATAAATGTACCTTTAAAAGGTTTGGATCAACTACCTCATCATATTTTCTTATAATTTCTCACTTTCTACTCTCAACTACTTTTTCCGCAGTTTTTAATGTTGGCTGCTTACTTTCAGACTTTACGTCAGGGTTTAGCTCTCTGCATAGCTGTGTATAGTCCAAACATAGAGAAGGCAGATATATGGATACAGAAGACATGATTAAATATTCAACGTTCAATACATACTGTATAAACTTACCAAGAGTATTGTTCAGCAGTTAGGTGCTGTAACCTCAGTATGTATTGGGAGGCAGGTGACCCTTACTCAGCCTTGGGCCTTTGTGTTGACTCCAGTATTTCTGCCTCTGTTATTAGGAGATTAGTCTGAATGACCCCGCTGCAGCTGAGCACACGGTGAGTAGAACATAATCAATAATGGAAGGCTGCACAAACGCAGAAGAACAGACTCACACAGGCGATCACATGGGTTCCCCCTGAGCACAGTACAGAGACTGTTCTGCAACAGACCTGAGAACAGCAGGATGATATTTTCTCCAATTATTGAGTTTCTCGTGTTCAGGGTCAGGTTTTTGTTTTTTTATTACTCTTACATATCGTACATATTAAACCTGTTGATAATCTCGATCAACATATTACCAGGATCATCTGTGTCTGATGATGAATGTTTTTTTAAAGGAATTCAGAACGCATGGCACTTTAAAAAATAACTTTGAACTTTGAATCTGGTACATCGGCCGTTACATAAAAATAAAAAAAGAAACATTATTAGAATCAGGTTGAAGAATGGAGATGTTCTGGTGGTTGGATTTTGTTAAATTGTTTTGCAGAGCTCATATCCTGTCTTTCTGAAAAGCTAACCAGCTGCCTGTGGCTCCACATTGAATTGACAGAGATGAATGTGATATCAATCTTCTCATCTAACTCTCAGCAGCAAAGCGAATAAGCATATTTCCCTCAAAAGATCCAATTCAGAAGGGTGCAGAGCTAGATAACGTAGGTTGCAGGTTTTTTCATATTTCATGGCCTTTAACAGTCATGTTTTCTCATTGAAAAGGTGGGATGACTGCATGGTCAAGAATGGATTTTCATAATTCTGCCATAGAAGAAGTCAGCCCATTCCTCATATTAAACAAATGCAAAAGGGAAATCTTGCAATTTGGTATTTAAACTACTGGAAAATATTATACTGCAGTTCTTTAAGCAATACCAAAAAGGTATATCCGCAGTTTGGTGGCTCATATGGACAACATCATTCTAAGATTATTTGAATTCCGCTGCAGACTTAATTAGTACTTCAATGCAAACATCTTCTCATCCACCTCCCAGCTATAATGTGCACAATATTGTGTGCTCATACTACAATAAAAAAACGACAACAATCAAACACATAACACTAAGAAGTTGCATCATTTTCAACACTCATTTATTTATTCGCCGTATTTTTTCTTGACAATTTTTGTTACGTGTCCACAGACATGATAAAGAACTCCGGAACACTCAAAAGATAAACGTGAGCACTGAGATTAAGACTTCATCACAGACGTACAGCTGCTTCTGCTTCTGTCAAGCAGCGCAAAGCAAGAGTGGCAGACCTGGGACCATCAACCCGGTCCTCCACGGCCACCTCACCCACACTGAGCGGAAATGTGCAAAACTGATCCCGGATCAGCACTCTTTACTCTGGGGCGAGCCTTGACAAAGCAGCAGGCCAGCTATTCTTATTGATGTTGGTATAGAGGAAGAGAGAGTTAATATCATCTGTGTGACGAGACCCAACACAGAAAATCATTTATATACAAGACAGAGCCGAGAGGAAGGTTTCCAGTTTGTCCAAACAAGGGTCATGGATGACAATACTTTACAAGCAGCACTTCAGGGGAGGGGCGTGAGAGGGAAGGGGGGGGGGGTGTGGTCATTAGCAAGCGGTAAGGCCGGAGAGAGGGACCGGGGACAGCGGAAGATAAGTGGACCTGCATGCTAAGACCCAAAAAGCAGCCAAATGCAAACGCATCAACTCATTTCTCCTTCAACAATTATTGGCCAGTGCATCAAAACTGTCTCACAAAGAGTATTTTTCAAATATTACACTGTCAAACAATAAGGGCTGGAAGCATTGGGAGTCATCTGCACACAAAACCAAACAAAAACCAATGCAGTTTGGTGCAGCGTTGTTGGTTTTTTGATTGCTAAAGCAAAAAAAAACAGAGATTCGTCATTTAATCTTCTTCCTTCAGGACAGGGTTGTATTAAACTCAAATCCAGTACTTTCCATACATTCTTAAACCATCATCATACAAAATCATAATAAATAAGGATGCCTTGTGCATGGGTGCAATATACTTTATGAACATGATCAATCCATTCTTCTAAACTTTATAAATAAAACTCTCCATTTGTCTTCTGTTTCAGCAGACAACATACAGAAAATATATGTGTATATATATATAAGCATAAAAGTTGATTATACCAAAATGACCCAGAAAGGAAAAACGTAATCCCAGTTCATATTTTGCTAACAGACTATATACACATAATGAAAGAAGCCTGATGTAACATCAAAGTTAAATATGAAATGTGACTTTTCTTTTTGTCCGACTTTGATACTCGGCTGCTTTGCTCATCAGGTTGTTTGGCCTGTGGTGTACAGTCCTGAATACGTTCAGTCATCTCATTATAAATCAGGTTTTGCAAAAAGATGTCCGTAACCAAGAGGAAAAGGGGAGAGACAAAATGGTTGGCTGACCATGTCTTTGAGTTACAAAAAAACAGTGTGAAAAACAGATGCAATAGAAAAAAATAATGATGTCCACAGTAAAACTATTTCTTGTTGACCTTTTCCACTAATACTAAAAATCTCAAGCCAACATTTGGGGTCATTTTGGTATAATGTAAAATAACACAGAGCATGTAAAAGCATCTAGAAACCATCCCTGGAGATTGAAGTCATAACAACACCAAGCTAATCATACTGTACCGGTTTCTGACACAAGCATCAAGCTTAAATATCTACATTAGCAGCAACAGTACAACAGCTAAGAGGGGGATTTCTCTTTTAATGCAACATTTACAGGGGATGATTATGAGACACACACTGTACTGTTACAGGCTACACCAACATACTCTAGAGCATCATCGATAATATTCACTCTCCAAAACATTGATCATCAATATAAAAAAAGATTCACAGCATCTACTTTTATTCTACATAAAAGCTTAATTTTGGACAGTGTCGCTAATTTCAGTGTTGATGTTAAAGACAACAATAATAAAGGAGGGAGAGAAGAAAAAGAGGTGAAGAAAGGGAGGCACTATCTGGTGCATGGACAACGCTCCTGCCCACTCAAAGCAACCTTCAACAGGTCCATGTTTGATCACAACTTTCCATGAAGCTACTAGATGAGACCGCGGCGCTCTGCTGGCCCATAACAGACAGAATAAGTGCTTATTTGATTAAGGTTGAAGGGCCAGTGGGTGGGTTTTGGCGGCATCTAGCGGTGAGGTTGCAGATTTCAACCAACTGAAACGTCCCCCGTGTGCCCAGCGTGTGTAACTATGGTAACCACGGCAAAAAAACGCAGAAGACGCTACCTAAAGCCAGTGTTTGGCCCGTCCGCTCCAGGCTACTGTCGAAACGTGGCGGCCCAACAGACTCTATGAAGAGGACCGTCTCTGTATGTGGACATAAATGGCTGACTCTAAGGTAACAAAAACCCAACAGCTCCTATTTTCACTAAAGGAAACCTACTTTTTTATATTATTTGTTGATATCTGACAGCTCCCCCTCATCATTTTGAACTAGCATATAACAGTTGTGCTTCTGGAGAAGCCTATTTACCATGTAAAAAGTCTTGGGTCAACTTAGGTATAACTGACACGTTTTTAGTGCCATAGATATAGGAAATATATTTATTCACTGTCTTGCCAAAAGTTGCAATTGGACATAGCGCTGGCCGATGTGGAGAAATTAAAATACTTTGATCAGGCTACCAGCACCTCTAAAGCTCCCTAATTTGTATCTTTGTTTGTCCTGGAGGTCGCCAAGCACATGATTTCATGTTAAATCTGAGACTGTCATTTTTAGGTGTGGGGTTTGTGTACAGATCAAACAAACGTAATATAACCTGTTATTGGGGGGATTTACTTTTAGACAGGGCCAGCTGTCTACTTCTACCTCCAGTCTCTGCGCTAAGCTAACTGCAAAAACACTACCTGCCTCATTCTGCTGTATCAATCTTCTTATCTGACTCTCGGCAAGAAAATAAACAAGTGTTTTTCCCTATAGCAAACTATATCTTAAATATTTGCTAACACAGTAGGCCATTGGAAAATGATTTACAACAAACAACAAAAAGAAAACGCTTTGGTCAAAATAACTGAGTAAATGATAAAATGCATAAACTCAATACAGACGATAAAGTGCCATGCAACAAAACGGATCAGTGGTCCTGTCACAAATAAATAGCAGTGCAGGAAACTTATAATATCACAATAAATTAACTTTACATCATAGTTCTATGCACAGGGGATTATACATTATTAAAAAAGGCGGTAACAAGAAGGACATGAGTTTTCTCTCCTGGTAATGAATTGTTTCGCCTTAATCTGGCCAACAAACACTTCCAATCCCAATCCCAATCCCTCGTGCTACTTCAATGTGAAAATAACTCATCTGTTTGCTATCTGAAACCTACGCGGAGAAACAAATACTTGATGCTGCAGAGCACCAAGCCAATCCAAACTGAGGTAATGTGCTATATATGATGGTTGTATGGAGCAATCATCCCTGCACTCTACAACACAACTCTACAAAGCAAAACATCCCATTGGATGATGGGAATTTCCCCCTCTCCTGATGGCGTTAATTAAAAAGAAATGAGTGGCTGATTTAAAACTGGGAATTACTTTCAGTTATTATGAATAAAGGAGAGATGGATCACATACTAACTCTCTACAGGGGTCTGGTAGCCTTACAGATTTGTACATGAAAGCTGATAAAAAAACAGGTCTCAACGCTGAGCAGGAGTAAGTTTGTTAACAGGTTTGGGTGCTTAGTTTGTCTTGTGTACCTGCTAAAGGTGAGGAGGGAGCACGCCATGCAGGGGGTCAAGGTGGCGACTTACAAGAGAGAGAAAAGACAGTTTGGTTGCTTTCAGGGACAAGCGATATAGTGATGTTTGCGAGTGGGACAGTTGTCCCAGAGAGGGGTTTTATTTCATGTGGTTTGAGTATAAGTTGTTTATGGGTTGTCTATGTTCATTAGAGCCAGGTTCTGAGTTGAGCCTTTAGATTGTATTGTTTTGTATGTTTGTTTGTTGTTTTCCACCAGGCCTGTTCACCTCTCACATCCTCATGGCAGACGGCACCGACTGGACCGACTGGACCGACTTTCTCCGGGAGAGCTTTGACCTGAGGACAGAGGGGGGGGGGGGGGGTAATTTCCCATGAAGTTTTCAGAAAAGGCAAAATCACTGCAGCATTTGTAGAAAATAATAGATACAATATTCTGTGTTATGAGCTGAACTGTGTGTATTTTTTCTCTCTTTATTTTGTTTTTGTTGATCCAGGTTATGTTGATTAATTGTCATTTACACAGTAATCAGTACCAAACTACATGAATCAGTTCTAAAATATCAACAATGACATCTTGATTTCTTTTTAGGACAATTTAATAAAACCCATTGGAAAGTTTTAGTGCAGTTGAATTGCGTCAGATTGACTGAATAATCTGTGCTAGTGTTTTAGGGGGATTAGGGCTCTCCACCCCTCACCTGATGGTGCCAGCTAGCAGAGGGTTAAAGGCGTACAGCCAGTCGTGCATCTCTTTGTCGTTGGTGGCCTGCAGCAGTATCCCACGATGCTCAGTGCACACAGCAAACGTGTTGGGTGTCTGCAGACATGAGGTTACTTCAGTTCATTCAGCGGCTCACTATTCACTCATTTGTCTACAACTCCGAAGACGAGGCCGTACCCGCAGTAAGGTCTGTTTGTCCTCGCTGTACTCCACCTTCGCAGACGACAGGTTGATGACAGCTCGCTCCACGCTGTCCCTCTCGCTGCGGTACAGGTAGACGTAGGGCCTGCGCACCACCACGAAGCGCTTCACCCAGCCGCTGGTGTGGGGCTCCAGGAAGTGCAGGTAACCCTTTTTTGAAACAATGGGGCTGCACACGACGGAATTAATATTAATATTAAGACAAAATCAATAAAAGTCTTAACTTCTCGAATGATGCTTGTTCACCAAACAGAAACAGTAGTAAGTGATCTACTAATAAAAGGTAAACGTCCTCCACAGAGACTCAGAATCAAGCATTGTGTGTGTGTGTGTGTGTGTGTGTGTGGTCTGACCTGACACGGATCTCCTGTATGTCAGGAACAAAGGTGCATCCTCTGAGGGCTTTCTTTCTGTCCACAGGGCTGTACGGGTCCAGATCAGGTGTGGAAGCACCAGAACTGGGTTCAGTGTGTCTACACCAACATAAACAACATGTTCTTAATGTGACAAAGGAACATCATTTCACTCATTCGGAATGTCTCTATTGTCTTTAAAAAAACACATATTTTAAAATATGACAATTTCTCAGCAATGACTGACTACTTTAGTATTTACACTTATTTTCACGCTCCATTTCAATATTTTCCCTCCACTACCTTTAGTGTACATCTACGTTTGACAGCTATTCTGCTTGAATGACTACTGATAATTCCATGTACATTCGGCTAATCATTCTTTCACTTTAAGTAAGATTTTGAGTGTAGGACCTCAAACCAGGTCTTTATATTTTTAATGAAGTAAATTGTTTGATTACTTCTACCACTAAAATCTTTGTTGCATAATGATATCACCCACTGCAACATTTATCATATGTTTTTAGTTTTGAGAAATTGAAGCTAAATTGCTAAAAGTATTTTGGTGCACAGCAATAAAGAATCACTGGTAACTGGTGAACTACAGCCCCAAAAAAGTCACTGCAATTAAAAGGATCATCTGTCATCACTTGATTATGACTGCAGCTAAATGTTCTTGAAACCCAACCACAGTCTATCAAAGTAGCAACAGGTCAGGGGACTAAAAGTAGTCAAAATTATACTGGGATGAGCCACTTCACGCAGTCACGTACCTGATGTCATAATTTCCTTCAACCAAGGAGGGGCAGGTAGAGGACGGAGTTAGCGTGCTCAGTCCAGACGAGGAGTCGCTCATTAGCGACGCAGACATCTCAGAAAGCTAAAACACACACAGCCACGCACACACACACGCACACACACACACACACACAAACACACACAGCAACACGTTCACAAAAAATCATGCATGGAGAAGCACACATACGCACAAGACAAAAGAGACACACACACAGGTACAGACAAAACATACAAGCAAACAATTAAGCACAAACGACATAGACGAGCATTGAGAAAAAGACTCAATCAGAATATTTGTCACTTTCTTGCAGTGTAATTCATCTCTTTACTATTGCAATCCTCATTATGAAAGAGCCCCTTTGCTGGTTAACATGTTAAAGACGACATGCAGGAGAAACATCAGGTTAGTGGAAGCCTTGCAGCGTCTCGGGGGGGGGGGGGGGGGAGGGGGGCAGCGAGGTATGAGTCCGAGTCGAGAAGGTTGAATCACACGTTGAATCACATGAGAGGCATGGACACATGGCTTTAAATCTGCAGTAAACCTGAGTCCCTTTTTATTTGCTTGTTATTGTGTCCTATCGAAGCTGGAGAAAGTCCTATTGGTAAATCATAGTTGACCCCGGTCTACTAATTGATTTTAAAGACATGAGACACAAGGTTGTGACGACAGATGGAACGAGGAAGAAAGAAAGTCATACACAGGCATCTGCACGGAGAAATGTCCGAAGAATGGACGAATGCAATGGCAGAGGGTGGTTGGAGTGCGGGGCTTGCATATTTCGGTTCGCGCCGAAGGTTCAGAAGGATTAACGGGCCGGGTTAGAGGGCCTAGGCTGGGGCTCACCTTGCTCTCACTGGCACTGCTGCTCACCTGGCTGTACTCCCTGTTGAAGGTGTGCATTAGCAGACGCAGACACTGGAAAGGAACAAGCGAAGGACAGACGGTGTTGAATAAAAAACTGTCACTGGTTGCAAAGAAACACCACAAAGTTGCAGCAGCAGTCACCTTGGCAGCCAGCTCCCTCTGCCTCTGGTTGGGGCTGTCGAAGGCCGGGCTGCTGCCGGGACTGGGGGCCAGGACGGGACTCTTGGCAAAGTCGCTGATGTCGCTGCTTTTGTAAAGCGCATCCTGTCCCGCCAGCAGAGTGGCCTCCAGCTTCTCCCTCAGCAGCAGGTAGTGCCTGGTCTTCTCCACCTAAAGCCACGGGGCACAGACACACTTCAATGGCTGTGGTACGAAAAAAATGGCTCGCGGGGGGTTTGACGGGGGCTGTTGAGAATTCAAGTACTGGAGGTTAATTAAAAGGTCGCGTCACAATGCTCGGAAAGTTTCCACCTAGGAAATGTATGTAGTATATTTGAGATTGGGTGTGCTGCTGCAGAGACATTTTTGGGGTTCAATTAACCTTTAAAGAGACCTTTAGTTCAACTTTGTGAGGCTCAATCTAAATATTAAACTGCACTTGACTGCGAGAGCAGTGCCAAAATACTTTCTTACTTCACTGGGCGTCGTCTTACCAGCAAATCTATTAGCAAACTGACCTCCTGCAGCAAACTAAGTTTCTCCAGCTCCCACTGGTGGTCCAAGATGAGGCTGTCACTGCGAGGCCTCCATCCAGCCAGGTTCTCCTCCCCTCGGACGTACGCCACCGAGGTATCCAGCACGCGCCTGCGACGGCGCTGCATGCCTGAAGAAATAGATTTTTAAACCAAAAGGTTTTGAAAAGGAAATCGCAATCAGAATTCTTCCTGATTATGATTTTTTTTTTTTTTGATTTTGGTCTCACCTGGACTCCCATTGTCCGCCACGTGGCAAAGTGTGACTTCATAGACTCCAGTGACACGGTTACTAAGAAGGAGAAAGATGACGTTAATTCAACTGGAAAATTCACCGAACCGCGTTTTTAGACTGAGGGATGGCGCAGAATGAGATTCCGACTGTACGACTCCATGAAGCGGTACCTCTCCAAGGGCCGGAGGCAGCCGGTGCTGAAGAGGTTCCTGATGGAGCGAGAGGCCGGCAGCTTCGCATCACGGGAATAAAACACCATGCAGAAATCTTTGGTGATCACTGTCGGCTGAGTGCAGTTTTCCATCTTAAAATAAGACAGTCGCACGTTACAATGCAGAATGGTCCCGTTATAATTTGGCTAAATTGTTTTGGGTTCTAAACAAGTATTAATGCTCATCATTGACTGAATGTTTACGGTCTTAGTACCTCCAGATAAGCAGACAGGGTGATGTAGATCTTCTCCCCGTAGGGAGTGACTCTGTTCAGAAGCAGAGAGTTGTGCATGGAGCTGTCCCATGCCGCCTCGAATCGGTAGAAAGTTCTGCAATGTGGAAAACATACAGCTCATACAGATCTAACTGCATTTCTATTTGAAAGAAACGTGTCAATCTCATGAAAAGCCAGTGAGCAATTGACCGTTTTGATATTAGACACAATAATTGATTAATAATATGTTTTAAATGATTGTCATTTATACCTATGGTCAACTCCCAAGGAGACGCTGGCGTTAGCAAAGGATAAAGAGAAACAGGACACGAGTAAGAAACTTTTAACTGCAGCTGTTAAAAGTTTAAACT
Organism: Pungitius pungitius; assembly: GCF_949316345.1. NCBI lineage: Eukaryota > Metazoa > Chordata > Actinopteri > Perciformes > Gasterosteidae > Pungitius > Pungitius pungitius. Next base: position 12,164,378 of record NC_084914.1, read on the forward strand.
CAGCAAACCATACTGATCCATGCAAAAAAAAAATGCATCACTGCGTTTGATTATAAAAGGGCACATTGAAGCAACGTTACCAAAAGCTAACAACCAAAGCAACTGATCTGGCTTCATTGTATAGGCTTGTTAAATAATGAATATATGTAACTGTTGTGAAATAGTAGCACAAGACAAAAGAAACATTAAATCATAAATTTAAGATCACTCTAAAAGATATACTTGTCGTTGTGTTTTGGCCAGAAGTATCCAGAAGACAGGAGGTTGAGGGAAAGGATGTTGGGGTCTATGATGGTCTCATCGGCCTCGGGTGTGTTTCGAATACGGCCTGAAGTCAAACAAGTCATGATGGTATCAATCCAGTGTGAACCTATAACGATTTGCACTAGAATCCAACCAACAAGTCCAGTGATGTTTTTGAATTGTCACTCACCAATAACCAGCTCCTTCACCTCTTTCCACTCTATATCATTTCCTGTTTCATGAGCGATGGTGACTGTGATCCTCCTCTGGATGCCCTGTGGAGTCCGGGGAAAAAATACCAGTTTGGTTCTTTGCCATTAAAACAATTTCTCTTCCAGATGTTTGGATGACAGATTCAGGACCAACACAGTCTGGAAAGGGATTTATCCAAAACTAGAGATAACAGCTAATGTCATTAATCCCTCTGTAGAGCGAAGCTGACCTGATGTAAGAGGAACGTGCCGTGGCAGGGCATCCCTCCTCTGTGGTCAACAACAGCTGGGATGTAGCTAAAGAAAAAGAAGTAATCAACGTGCTCAATTTTTTTTTTTTACAGAGATGATACTCATTGCTTAATCCGAAAACAAGTGTTTCTCTTGCATACAACCAGATCTACTATGTTCCAGCTTTACGGTATTGACGTGGAAGCCATGAAGATGCAACTCACTCTCCGTTAGCTTCCAGCTCACAGATCTCAAAGAAGGCCATCAGGTCGTATTTGGCGTGACACGGTCCTGCGGTGGAGCGAGTCAGAGTGCTGAGCTTTGTTGCCGGCACTGCAGGATTGAAGAGGGAAGAGGGCAGAGTAAACCAGCCCGTAACAAAAACCGGACTGCTTTGAGCATCGCTGCATCATATCTGTATCAGCTAGAGGTCAAAATATAGACCATATTGTTAGTAAATAAAAACGTAATAAACCCTGAGGCAGAGCAAATGTCACCGCTAACCTGGTTTGGATAAGGGCATCACCCTGGGGAACTGCCTCCTGGAAGGTCGCAGCGGACTAAAAAGACGAGTCAAAGAAACCAAACATGAAGAAACTTTCTTTCCATCTAAAAATACATTGCCTGTGATGGGTGGAAATGAAACGTTCCTGACCTAATCAGGTCTTTGCAGAGCGGCGGGAAAGGCTGTTTCTGATAATGACCAAACACCTCGAAGACGATGGGCTGAGTCTTGATGTACTCCACGAAGGACTTTGTCACCTCCACTGTGATCTGATTAGAGAAGAGAGAAAGTACAAGTCAGACACAGCCTTCGGAAAACTGCAATCTGAATTGTAATCTGAAAAACTTTGTGATAACAGGCGCGTATGTTAAGTTGACTGTTTACGTTTTGCACATGGTAGAAGCCCAGCGGAGGTCCCCTGCCCGTGTTCTTCAGTGGCTCAGTGGAAAAAGCCTCGTCATGGCGATGGATGAAGCTGAAACAAGTACAAGCCATTATACGAGACTGACTTTCCTTTGCTTTCCCTGCACATTATATTAACCAATCACATACTGGCCATATTGGTAAAAGCCACAAACCACGAATCAATTCTTGAGCATCATTTTTAACTGCAACGTGGTAATTCAAAGATGAAGTGCTGAAGCTGCTTCTTTTTGAGATACTTTTTCTGCAGATTAGTGAGTGCCTGAACAATATAATATTAGCTTTGAAAACAATGTTTGCAAGAGGTGCACATGTACGTGCATTAACATTCTATTGATTGTTTAATGAAGAGACAGAGGAATCCAACAGGAACAGGATGCATGAAGGCGTGTCACAGAAAGACAATGTTAGTGACACACTTTGGTGGAGACGTTCTTCAAACTCACTTGAACTGGCAGAAGATGTCGGCGTACTCGGCTGAAATGCTGGAGGCCTGTAAGACGGTGACTCTGAAGGTGAAGGTGCTGCCGATCTTCAGGTGTGACAGAGCTTTCTCCGGGGAAAGGTCCAAAGGAAGATCCAGACCCAGACCTGAAGTCTTCACCGGGCTGCGGGGAGTCTCTGTGATGGCCACATGAAAACACACGCGTCTGGTGTTGGAACATTTTTCAGACTCGTGTCCCTTTTAAATGAACGTCAGTGGGGTGAACTTCACCTGGACAGGTGTTGTTGTTGACTTCATCAGCAGAGATCCCTATCTCTGCGTTCTGTCCCTCGCCCTCCACAAATCGCAGCTCCTCCTGGGAGGTGTTGGAGTGGGGGAGGCCGCCAGGACACGACTCAGTCTGGAACTGGAACAAGATAGAAGACAACGAGATTGAATTTCAACACTTATAAACATTATAGTTGACTTGACTGAGCAAGGAAGGAGGAAGGAAGGAAGACCAATACCATCACCAGACAACAAGTACCTTCTCAAACTGTTTGTCTTCAAAGGAGATCTTGGCAGTGCCTGACTGCCTCACACCAGAGCCGTAATCAGGGGCCTCTTCATCAGCTGAATGGGAACAAAACAGAGAGATTATATGCTTTATTACAATTTCTTGGGACAAAAAGAACAGCTACGGTTCAACGGCATGCAACTGTGACAAGACAGTGTGATATTCGACCTGTGTTTGTACCTGAGATGGCCTGCACGGCCACTCTGAGGAAGCCTTTCACCTCCCCTTTCTCACTGACGATAGCCACGCGGTGTACCAGGGGCACCGGGTACAGCAGGTTACTCAGGTACACAAAAGCCCTGAGGAAAGGGTACGACGTGACGACTTGTTGTGCAAATTGAGACATGTTTTGACTCAACGCGGCGGGCGGGAGGGAGGGAGGGGGACGTACCTGCCAACCAGACGGAACCAGGGGAAGCGGTCGTAGAAGGGGTCGCCCCCGCTCAGAGCGTGGTCACAGTCCTCCACACCACTGCTGGGGAGCTCCGCGGCACGATCGTACATTTCCCTCATCAGGTCCAGCCTCTGTCTGCAGTGCGAAGCATGAAAAGAAAGGATGTGATGTTGGGGTTGAGATTAGATGGTAGATCAAAGCCACCGATGGAGAGTTGTTGGTATTCTTGTGGTTCTATCAAAGCTTTAATATAATATGCGTGTTATATTCTATGAGTTATATTAGCATGAAGTGAATGATCCAACGTTTCCAATGTAGTGTGGGTGAATAAAAAGAACCAACGAGCTTTTAACCCTGTATTTACTTTTTCTCTAATGACAAAGACACTGCACCTGAGCTTCTCCAGAGTCCAGTAATGTGTGGCTCCGTTCTTCTGATCTTGCACTTCAACAGCAACAATGGTTTGGGGGAAAGGTCGCCTCTCCCTCTCTTTGGCTATGCTCGGGGGCAGCAGGTCGGGGGGCAAGGGAGAGTACAGAGTGTCCGTCAACAAGACAAACTGGAACTGAACCTGTGGACGACACGGGACATGAAACGTGAGACACTGATTTTTGGACTGCGGTTTAGAAGCTCCTGAGTCATATCATTGCGTCATTACGCTTGTAAAATAAATTTCCGATGCATTGTCGTTGCAGCGTCTAGAGCAGTTCCATTATTTTGTCATTACCCTTCAGCTCGGGGCCCTTGGCTATCGCCTGGGTTGCCTGCCCCGTTGCGGCGTCTCTGCTAGTATAATCAGCTGTGGTACCAATACTATTAGTCATAGTAGTATTTGTAGTAACATCACTAGTAGTTATATATATATACATGTTGGTTTAGTGGGATTCATGGATCCTTTACCTGAATAAGGTTTGTGCAGGTTAAATTCCATGGCCCCGAGCTTGGCTCTGAAATATCAGTAGCCCAAATGTGCTGAGATAAATCAATAGTGCTGTCCGTGGTGTTGAAGTAGAAGACGGATTTTTAATGGCAATTTGGTTTCACGCCCTTCTGTCGGTTTCGTCTTGGATCTGTTATATACTCTAAACCATAAAGAAGTTGGCTATCGTCTCCAAGCAGCACGAATTAAAGTGAGGAACTACAGCTGCAAAACGTCTGAAGGGCTTTATTAGCAAAAAAGAGTTTGTTTTCTGGTAATTGACTCGAAGCTGCCATTTCATTTGTGCCAAATGAAAATGCTTTGTCATTGGCACCTTTTAATGGATGGATGACTGGACAGAGTCCCAGATATGCAGCACAGTGTGCCACATTGAGATGATTCACTAGGATGAAGCGCCATCAGACACTTAATAACATGCTGTCTAACTCTAGTCTGGACTGAAGAGCAAACTCTTCATACACCAGCATCACATTAAAGTTATGCAATATTTGCACTTTGACTTGGACAAGAATGATTACTCTCTTTCATGAAAATAAATTGTATATAGAAGATTTGGTAATATAATAGGACAATGGCATGTGACACTTCGTATCTCAGAGTGAGGAATAATGACAATGATTTACAGATAAAAACAACCCACCTTTTTCTTTAGCTCCACACTGATGGCATTGGCCTCTTTAAGGAAGATAGCGTTGCCCCAGAGCAAATCCCGGAGAGAAGTGAACTGGTAAAAACGCCACTTCCGGAAAGCCCACAAAGCCAACTCAGTCTCACGAGGCGTCCACGGCACTGAGGGGGAAAGACGGATGAATAAGGTGTGAACATTCTGTGATCAAATAAAAGACAGATTTAGAGATGGTCAGTTAAAGAGTGACAGTATCACCTTCCTCTTCAGGTTCCTCTTCTTCCTCAGGAGACTCCAGGTACCGAGAGTTCACTTGTTTCTGAAGGGCCTCCAGTTTACTCTCATAGTCCTTGAAAGAAACATGATCCAGTTCAAAAGCAGTCGGAGCCTTTAATGATGAATGTAGAATAACATGTAAACTGAGTGTCAGTTTTTATTATTTCTATTCACTTACCAGTCTCTGTTGTTCCAGCAGGTTGCTGGCTTCTTCTCTTTCTTTACGGTACTGATCTTCAAGCTCTTGAAGTCTGAAAGAGATTTTAAAAAGCTGTACGCTAGAAAAGTGAAATATTTCAATTCAATGCAATCTGTGAGATGTGCTCTCCACATACCTCTGCTCCATCTCCTGCTTCATGTCGATGCCCTGTTTCTCCAGCAACTCTCTCTGAGCGAAGGCCCAGTCGACGGGCTCGACCGGCGTCTCGGCGCACGGCGTCTTCTCTCGCTCCAGGCGAGCTTGCTCCGGGTCGTTGAAGCGGAACACGTGGCTCTTTCCCATGATGATGCGGTTCCCTAAAGAGGGCACACGACACACATAAGTGTTGTGCTCAAGGAGGCGGTGAGTCTGTTGCGTCACTTCCTGTCGACAGCGTGTTTGATGTCTTGAACTTTTTCAGAGCTCTAGCGATACCAAGTTGATTCTGTCGTGATATTGTCAGTACAAGCGGCGAATTATCTACGTGAGACGTTGTTAAACGCCTCGCCGTCCAGCACTTTGTCGTTTAAACGAATAGTTGCTTAGACGTTGTTTAGCGTTAGCGCTACCTCTTTTAGCATTAGCTTAGCAGCTAACATTGTGATGTCTTCCCTCCCTACCTCCCCTGCTCTCTCTTGCTCGGTGTGTCACATGTTTAGCTATTCCTCTGCCTCCCTTACGGATAATGGTACATGTAAGAAGTGCAGTATATTTGATCGCTTGGAGGCGAGGCTTAGTGAGTTAGAAGCACGGCTCCGCACCATGGAGGTAGCCGCTGTTAACCAGCCATCTCCTATAGTCGGTGCGGACCACATAGACGTATCGTTTGCTCCTGCTAACCGTCCCCCGGCAACCCCCGAGCGGCCGGGAGGCTGGGTGACTGTCCGGAATAAGCATAAGTCTAAGTCGAAGCACACGGTTAACCACCAACCACTTCACGTTTCAAACCGCTTCTCCCCACTCAGCGACACACCCGCTGAGAAGCCAACTCTGGTTATAGGTAGCTCCATTCTGAGGAACGTGAAGTTAGCGAAACCAGGGGCCATAGTCACTTGTATCCCCGGGGCCAGAGCGGGCGACATTGAGTCTTATCTTAAACTGCTGGCTAAGGATAAACGTAAATACAGTAAGATTGTAATACATGTCGGCGGTAATGACTCCCGGTTACGCCACTCGGAAGTCACAAAAGTTAACGTGGAATCGGTGTGTACATACGCTAAAACAATGTCGGACACCGTAGTTTTCTCTGGCCCCCTCCCAAACTTGATCAGTGACGACATGTATAGCCGCATGTCGTCATTCCGCCGCTGGTTGTCGAGGTGGTGCCCAGTAAATAATGTGGGCTTCGTTGATCACTGGAAAACGTTTTGGGGAGTGCCTGGTCTGATTAGGAGGGACGGCATCCATCCAACTTTGGATGGAGCTCAACTCATTTCTAAGAACCTGACCCAGTTTCTTAATGGACTTAATCCATGACCCAGAGTTCAGACCAGGAAGCAGAGTCGCAGTCTTACACACTTCTCTGCGCTTCATTCCGAGCAGTCACTCAGCGTAATTAACTCTATAGAAACTGTTTCTGCCCCACGGACACCGTTATTTAAGTTAAAGGTAAACAACCGAGGAGTTATATTTAATAACTTAATCAAAGTTAAATGTAACAATACAACTGTGCAACAAACTAGGAGAATTAAAGGGGGTCTTTTGAATATTAGATCTCTGTGCTCTAGAGCTGTTTTAGTAAATGAACTAATATCTGACAACCATGTTGATATTTTCTGTCTTACTGAAACATGGCTATCGGATGGGGAGTACTTTAGCTTAAATGAAGCGACTCCTCCAAGTCATGTTAATACTCATATCCCCCGAGGCACAGGCCGAGGGGGTGGAGTGGCAGCTATTTATGACTCCTGCCTTTTAATAAACCTTAAACCTAAACTGGATTATAACTCATTTGAAAGTCTGACTTTCAGTCTTTCACAACCAACCTGGAAAATAATCCAGCCGGTTCTCTTTGTAATAGTGTACAGGGCCCCAGGTCCTTATTCTGAATTTTTATGTGAATTTTCACAGTTCTTAACGAGTTTGGTCCTTAAAACGGACAAGGTAATTATAGTGGGTGACTTTAACATTCATGTGGATGTCGATAACGACAGCCTTGGTACTTCATTTCTCTCTTTGCTGGAATCAATTGGTTTCTGTCAGACTGTAAACAAACCAACTCATTGTTTTAACCACACCCTCGACTTGGTTCTTGTGTATGGTATTGTGATAGAACACTTAACAATCTTTCCACAGAACCCTCTCCTGTCCGACCATTGTCTGATAACCTTTGAATTTCTACTGCCAGAATCTCCTCCTCCTGCCAAGGGTTTCTACAGTCGATGTTTATCGGACACCGCTGTAGCCTCATTTAAAGAAACCATTCCCTCTGCTCTAAGTTCAGTGTCCTGTCTCAAGATATCAGAAGACTCCTGTGAAAACTTCAGTCCGTCACAAATCGACCATCTTGTCGATACTGCCACAGGCTCTTTGAGAATGGCGCTGGACGGTATTGCTCCCCTCAAAAGAAGAATGGCAACAAGAAGGAAGTTTGCGCCTTGGTATAACTCTCAAACCCGGAACCTAAAGCAAACTGTGCGGAAACTTGAGCGGTTATGGCGTTCCACCAAATCAGAAGGATCTAGGCTAACTTGGCAAGACAGCGTTAAAACATATAAGAAGGCTCTCCGTAACGCAAGAGCATCTTATTACTCATCATTAATCGAGAAAAATAAAAACAACTCCAGGTTTCTCTTCAGCACTGTAGCCAGACTGACAGAGAGTCACAGCGCTGTCGAGCCGTGTATTCCTGTGGACCTCAGTAGTAACGACTTTATGAACTTCTTCAATAATAAGATTCTGACTATCAAAGAGAAAATTGATGGTCTACTACCCCCAACCGGAGCCAACCCGTCCGCGGATGTAGGATCCTTGGACGCAGCCGTGGGCCCTGATACCTACTTGGATGGTTTCTCTTCCATCAACCTTGATCAACTGACTTCTACAATTTTGAAATCCAACTCTTCCACTTGTCTCCTGGATCCGATTCCAACTAAGCTGCTTAAGGAAGTTTTTCCGTTAATTAGCACATCCCTACTGGATATTATGAATCTGTCTTTGTTGACAGGACATGTACCACAGTCCTTCAAGGTAGCTGTAATTAAACCTCTTCTGAAGAAACCTACCCTAGCTCCAGAGGTGTTGGCTAACTACAGACCCATCTCTAATCTTCCCTTCCTCGCTAAGATCCTGGAGAAATCTGTCGCGAATCAATTATGTGACTTTCTACAAAACAATGCTTTGTTCGAGGATTTCCAGTCAGGATTTCGAATGCATCACAGCACAGAAACGGCACTGGTGAAAATTACAAATGATCTTCTACTTGCATCGGACCAAGGACTTGTATCTTTTCTTGTATTGCTGGACCTCAGTGCTGCATTTGACACCATCGATCACCGTATCCTGCTGCAGAGACTGGAACACTTGATTGGCATCAAAGGAACTGCACTCAGCTGGTTTAAATCTTATTTATCGGATCGATCCCAGTTTGTGTTTGTGAACGGTGAATCATCGAGGACCACGAATGTTGGTCACGGAGTCCCACAAGGTTCTGTGCTTGGACCGATTCTATTTACCCTGTACATGCTTCCTTTGGGCGACGTTATCAGAAAACACCGCATAAACTTCCATTGTTATGCAGACGATACTCAACTGTATCTATCGATCAAGCCAGAAGACACCAACCAACTTGTTAGACTTCAGGACTGTCTTGGAGACATCAAAACCTGGATGACCTGCAACTTCCTGATGTTAAACTCGGAAAAAACGGAAGTTATCATGATAGGCCCAGAGCGCCTTCGAAGTCAGCTGTCACGTGATACAGTCTCTATGGATGGAATTGCTCTGGTATCCAACAGCACCGTCAGAAATCTTGGAGTTCTCTTCGACCAGGATATGTCCTTCAACTCTCATATAAAGAAGACTTCAAGGACTGCCTTTTTTCATCTACGGAATATATCAAAAATCAGGAACTTCCTGTCTCAAAGTGATGCAGAAAAACTAGTTCATGCATTTGTTACTTCTAGACTGGATTACTGTAATTCTTTGTTATCAGGCTGCTCTTGTAAATCGCTTAAACCTCTCCAACTGATTCAGAATGCTGCAGCACGTGTATTAACAAGAACTAAGAAATGGGATCATATAACTCCTGTATTAACTTCTCTGCACTGGCTTCCTGTTAAATCAAGAATAGAATTTAAGGTACTTCTCCTCACCTACAAGGCACTTGCTGGTGAGGCACCGTCTTATCTTAAAGAGCTTGTTACACCGTATTGTCCTACAAGGCATCTACGCTCCATAGATGCTGGGCTACTTGTGGTTCCTAGAGTTTTAAAAAGTAGGATGGGGGCCAGAGCCTTCAGTTATCAAGCTCCTCTTTTGTGGAACCAGCTTCCACTTTCAGTCCGGAGGGCAGACTCGGTCAGTTCATTTAAGATAAAGCTTAAAACGTTCCTCTTTGATATTGCTTATAGTTAGGGCTGGCTCAGGTTAGCCTGGACCAGCCCTTAGTTAAGCTGCTCTAGGCTTAGACTGCCGGGGGACTTCTTAGGACACACCGAGCCCCTCTCTCACTCTCACTCTCTCCTCCCACAATCATCCATGCTTTATTAATGTACATCACTAATTAAGCTTCTTTCCGGGAGTTTTTTGTGCTTTCTCGCCTAGCAGGTCTCCGTGGATCATAGTTTCGTGCGGACCCCGGTTCTAACTCCTGGCTCATGGCTCTGCTGACACCTGCTGCTGCCATCATCATTACTTTAAATATGATTCATATTACTGTCATCAAAAACCAACATCTTTCTGCTCTCCCTCCCCACAGAAGCCTCTGTGGATGGTGGTTCGATCTGATGGAGGTTGTCCCTGCAGTGGTCCTGCCGTACACCTCTTCTGCTACTTGCAATTACTTGTATCATTTCAGTTAGAGAAATTGAATGTATTGTACATCTTTTACATTGTTGATTCTGTACACATGACATCCATTGCAGTCTGTCCATCCCGGGAGAGGGATCCCTCCTCTGACGTTCTCCCTAAGGTTTCTTCCCTTTTTTCCCCATTGAAGGGTTTTTTTTCATATTTTGGGGAGTTTTTCCTGTGCCGATGTGAGGGTTTCGGGACAGAGGATGTTGCATGTGTACAGACTGTAAAGCCCTCTGAGGCAAATTTGTAATTTGCGATTTTGGGCTATACAAAATAAAATGAATTGAATTGAATTGAATAAGTTACGGATTAAAACTCTTCCCTGATTTGCACACACGGACTAATTGATTCCTCCTGATACATTTCCCTGTCTACTCTCCTGGTAAAGTTGACTGTACATCTTATGTAACCAAATCATATGACGCTTCTCGCGTACCAGATCGGAGAACTGTGGGAGAGCTAACTCGCTTCCCGTTGACGTACGTCTCCGACCCCTCACATGGCTCCAGGAGGACACATTCTGTTCAAGAAAAGATTATGGAACGATTACAACAAAGACTTTAAAACATACACAACATGGATGTCTTCATTTTCAATGTGTGTTCTTATCTTACAACATGTATTTAACATTGCAAGCGGAAGAGGGAGCAGCCAGCCTTTACCTTCTCCCAGAGGACCAGTGGTGCTGCTGAAGGTGCAGTGTTCATCTCTGATAAAATGGCCGCTGAGAACAATGTCCTGCCGAGACTTGGCATCTTCGCGGCCAACCCTGAGGGAAGATAAAGTGAAGAATTACGACAAATCCACAGAAACAGCACAGAATCTAGATTAAATATTTAAAAAACCTACTTGGTGAGGCCGTCTTTAATATAATACAGCAGACACTCTGACATCAGTGGGTCCTCGTTCAGGTTCACCAGATGAGGCGTCTACAGAGAAATAATGTCACACAGGTTTTAGTTGGTGTGTGTTTGGACAGATACTGTAAATACATCAAACTGTTCTGTAACAGTGATGAGCCGCGTACCTTTTTTGGGGAGAAAACGCCCAAAGTTCCTCCATCTTCTCTCATGGCAACACCCATTTCAGCTAGCAGGGCCTCCCTACAGGAAGCAATCACACATGCTGCTAAACACATGGCCTGTTCTTATTTTTGTACACAATAATCCTTTTAGGTCATAGGGCCTAAGATATTCAGCCCAATGTTCCATCCATAAAAAGGTCAAAATGGACCATCAGGAATCTCTAAAGCACAATTTGATGAAGCATTAAAAGGCTCCACACTCTTGTATAGTTAAACTTGGATGTAATGTCTGTGTTATGCTGATGAAGGATGGTGTTATTTTGAATGGATGGTAAAGTAGATTTAAAGAAAAGGAACATTTGCATTCAGTCTGTCATTTTAGGGGTTACTGTGTTTCAGAAGCTAAAGCTTTTTTTAGATTACATTAATGATGGAAAAAGGTTTACCATGGAAGAGCGTACATTTATTTAACATCCTTTATAGTTGAGATATACAGTATGTGATATGTTTTTTTTTTAATCAAATAAGGACGTCCTTTCCATTACTTTTAAATATAAGTGCATGTATTAATTATATTTTACGTACCTTTTTCAAACAAGCTTGTATTATTTTAAGCTTAAGTTTTTGTTCATGTGATGACTAGTAAAAAACTTAAATACAAATTTAAATGACAATAAATGGCGGTTTAATTTAAGTTGAATTCAGTGACGAACCTCTCCATGCGGATGGCCTCAGTACGTCGCAGCTTCTCTTCCCAAGTCTCATTGAGCTCTGCGATGATTTTCTCAGTTTCCTGTTGGAAAAATTAAGACATTGATCTAAAAATTACGCAAAACAGAACTATTCCATACTAAGTCAATATTTAACAGGCCATTTCCTGAGCCATTTCAGCATCGTCCTTCTTACCTTGAGCCTCTCGATGGCCTCCTCGCTGGCCGGGCTGAAGATGCGGTCATGGAGGTTGTTGATGGACCCGACGCGACTGGACAGCGCCGAGAGTGAGGGGGAGGGGCTCATTCCTGTCATGGCATTGGACACTGCGGAGAGATCACCCCTTTGATTGACAGCCTGGCGATTATTCACAAAGTTCTTGTAATCGCACAGGTCTGTCAGAGAGAGAGGCGTTGCATGGAAGTGAGCAAGGAAGGAGGAAGGAAGGAAGGAAGGACGGAAAGACGGACGGACGGACGGAAGGACGGAGCATACGCCGGGTAATCACGGAGAGACATCAGGGATTGAGAGGAACACGCAGGTAAAAAGGAAATGAAAAGGGGGAAAAACGGGAAGGAGTACAAAAAAAGAAGAGAAAGCTCAAATAATGAATCAAAGAAGCAGAAGTAATTTCCCCGTAGCCATCGCAGACAAAGAGGAAGGAGAAACTTAAACTGATAGAGCATAAAATGCCAAATCAACTGAAAGTTAGAGACCACAAGCTTATTTTTTTTTTGTCTCTGACACACTCAACAAGCTCGCAAGCATGAGAATGTCATGATAAACCAGAAATATGTACATCACTACGATGGAATAGAATCCAGGCCGAGCTGTTTTCATGTTGTGCATGTCCGAGCTCTCGGAGATGCAGGCCTCTGAGCACCTGACTCGTAGCTTCAATAAGAAAACAGGATCGCAACAAGGAAGTTTGTCAGCAATCTAAAATGGCGTCCTCCCAGGCAGTGCTTTTTTCCATCATCTCTGATCTGGTAAAACAGAATACTTGGTCTCTGCCTGCTTTTCTTTGTTATGTTTTTGCAGAAGCAAAGAGTCCGGCTATTCAGATTCTTATCTAACGGCAACAGGATCACAGAGCAAAGCTTCTCAGTGAAATAGAAAATCCTGGCCGATTTAAAGTTGTACTTTGAAGAATCCCATATCGCCGTGGGGACTACGACAAATGGAAAGAAAAAAGGAGGCCATTTTGCTGAATTCCTGAGAACAGACAAACATCATTTTTGTGTTGCTCCAAACCCCAAGAAGGATTTGAATGTATCTGACTTGATTCATGTTGCATCTGGCTCAACATAAAGTCCCCTGGCCTTATCGGTTGGGTCTCTTGTGTGTGGAGGAGGCTCGGGATTCATTTCTATTAGTCGCAAAGCGCAGGCTCGCTCGAGTTATACACACATTTCAAACCAGCGATGACCGGGCCGTTGCAGTGATATGCTGATAGGGGAGAGAAGAAAACGAGTGGGAGAGACACCCGCACTCCAAGTTTAATTGTCACCCTCGCTCTTGCAAGTACAGTCTGAAAAAAGCTGCACTATTGGTCTAAATTCAAGGTTGCGTGTGCGTGTGTGGGCCTATTTCAGTGCATTTTGAGGGTGGCGACACTCACTCTCTATGATGTCCCCCAGGCCTTGTGAAAACAGCAGGTCTCTGAGGCGGGCCACCTCCTCCTTCAGCTCACGCACCAGACGGTTGTTGGGGTCCTCGTTGATCACGGCATTACAGCGAATCTGTTTGGCACGATCAGCGTACCTAGAGAGGCGTCCACGTCGAGAAGCCATTAAGCCACCAGGTCCACAGGCGCTCGGCACCGAGTTGCAACGATCGCATCAAAACAACTTGTTTCCAGCAAACGCCCTTGAATACGTACCCATCTCATTTGGACATTTTTAGCGGGCGGTGCTAACAGTGCTAATCTACAGGTTTGAACGTGTTGAATAATTGTGGCGTTATATTCCAAAGCAATTTCCAGGAGTGAAAAGAGGAGATGTTGTTCAAACAGAGAGGTGGTGGACATTTTACTCACCTGAGGGTACTGAGAGTCTCGTCGTAGTTGATGTCCGCAGGGCTGAGGGCAGCCACCATGGCTGTACGAGAGTTTCCTCCTGCGAGACACAACGTAAGGAAATATATAAACTGACGGATGAATATGTGTTGGATTTGGGTAGAAAGTAAGGTTGATGATTAACATGAAAATGTACCCAAGTTCTCCCTCAGAAGCCAAGTCAGAACCGAGTCTCTGTAGGGAATGAAATTCTCCACTTTCTTCTTTTTCTTGTTCTGTTCAACAGAAGCACATTAAATCTCTAAAGAACCTTTCAATATGGTGGGCTAAATATTTAAGTTGAAGTTTCCAATGTGTTAGTATTACTGACCTTGTTTGGTACGGAGTCCTAAAGGTTTGAAGAAAAATAAAAGCGTTAAATAATTTTAATAGTATATTCCTATTTGTAGAATTTTTAATGACAAGTTGGGAAAAATCGTACTTGTTCAGCCAGAGCAGAAATAACTTTTCCCAGTGTAGTCAGAGATTTGTTGATGTTTGCTCCTTCCTGCAAAGAAGTCAGTGATGTTATTGAGTATTCTTTCTTCACACAGTGAGTATAAAATTGAAAACAACCTCAAACAGTATCCTCCTCTAACCTTAAGTCTGGTTCCTTTGGCTCCGGTTGAGTCGGCTCTCTCGCTGCCAGCCAAGTCCACCAGGCTGATCTTGCTGACCTGTGAGGATGCAAAAGATCAAACCTCCCCCTCAGCAAACCTATTTTGCCTGAAGGTGCACCGGGAGAACTGGCTATAAAGTGTTATTGATCAATTCCACAACACATTCCTCGGGTCATAAAAGGTAATCAAATATGTTCCGCGTCTCCTCTGGTGCTTCGGTGGTGAAACGCGAATAATAAACTATTCTGCTTGTTGATTTGTTTGTCTGAGAAGCAGAAACAACATCAGTCGGACTGGGTGATTCCTAAATCGAGGGCCCACTGCCCGAACCTTTTCTGAGGTGTTCTCCGAATCCATGTCGTGCTTCTTCTGTGTGAAGATGATGTTGAAGACGGCGTGGGAGCGGCTGCTGGTTTCGTTCATGTTGGTAGCAGCTACAGTCCTGAAAAGAGAGCGAAAAGGGCCGTGTCAGGTGCCCATTGCCGACTCAAACGGGATGCGCTCGATCCATCAGTCGCATTATCTACTAAAACGTGAGAATGCCTCATCAGCACGTCGTCTCCATCTCGTCCCGCTCTGCTTACCTGGCCTTGTTTCCAGACTCCATCAGGTCCTGGATGTCGTTGAACGAGGTGACGGCCAGTTTGGACAGGTCTTCGACGTAGGGTCCCATCAGAGGGTGCTCTCGGACACGCAGGTTTCCTTTGTTCTTGGGATTGAGTAGGTCACGCACGCGCTCACAGTAGATCTCCATGTAACTCACCTGGAGCGGAGACAGAGACGATTGTGTTATGAAATGGTTTTAGTTGTTCAATTCAAATTGAAGATGAAAGAGAAGTAGCCTCAAAATAAAATACCAGCTGCCCCATGGTTGAATTCTTTTCCCTTTAATTTACCTGAAACATTAAAATGAATGTCCCAGACCTTTGCCACTAAGTAGATGTGGGGAAAGTAGTTTTGACGCCACTCACCTCCACTGAGTAAGACATGTTGTTGTCGGTATTGGTGCCATGGATTTTGGTGAAAAGGTCCTCGCACAGCTAAAAAGAAAAAGAGCAGTTTATGTCGTTAATAATGCATTGTTGATCATTTGTATTGTGATAAACAATAATTGGATATGGATCAGAACGTTCTGTTTTACCAGAGGTATAATTCCTTGCTGGTCCTGCTCCTGTCTTCCCATCATAGTGTAGCTTTTGCCCGCTCCCGTTTGCCCGTATGCAAATATGCACACGTTGTAGCCCTCAAAGGCGTGAAGCAGCATCTCCTCCCCAATGTCCCTGTACACCTGCTTCTGAGAAGCAAAGCTGAGGTCCTCGGGCTGCAGAGAGGGAGGGAGGGAGGGCAACAGGGATGAAGAAAAAGGGCCGACACATGACAGAAACTCTTTTTCACAGTTTGGAAATGCTTGACATCAAAAATACAAACACAATTGTTCCACCTTAAGGGTAAATACTAACATTTAGATAGATATCGTATTTTATATAAATGATTACTGACTGGATCTCAGGTAAATTCCATTTTCATTTTTTAACTTGGTTTTCTTATTCATTTTAATTATTAATAAGTGATGCAGTGAAACTCACCGTGGTGTGTGACCAGTAAGAATAGTCAAAGTTGAAACTCTTGTTCTCTTTGGGCTGCTTGGGGTTCAGGATTGCTAAAACAGAGTCAAATAGAGGAATCACAAACGGAGTCCCACCAGTTACCTGCTTCATTCATTTCATTCTACTGTCGGTTTCATAAATGCTGCAGGAGGCCAACTCCATGTGTCATGCTCCCAAAACCAGAATTCATTAAGAGTTAAGTTGGGATCCTTTCGGCGTGCTTTTGGTAGTAATCAAACGTATGCATAGTATGCATCTTAAGACCTCAGCATTAAACCAATATGGCATTGAAATAATGTAATAATACTAAACTTCACCTCTAACTCGAGAGAAGAGAACACGGAGAGGACATATTATGTTACAGTTATGAACAGAGTCAGAGGAGTTGATGAGAAATGTTTCAAATGATTCAAGTTTGAATCTTTGGCTCAAATGAGGTCATAATAAACAGGGAGGGGCACAGCAGTTGGACGGAGTCCTTGTTCCTCTTTCACAAACACACACTCGCATCAGCTGACCCGGCGTCTGGGCCCAGCCAGAACAAGGAGGTCTTTTTGGTCCCTGCAGCGACTGTCGCTAAATGCTACGCACACTGGCAGGCTTCAGGCCTGACAGGCTCTTTTGTTTCCTCCTCTGGCGGCCATGAGCCCCCCACCCCCCCCCCACCCCTTGTTGCTGCAGGGCAAAGCTGACTGACACACAAACAACTGAGCTGAAAGGCCAAATCTAGTCCAACGCCTGTGGCAGGAATGTGCGGCGCTACACACTAACGCCTTTAGAAGATACAGCAACGTACAGCTTCTTAATCGCCCTAATTATTTATGTGCACATGCTGTGATTGAGGTTAGCGAATTTTTCTTTTTTAAGATCTCTGTCAGTAACATAGTGGGTTTGATGTTTCTGGAATCTGTTTTCGGTGTGTTATTGATCTTTTACATTATAAATCAGAAGAAGAAGAATTCCTCCATAAGAACCTTTGTGGTATATTTTGATATATTATAACGTTTTATTTCATTTAAACTTGCTGAATAATCTGCACATTATATTAATAGTGTCAGAGAAACTTTTCCCTTCAGT
Source organism: Pungitius pungitius (assembly GCF_949316345.1). Lineage (NCBI taxonomy): Eukaryota > Metazoa > Chordata > Actinopteri > Perciformes > Gasterosteidae > Pungitius > Pungitius pungitius. The sequence continues at coordinate 12,181,538 of NC_084914.1, forward strand.
AGACAAATGTAAAAACAGCCTTTTCGTGTGCATATCTGGACATGTGCCATTCTGCACCACAGCCAGGAGAACCATAACAATAAGCAATACTCTTTTGGGTGTACTTACAGCTCTAGGATGAGTACAAAAAGTCTGAATGATGTTCAAGTGCACAACTTTTAAGATTTAATATAACTTTCAACTCCAAACACACAACGACTTGAGTTCATACTCACTTGTGGTGTTTCCCGACATCTGAATGATGCACTTGCTGTCCTTCCCAATCTCTCTGGAGTTAAAGGGCCGGACCCTTACGGCCACCTTCACCGAAGCCACCGCCATGTCGAAAGGAGGGTGTGCGAGTGAGGAGGGGGGCTGTAGATCTGTGTGGCTGCACACACACACACACCTGGCACCTGCACAGGTAGAAGAAAAGAGGGCTTCGGTCACGCCGGCCGCAGAGAGCATATACGCACGCACAGGTGAGATGGAAACATGGCGTTGTTTCCCGCCATGATACATTGCATTATATTTATGATAAGGATAGATATAAAAAAAAAATAGATTCAAAATGATGATTTGAATCACCAATGTCTTGCTGTTGTTATTATAATTCAATAGCAAACAGTTGTCAAACCCTTTAAGATTGACAGCTCTAGAAACACGCTGACTAAAGAGCCAGGAAATGATTTGGCAGGAGGATCATCAGCATCAGCATCAGTGCTATTCTACAGTAAAATGGCTGCTATATAGTTCTCCGGGCATCATCCCTGTGCCTCAAGTTTCAGGCCGAAGGTCCTGTGATGAAATTGAATCTGCTCACTGCTTCTGCGCGAGGAAAAACAACACACAATCCTGAATGGGTACAACTCGGTGAAGTGTTTCTTATACAGCAAATATACAACAGTAAGCATCACGCTACTCCTGTTTAAAGCATTTAAAGGTGGCGTTCATCTTTTTCTCCCTTCTTGACCAGATGAAAAGGGGGATTATAACAATAGTCTGTCGTGCCTCCAGGGCCACGAGAAAGACAATTCCTCCTTTATGTCTCCTCAGTGAGCCATTCGATGGCTAAAAGATTTAATGCGAGGGTGACGCATGCTCCTGAGACATTTCAGGAGACATTTTACGGTTCAGACGTATCACCCATGTAAATAGTGTCTCCTCCATCTTGCTTTGCCTGCCGCGCCTCAAATACAGTCCGCGTAAACATAAGCGGCACAAACACCCAAATCATCCAACGCTGCGTCACACACCGGGACAGCTTCAAGGGCGTTCACACAACTGACGACAGCATTTATGTAACTGGGTCTGGGTGTCGTGTTGTTTTGTTTTGTCTGGATTTAAGACAATCCGCGGAATCAAGCACCCTGACGCAGCGTCCTGAAGGCCCGAAAACACACACACACACACACACATGTTCACACTGAGACACGACACTCGTCGGCACAGATGATGCGCTGTGGAAAACATCTCCGTCTTACCTCAACTCAGAACTCAACGATCGCAGGGGTTGGATCCTCCGCCCATTCAAAGCAGCGCCAGGATCCTCCGGTGCTTCTTTCTTGAATCCCCTCAGTAGCTTTATTATTACGTGTCTCTCTCTCCGTCGTTGGTCAGCTTACAGCATCCCTTTCCTCGGCGCATCCATACATGGAGAATCCGCTGGGGAGGGGGTATGGGGGGGTGGGGGGGGGGGGGGGCGGAGAGACTGCCTCAGCTTCAGCAGCGGCGGCGGCGGCGCACCGGTGGGGGGGAGGGGGGGTCTGCTGGGGAGTGATGGACGCAGCGGTGCGTCAATTACTAGAGACTGACGAGGGAGACAAGGAGGAGCGGGGGAGCGAGGAGCCGGGTGGATATCAGGAGGATGGGTGAGGGATGCTCCGTCCGTCCGTCAGTCTGAAACTAGGAGAAAATGGCGGCGCTGGCGTTGCATCAGGGATGCTGGTGGGCGGTGATGACATCAGCATCATCAGCGATGCAGCACAGACGCGGGCCACTGTGACCCGGAGAGGCAAATGCGATGGGAAATGCATTCGGGGACTTTGAGGAAATAGTCCATCCTTCTCTGTTTTCTGTGCAAATCATATCGAGGCGTCAGTATTTAATTGAGACTGTTTCATAACTAACTTTAAATATCATTATAATCCAGAATAATCTTCCATACAGACTGCAGCATTTATATATAGTGACCACTTGTCAATGTGAAAACTATTGGAAAGTATTTTGCATTTAATACAATAAAGCCTTAGATCTGTAAAAACTGGACATTATGGATATATTTAAATTTGTCCAATGTATTTTTTATTTACATTTGAGAAAACCAGGATTTGAATCATAAATAAAAGCATTGTTCTCTCATTTAAATAAGAATGACATTAGTTCATCTAGCCTTTGGCTTTGTACATAACATCCCGTTGTGATGTTTGGACTGAATGTTTATGGCGTAACTATTGACACATTGCCTCTATGACGCTCTCTGGTTAATGTGAACATGCAGGGCGGCACCAGCTCCTCCTCCCGTTCTGTTTGGGTAGATTTTGAGTATTCAGTCCGGTGCAAAGGCCAGTAAACACCATGTCCATTTATCTGACTTTGGTGTAATTATTTACAGAGCCAGACTCAGAGAGGGGAACCTTCATCCTGCTGTTATGGGAGATATTCTAATCAGTAAATGACAAATAGCAAATAGTAAAAAGGATATCTTCAAACTTGGCTTTAGTTTCCCGGTCAGATTGTAAAGGTTTTTCCAAATACAAAATAATCCTTGATCAGTATACCTCTTTGTAAATGTAAATGACCTGGCTGGATTCATTTTGACCTCTTTCAATCTGTAACATCTCTAAAAACATGAATTCAATGATTCTGTCTGTACTTTCAATCAATAACTTTTCCTACATTCACAGCACAATCGGATGATAACTTTTGCCTCGACGGTACGTGCATCGTTAGTTTAAGTATGAAATATAGGAAAATAAATTGAATGATTTGGTCACCCAAAATATTTTGCACCTCCAGCAGAAGTCTCCATTGAGAGCGTGACATTCCTTCTCTTCCGTGCTATATTTTGTTTTGAGTTACAAGACACAACAGCATCAACGATATGACATCTCTGCAAAGACATAAAAATACATCTGGAGTGATTTCATCTTGGCAGAGTAGATCAAAATAAAGATGTGTGTCACCCACAACTGAAAGAGGATACCTTGATTTGATCATTTAGATGTTAGAGATTGACAACATGGTGTGTTTTTGACAACACAGCAAACCATGGAAAATAATTTCTTTCACACTTTACACAAATAAAAGTGGAATTTGAGACCGAGTGTGAGCAGTTTGACTCAGCTGCAGCTCAACACAATCTTTCTAAACAATCAATAGGGTAAAAACCATTAAAGAAATACATTTGAAAAATCAATGAGCAAATAGAACAAATAGAAAAGAGCAATATGGACCAAAACTCTACTAAATGCTACTTTACGCTTATGCACACTAGAAAATAAAAAAGTGTGCCTTGATAAGTATTGGTATTAATAAATGCATTGGTGCGTGTGTGTGAGTGTTTGTGCCAACTCCCCTTCCTCCTCTCAGAGAGCAGATTGGCTCTCTGAGAGGAGACTCCTCTTGACAAACGCAATGCTGATGTGTCTGAAGGGAGAGACAAAACCAACAAGCCCCCTGCAAACTGACCTCAACCGGTTCTAAGCTGCCAAGTGTCCTCACTTTTACACAAGAGTCCAGATGTATCCAAACCTTGGATAGCAGGCTCCAAACTGCAACCAAACTAACGACTCTTGGTGTTAGTGATCGTTTTCTTGAGTGTTAAAGATTTTTAGAAATATACCCACACGTGCGGCATTTGAAGGCACTTTTTGGACACTTTTCGCTGGACAATAAAATGATGAACCATAATTTCCATCAAGGCCTGTATGCTCAGAGTGTTTAACTGTTTTTATTTGGAAATGTAGATGTTATCACCATACGTTAACCATTCTAGGTCACAGTTTTGTTATTTCCCATATGATTGGTCATTGTGTCCCATATTTCCAACCCCTGAAGTCAAGGGCGGGTTGGCTGTCAGGCACACCGCCCCGTGGCCAACAGGTCAAAGACCTGTTTGTTTTTAAATAGTCACCAAAAAACTTAGAGGCAGGCTCTCAGGCTGTCGGTGGCGATCCCACCCGGTGCAGGCTTCTCAGGGACTACGAGACCAGGAGTGATGCAGCGGGCTTTGTTCCGCCGGAGCGCGCCGCTCGCCCAGCAGGCAGCAGCGGCCTTCGACAACCAGCTGGCCGCGAGGAGCGCGCCTCTTCTGCAGCGCGTGGACCGCTCGATGTCCTCCCTCACCATCCCGCCGCCAGCATGTATGCTCCGGCCGCTGGAAGCTCCATTGCGTTACCTGTTCGGACCGGGACCCTCAAACGTTCCTCCGCGTATTTTAGCGGCTCAGGGAAGACCGATAATCGGCCACCTGCATCCAGAAATGTACACGGTAAACGTTTCGTTGGATCCTCAGACTACAAACGTTAGATTATGTATGAAATTCCAATTAGGCCTAATTAAAATTGAAAAAAAGCATACAAACTGGAATAAAGAACTTTGAAGTGGCGTGCAACTTTTAGAAATCTCCGAAAGTTTACGCAACAAATATACTTGGCTGGGTATCTGTGAAGACGTGGTTTGGGTGGTTAGTACTGGGAAATACGAGTTATTAGGCTACTTTTGTTACATACGTAATAATTAATACATAATAATACATTTGGTTAAATATTGTTTTCACCACTGAAATGTCAGTATTATCCTATTAAATTCCATCCAAAAATTGGTATTATTAATAATTATTAATGTTTGAGTCAATTGTTTTTCCAGATCCCTTTCAGGATAAACCACATCATGAATCAGAGAACAATATTTTGTGCGTAATTGCGCATACTGTAGTGTACACACTTATTGAAACCACTGAGTGTAATTTTTGACAGCAACCGTTTAACCTTAACATTTTGTTTCTTAGATCATGAATGACATCCAACGAGGAATCCAGTACATCTTCCAGACAGAGAACAACATGACTATAGCTATGAGTGGCTCCGGGCACGCGGCCATGGAATGTGCAGTGTTCAACACGGTGGAGCCCGGAGAGAGCGTGCTCGTTGCCATTAACGGAATCTGGGGAGAGCGCGTAGCAGAAATTGCGGAAAGAATGGGTACGGCCTTACGCAGAGTTTTACGCACGCAAGCATTGGGTCTCCATAGAAGATGCGCGACTATATTTACATTGAACAACAATATCTGCCTGTAGGTGCCAATGTACACAGAATGGTCAAAGCACCTGGAGGATATTTCAGCAATAAGGAAATTGAACAGGTATACACGGCAGAAGCACATAATTTACTGAATCTATTAAACATTCTATCAGCGCATATATGTGATTGAACTCCTTTTTTCAACCTTTTTTTCTAGGCCGTCAAAAAACACAAGCCTGTCCTGTTTTTCCTCACACATGGGGAGTCCTCGGCTGGCCTCTGTCACCCAGTAGATGGCATTGGAGACATATGCAGAAAGTGAGCCTCAAGTGTTTGCCTAGAACGATCGGTGCAAAACCGGATGTGACCAGATATCATGTCACATCTGTCCTTATCTCCTGCAGACATAACTGCCTGTTCCTGGTTGACACGGTCGCATCTCTTGGTGCAGCCCCAATTTTTATGGACAAGCAAAGTAAGGCAATGCGTGACAATGGATTCATTTCTATGTGTTTGTTTGTCTGACATCAATGTCTTTTACTGTCCTCTCAGATATCGACATCTTGTACAGTGGTTCTCAGAAGGCTCTGAACGCGCCTCCCGGCACGGCACCGATCTCCTTCAATGAGAGAGCATGGTGGGGAGGACCTTCTGCATGCCTGTTTCCATATACGAGTCCTGAAGTGTCACAACAAGCATCTCTTTGTTTCCCCTCACAGCCACAAGATGTTTAACAGGAAAACAAAGCCGGTGTCCTACCTCTTTGATATGACACATTTGTCCAACTACTGGGGTTGTGATGGCCAACCGGCCAGACTGTAAGTTCAATGCAGCCAATTGATTACATCATTATTTTCTTTACATCACATAGAATGTGCTCTAACTAGTATGTGAGACCACACGTTTAGATTCATAATCATTATGTTTTAGTTATAGCTTTGGAACTTTTGGGGTGTCATTGTTGGTTAGGTACCACCACACTGGTCCAGTGTCTGGATTCTTTGCCCTGAGAGAGAGTCTGGCAATAATTGCTGAGAAGGTAAAAGTTCATTTCAACACTTGCATATACTTAAATACACGGTAAACTATAATATAACTATAACTGTAACTATATAGAAAAACGATAATATACAAATCATGGGCCGTGCAGAATTGGGATTTTTTACTTCAGTTATGCATATAGCTTTTATTGGCAGTAGATATAAACAATTGTCCAACATATTATTACACCTTTAGACAGGCAGTGTTTTATTTTCTTTGAAAATTGACCCAGCTCTTTGAATTAGCCTTCAATGGTGCTGTAGTTTGGACTTGGTACTGTTGGCAAAGTCCCCTCTTAACTTCTTGTCTGCTTCTCACATAACTCTGTCAACCGTTGTCTCCCTCAAGGGGCTGGAGGAGTCCTGGAGGAAACACAAGGAGGTGGCCGACTACCTGTACAGAGGCCTGGAGGACTTGGGCCTCAAGCTGTTCATTCCTGAAGCGGTACGGTAGATTTAAAACTGCAGACCGGGCTTTTTGTGCTGCAGTACAGGACACTGAAAAATTATTGACATAAAGCAAACAAATAATCACTTTACTGTCTTTAGCCCCGTATACAATATCTGTTATGAACAAAAGTGCTTCTGTTGCACTAGACGTGATCAGGGTTGCTATGGCAGCACTGTGTCGCCTTGTTAACAACAGTCCTTTTGAAATATTCTGCAGGAGTTGAGACTTCCCTCCGTCACCACCATCGCCATTCCCGACGGCTACAACTGGAGGGAGTTGCTGGCCTACATCATGAAACACCACCAGATGGAGATGACTGGAGGCCTGGGCCCTTCCATCGGCATGGTGGGTTGCAGCTAGTCCTCTTTGTACAGAAGAAAAACCAGGGCATTATTATTATTATGGTCAGGGTCGTCAGATGATCTTCAGCTAGATCAGAGCGTCACTCTCAGTATCTTCACACTAAAACTTAAATGAAACACTTGGGATAGAGCAAAGTGTTAACATAAGAAATGTAATCCTCATGTTCATTCCCATATATTATCATACTAATTCACATCTCTCCTTAAATTAACTAACCAATCCAAAGACATTTTAAAATAGATACAATCAAGGGCCATGACGTTGGCGTGGCGTCTTAACAGCTTTCTGCATCTGGCTGCCGAGTCTCTGACGCACTGCACTCTGCGCCTCTCTTTTCATTAGGTGATAAGGATCGGATTGATGGGATACAACTGCGAGAAGTCTAATGTCGACATGGCACTGAACGCCCTGGCAGACGCTCTCACGAACTGCAAAAAGAGCAAGGTTTAAGAAACCAGATTCCCTGGCCTCTCACCACTGCACTCATTCATTTGGGGACACAAAGTAAATATGCAGTGTCCCAATAGGATGGTTTTAAAATCAAAGCAGATATTAAATGTGTTGTATGCTAAAGTATGTCAATAAAGTGTGCCTTGATTTATCAAATACTCCTCTTGCCTCTTTCTGCTTGATAACAGTAAAAAGGGATATCAGAAATGGGTTAAAATGCCTCAACTACATTTCCCAAGATACTCTACTCTTAACAAAGCTACGTCACATCCGCTCAACGCAGACGCAGAAGCAGTGTTCGCTTCCTGTCATTTCATCTCCTGTTTGATTTGATTTGTTCATCCTCGCTCGCCTGCACCTTGGTTTATTAATGGCGTGTCCTTCCAATAACACAGGTAGGATGATGGTTACATTTGACATTACATGTGATTACATACGGTGCATATGTAATCAATGTCAACGGCCGGGGGTTACAACGTCAGTGACCACAGCTCACTGAAATCAGCGTTAAACATCATGTAACATCATTTAATAACTTGTAGCTTTTGGCTAAATAATTTACGGATCGAGAATGCAAATGTGTCCTTAAGTGTGTTCTCACTGTACGGCCATGGTTTCACATCCAACTGAAGCGAAGCCAAGCTCAGTCTGAACATCATCATTCAAATATTTAAAGAATTAGTCGTGTGACCTGTGAGCATTTCAGCTCGCGCGTGAATGAACAAATATCAACCACCAGACATTGATCCGTGTCGATGGCTTTTTTTCATGTCAATGAATGCTGCGTACAATGTTTGTGAGTAATCGATACTGCAGATTGTTCGCACAGCTTCTAACCCTTGTACCCGCGAGGAGGAGCAGTAACCTTCCTATTTACACGCGCAGTCGTCTACTTCCGGTTTCTGACAAATGTCTGACCAAAATGAACATTACCGCCCCCTCCCTGTTCGGAGGGGTGAGGATCGGTAGCGCTCACTGCCATTTCTCCGGTCACCATTGTCCTCCCTCCCTCCGTGTGGACATAGTAGATATAGGAATATATTTAAAAGTATAAACTCTAACTATGCATCACAAAGTGATTTACTTGCTTTAAAAGGAGAGATTAAAATAATACAATATGACATTAAAAAAGGAAGACACATCCATGTTATTAGAAAGGGAATCCGACCCCCACTCCCTCCCAAAAAACAAAAAAAAACAAAGGGAAGTCTAAATTACTTTTTGATTAATTGATTTTGAATTGTTCACCATTGCCCACGTTTAAAAATTAGTTAGAAATTGTTCTGTAAAATTATTCAAGATATATGAATATTTTTTTACCAATATTTATTTCAAATGCTACAAAATGATTTGTTCTTGAACAGTACATTCACACTTGCTATTAATGAGTGATACCAGGATATTTGAACCAAATTATTATCACCCATCATCAGCTCATCAAATTAGTTTCCATATGAACTGTTTGTGTGTTTCAGCGGACCTGAACCCAGCCCTCCTCCCTCTGGACTGGCTGCTGGGTACCTGGGAGTCGGATGAACCCGGGGAGGGCTGTTTTACGACCATCAAACCTTTCCGCTACACAGAGACACTGACCTTCAGCCACGTGGGACAACCAGTCATCAACTTTACGTAAGTTGTTTTGTGAACAATCAGACGTTGAAGAACACCTGGCTTTAAAACAGCCCTCCCTGATTTGAAAATGCCACACCTGTTTTACTGCTGCCGTCCACCGAGCGTCAAAATAACTGGTTGAACCGCCCGTCAATCAGTTGATGCCCCCGCTGTGTTTTACAGGTTCAATGCCTTCCATGCAGAGAACAAGAAGCCTCTGCACAGGGAGTGTGGCTTCATTCGAATGCAGCCGGGATCCAACAGAGTGGCCTTCATGATCGCACAGAACTCGGGTACCTACATACACGTATGCCGGGGGTCTCCTCGTTTCTGTCCACCAGGCTGCTGCTCGGATTTTATCATGAAAAAAAAGGATTTCGGGAAGCAGGGTTAAACGGTTTTTATTTGAATATTCCAAATAGAGTGTGCAGGGTAATTTTGCATTAATTATATCAGACGTTATTCAGGGCCACACTGAAAGTCCAGGCCGGATGCAGAAAAACATGACGGTGTGTGTCCGTGTGCAGGTCTGGTGGAGATCGAGGAGGGGGAGCTGACAGGGCAGCAGCTGAATCTGCAGAGCCAGGCGCTGGCCAGAGTCTCCTTTGCCAGAGAGCCGCATGTACAAAAGGTAAAACTGTAATCTGATAATGCATCAGGGGTACACTGTTGATATTAGCTAGTGCATTCATTTGCTAAAGGTGAATAAGTGTAACAACACTGCCCACCCAGTCCCACCGAGCACAAACCTTTTAGGAATCCACAAAGTGTTGTTTCCTCCTTGTGGTTTCGGTGACCTCGCCTGCTCTCTTTTCCATCTTTCAGGTTTCTAGAGTGATTCAGCTCCGACCAGATGGGAGGCTGGAGCAGACAGTTTCCATGGCAACAGATAACGAGCCACTGATGCAGCACTTGCACATCACCTACCGTCGGCAGGCTTCCTTTACTTAGAATTACGTTCCTCAAAGAAAGGGGACATGATGGATGATCAGGGTTTAGGCAGTTCATCAGTTACACAGTTTGAGTTCTGGCGTACATTAATACAATAGATCCAAAACGGGAAGTTGTATAAGGCACTTCATAGATTTAATGTTAGTGACAGTTTAAAGGGTCCTGTGGGTTTTTTCTTGTAATCAAACAAAAGTTATGTTCACATTAAGCTTTATTTTCCAAAACATGATTATCCACATTTACTAGAAAAATGTCCACCACCTGCAGGTCAAAGGAACGCGCTTTAGTATGGGTACTTGCCTTATCTTAATATGTATTGCCTGGATAGTAAAGCTCATAAAGCACTGATTAATTCGTGTTAAAGTTTCCTCTTATCTTTAACTTTGATTGCACTATTTCAAGGCTGGAAGCTCAAGTAACTACTGGTCGATGAACCCCAAAAACAATAGTGGGTTTTAAAATCCTTTCATCATGTCACAGGATATCCAAGATTATTGTATGTCTTTCAGCAGAGTGGTTCATATACATGTAAGTCCATTGGCAGCAATAAGAGATATTAAAGTTATTTAACCTATGATTCTTATTTTGTCTTCATGAATTGTAATCTTAAATGATTAAGTATGCAGGTTGAAACATGAATGCTCTTTTGCATCAGGTCTATGATTCTGAATGAGGGGGATAGTGTGACATGCAAATGAGTCGGCACTTTAGATCAGTGGGATTGAGTGTAATAAGAATCAAGAGTGCATGTGAAGATTTAAGGTTTATTGAGGATGTAAAAAAAAAAATGTTCAGACACATTTATAAATTAACAATTTTAAAGTGAAAACCATCACACATACCACACAATCATCCTGTAAAGCTGTTGTCTGTATACTGAAGGGGCTTCAATCGTTACTCCTAATCAAAAATATATATACATACCAGAAAAACAATTTCACTAAACCAATGTGGACGCAATAAGTACCGTCTTTGGCCAAAGATGGGACCAAACATTTCTTGGTCAATGGTTTCTCAAAGTGTGGCAGAAAGTTGAATTCTGGTAGAGACGCTGCTTGTGCAGTCATGGTGAAGAACTTGAGCGTAAACCACCATGTGACAGACGTCTTTTCCACACGTAGAATACTCTCGAGCCTCAGCCAGCTGAGGATCCATTTTCATCTCCGATGTGGCTCACACTTTCATTTCTCCTTCAGGCATATTTACTGAGACGAACATCGAATCAAAGCGTAAAAAGAGTTTCTCTCACGGGTGCAACCTGAAAACCGCCACGCACAAAACAGCTACAAAGCCAGCTTCTCTGCAGCAGAGGGAAACACGCCTTTTCCTGGCTCTTGATGCTCTTAAATACCACAGTGACTACTCTTTGGATTTAGGTAATCGCTTATTCAAAACCGAGAGGACGCAAACATACGATGCTGATGAAACATTTGTTGATGGCTATTCAGCGCCGGGCGGCGACCATCTCGACTCCATCCATTGTTAGAAATAAGTCTGAGATACGATATGGTGAGCTCTTTCACGACTCCTTCATGATGTAGACGTACACTGTAGTGAGGAAGTATTTCAGGGAGTCCACTGCAGACGACAGCCAGTGGTGCTCAGGGGTAAGTTCCTTCTTCAACACACATTTCGAGATCTCCACCTGATACAAGGAAATATGGCAAACTGAAATCTTCAACTCTGAGGGGGAATGAATGTATCAATCTTAATGGCAAGTTATTCTTCGCCCACCTTTCTTGGTAAATCAAGTGGTGCACATGAACTGAAAAAGCATTTTTTTTGCACAGAGAGGCCCACGGAAACAAATGTTACTGCTGCAAATATTTGCATCCGATCAGCCAACAGGAAGCGACAGTATTTGAGCTACATATTTCACGCAACTCCCCCCAAACTGACCCGCAGAGCTCAAGAATGAAAAATGACCTCTTATCCATGAAAGCTCTAACCTAAAACAATGTAAACAACAGAAAAATATAGTATAGTAATAGTATGTGGGGAAAGTTCTCTAAAATATAATCACTACATACCCATCCTCCCCGTCTCTTCAGCCAGGGAACCAGAAACTTGCGGACAAACTGTCCCAGACTGTCCACCAAGATGTGAACGGTGGCTGGATGGCCCTGACGGACACAATCCACCGCCAGGGCTCCGGCTACTGCATACATGGAAACCACCTTTCCCCATGTGATACCTACAGCGATGGGGGAAAAAAAAAAAAGTTATCTTTAATCATCTTATCCCACGTCTATCGATAGATCCGTCACAGAGCAGTGGTTACGAAACTCCAACTTTTGATCCTACTTTGTGCAGAAGACCTGACCTACAGAGGTAGGATTTTCTCGACCACAATCAAGAAACAAAGACTTTTTACTCCCACGCCATTTCTCCATTTCACAATCAATGATTCAGTCAGTGGACCTTGGACTGAAATAAACTGTAAATACCAGGTTCAAGTCAGCGAACCAGTGCGTTTGCGTTATTGGAGTTGATAAGAGACCAGTTCTAAACCAAGAAGTGTGAGATCACGGTTGCCTGCAGGTGGGTGGACACGCAGAACCAATCCAGTCTGTTAATTGATCGCATCCAGCCATTTCTAGGTTTAGTTTCCACGGCAGCAGGGACTGTTCTTACAGTCATCAGTGATGCAGCAGGGTCTAATGGCATTAGCCTCTTTAGGCCAGCTCACATTGTTACAGCTGGCATGCATACGTCTGACTGTGGCTATAAGGGGATAGAGAGAGAGAGAGAGAGCGAGAGCTCTGGGCAAGCTTAAACGAGATGAATGTCCGTGGAAGCTGTCAGAACACATCACATCTCACTTCCTGCTGAGAAGCAGGCCGAGAATAGAGACGAGATTGTCAGGGATAAAGCTGGAGAGGAGGAGGGTGTAGAGAGGAGGAACAGAAGTGGGAGGTAGGCAAAGATAGATGGAGGAGAGACAAGTCATGTTGATTGTTTACTGAGCGGTACAGAGGGCTGCTTCAAAAGAAAAGAAAAAAGAAATGCATAGATCCACTGGACTCGTCATCCCTTTTTGGTCATGGAACTTGTGGGCATGATTACAAAAAGCTAAATAGGTTGCGATAGAACAAATTCCGGGCCGAGGGCGAAAACAAACATTTTTGCCTTGTTTTCGCTATTTATACCCAGGTTTCAAAAGGCCCCAGAAGGCCGGGGCAGCCTGGGTTCACCACTTTGTTATTTTTCAGCAGGAATCCCACGCAGTTTCCCCAAATACAGCTTGTGACGTCTAAACCAGCACAAGTTTATTCAGGAAGCAGGCAGGAAAATTACATTAAGCTAATCTATTATTGATCTTCCCTGGAAACATGAAGAGTTTGAGCTCAAATTGTGTACCAACTAGATCTGTCATGGCAACTTTAAAAAGTGCAAGTGGCAACGCAAATAATGCATCTACTTTAATTAGATTGAGAATTACATTATCTTGACACTATTCAGTCAGGACAATAGTGTAAATTAAATAACATTAAAGTTTGGTAAGAAGACATTATAGTTACCTCACTACCATAGAGCCTGATATCAGGACAAATACCATTAGAAATGATTGCTGATCATAGAATTTGCTGCACTTTCTGTCACATTTCACAGGCTGCGGGGATGAATCTTTTACATGCTCACATCTTTATGATGGGATTTTAATCTGCACAACAACAACAAAACAGTGCACCAAGTGACCCAATGTCCCAAGAGTGACAGGCCATCAATGAGGGCCTGACAAAGATTTTAAAGAAACCTACAAGACGCCGTTGAGAAGAACACCTGTTCAATAAAGGCCTCCATCAGAAGACACCGTGAAAGCATGACTCACTTCCTGTGCCGGCCGAAGAAAACAGGTCTACTTATCAGGCAGCAGCAGCGACTGCGTACCTGTTGAGAAGATCTCCGTTGCCACGCCGATGAAGGCATCCGAAACCATGTCAATAGAGATGTTGAGCTGCCGTGCCACGTTCCTGTACAAACTGGGTCGTATGCACTCCAGCTCGTCGCCTAGGTAATAGAGGGAGAGCCCAGCACAGGAACGAAAGAGACAAGATTTAGGTCTGTTCAGAGGACCGCAGTTTAAACTAAAGAATCCAGGTAACACAAACTGTTACACTGTACAATACAACCACTCAACTGGCTCGGTTTACTCTGTTCGGCTAGTAGAAGTCCCTCAGATGTTAAAACTAGAAACACACACACAATGTGAGGATCCGGGTTTTTTTATTATTTATACAATCAAATCTCTCTTTGGGCTGCGTTGAGTCATCTCAGCTTTCAGCACACTAACCCGTAGAAGGAGATTAGCAAATTTGTTTATTTTTTAGAATCAATCAGCGTTCCTTTCCAGAGTGCAGAACTGCTAATTATTTCATTCTGGAGCCTTTATTAACACTGATTGATTTTAATTGATCCTTCGTCCTGATCGTCTAATTTTATTCTATATTATTACATCCACCAATGAGGTATCTTTTCAGTCCCACCTATTTTCATTTATCAAAATATTACAATTATATTATTATAATATTATTATTAAAATAATATTTCAATTTTCTCAAAAAGTTTTGATCTGGCACACATAATCCATCATTTTCCGATTTTAGACGTTCGATCTTAGTCTTTAGTCAGGCGTCCTCTGACTGACAGCTTTACTGTATCCTCTGTCTATACGAGAGATACAAAAATCAAAACATGCATAAAAAATACCCCCAAAATATTTGCATATAAAGTCTGAGGAAGCTGCAGCGTTTGCTGGGGCGTGCCCTTCTGCTCTAGTTAAAATGAAAATGAATGTTGCCTCTTCATCTTATTCGAGCAATCCTTCGACATGTCTCGACAAGCTATAACTTTGTCCCTTGAAGCCAATTGCTCATTAATTTGCCAAGACTGCAGTTCTTTGGTTTTCTCTTACCAAGGCACAGAAGCACCAAAGACACCTCGGCGAGCGCTGCGCCTGAGGGAGACAGGTGGAGCTCGGTCCTGGACCATCCCTGTCCATTCTGGTGGAGTCTAGACAGTATGTAGTCCCTGCACAAGGCTTTAGACTGGGACACCAGCTCCTTCTCCGTCAACGATCGATCGAACACATCCAGGACCTCCGCGGCCAATGCTGAGGGCCGCCGCGGGCCCTCCATGTCCGCCTGCATGGAGCTCAGGGTCAGAGAGCGTCTGGCCTCCTGGGATCAGCTGTGTCACAGGGTGTCCTCTCCTAATTAATCCCACAGGAACAAAGTTTAACGCCGAGGACAATATGGCAGCTGTGGAGGACAGAAAAGCCTTATTCAGAGGCAGCGAGATGGACGTGGTCCAAATCTTTTGGTCTTTAAGTTAAATGTTTCGTTCAGACGGGGCGAGGTATAGAAACTCCTTTAAATCAACCAGCTGGTGAGAACAGGTTTAACATTTTAAAAAGGGCTCTGGGTGAACACGGACACTGATAACCTAAAACACAGCACAGACTTACATAAGAATATGATGGAGGCGTTATAGGCTGAGTCACATGGTGGGATAGTCAAGATATTGCTACACTTCTTGGGTTATGCAACAACAAGCTGATACCACAAGATGGCAAGACAAATGTCATATCCTGATTTGAGATTATTTTTTTTAATGTAAAAAGCAGACTATAATAACCTGGGAAAGAGTAGAACATGTAAGATACATTTATAATCTGAGCGGTTGCACTCAAAGAAACCACCACGCTTACCTTCCACATTGAGATGCCCCCGATGTGATTTAACTAAAAAATAATTCCAAACGACAAGTCAAGAAACGGTCTCTCGGCCAAAAGAAACCGAACCCCACGGGAAACTCAACCCGACGCCTCCCGCAAGGAAACTCACCCAAACGCACCATTGGAAAGTCGGGTCTCAGGTGTCATTCATAAGGGAGCTCCTGCCGTGCGTGGTCCTCATGTTTGCCCGGAAAACAGCCACTAGCCGGAGGGACGCGATTAGAGGACGCCTACCTGTTGTTCCACCTTCCCATTGGCGTTCCGTGGGTGCGTTGGTTTCACACAGAGGCAACGCCCGGAGGGGGAGTTTGACGCCCAACGGAACCGGACAAGCCTCACTACGGGAAACGGAGGGAGGAAAATACGTCGCATCCTCACTTTCATTCAAAAATCAAAAATCTGGACACCTTAACATGGCCCCGTGCCCTGAAAGGATCTCGCCAAGTGTTTATTTTATTCATTAATTTACGTGAAAGTCACACTTATCCCAGAACAGGTGCGAGCTACCTTTAGTCATTTCCGGAGCAGATATTTATACACACGAGTTTACGAACCCACGAATGGCACAATGTCATTGTTCTGTTTCTTTTATTGTCAAGAAAGATCAAATGACAATAAACGTAATGCCACGGGGGCGTCATTTATGTTCACATTTTCAAAGTAAAAGTCAATACGCTCGTGATGTTTGGAAAGATGATGGCGTCAAAATATATTATTATGTGTAAAACAACATTAAACAACAAAAACAAGTTCAGTGAGGGGAGAGACGCTGGTTTCAGGTAACCAATCCAACACTTATTCATTTCTCTTCACCTCATGTTTGTGTAATTGTGTGTTACCTGTCACATAAAGGCAGGCGGATGAAATCATGTTCTTACACTAAACCGATGTACGCACAGCCTTCGGCCGCTCGGTGTCGCTGTTACTCTCTATTGAGGTCAAAGGTAATTCCAGCAATGCTTTCTAAACCGATCAGTTCATTTTTTCAGGACGACTTTGTCTTCTGCTAATTATTCCGAACATTATCAAAATATGAATTCAACACAATTACAGTTGAAGATAGTGCATTCATTGTTAATATTTTTTCGCAATTGGCCAACATCTCATTTATATAATAAAAGTATAGTATAAAAGTAGTATAAAAGAGCGGTGGTTAAACATACAATTTCTATTTTACAGATGGTTCAACAATTTATAGGTTGGCCCAAAATCCCAAACTGTAGGCCAATGCTTTTTAAAGACCAGAATGAATTCATTCATATTGAACTATTAAAATGTTCTTGAACCCGTTCTCTCACCAATTAGCATGTCAATCGGTGAGTTTCTACTGTCAGTGATTCTGTCTAATGAAAAGAGTTTCTAGAAAAGAAAACCTCGCCCCCATTCATTCCATTTGGTAAATCGAGAAAACCTGATCTTTCAAATATGAACCCAATTGACCTTGTGTATTTCAGGTTGAATACAATATAATGAGTAAGTATGAGTTACAGTTTTTGTTTAATGTTTTTGGTGAAGCTTGGTGGAAGTACATCTTAGTTGCAAACCAAACTGCTGAATCATAAACTCAATTCTCGGCACATGGAGGCTTCCCCACATGGTATGTAGGACACAACGAGTGTAACTCTCCTATTTCAAGAATGTCAGCATCACTTGGAATGGAATTTACAAGACTTGGGGTTGGCCACGTTTGCAGCTATTGCATAAATTACCACATTGAATATTTCATTTTAAAACAATCCGTTAACAGAGGACATCCGGTATTCCTGAGGAGGCCGTCTATTCTCTGCTTATACCGTTGGGCAGAATAGCATGGGGCCAATGTTAGGCTGTTTGATGTGATGAACTGCATTACATTACATGAACATACCTCTTACTTAAGTCAATGTGAAATGGTCACTAAACCAAGAAGAACAGGGTCTTTGTGATAGTTTGTACTTATATGGCCGCTACAGAAAACAACTGACTGTGACGTTAGAGACAATAACCCCAAGTCTCACATTCAGTCGGAGTTAAGACATTAAGTGAGCTGAACATATTTCAGTCTTTCTTTCATGTACAGCACATCTCTTGGTGGATAGGCCTAAGGGGATATTTGTAATTATTGGTTTAAACTTCTTCTAAACTTCTAAACTACTGATGAAGTGTCATTGTGGCCACCTGGTTGGACTGACAGTTTCTGTTTAGATCGCCCCAGCCCCCCCCTCTTTTAGGGTGAATGAGTGAAACTATACTGTTGAATAAGTTAACACACTCTTTTCTCTTTCAGGGCTTCTCGGACACAATGTCGGAACACAAAAATCTAAACTGCATGCCACGGATGCATCACGTGCCTTTGAAGATGTTTTCTTTCCCCTGGAAATTCCTTTTGTGACAAAACCCGTCACACGCAGGAATTTGTTTTAGCAGTGAACATGTTAAAAATCACGTCGCTGTGTCATGTTGGACTTTGTCACACGTTAAACCAGTTTTTCACGCCTTCACTTCATTGAGGAACCCCGATGTGCTGGCCAGACGCTAAAAGATCAAAAAGATTCACGCCTCCTACTTTCTCTTGTCCTTTTCCGGCCAGCCGACTGTTGGGTGGGTTTGTGATACGTGTTATACTTCCATCCAGGCTACACGCCTATCGTCCCCGGTGATCAGGAAACAGGTTGGACCAGCAGCACAGGAGAGCTCGTCATGGCAGCAAGGGTTGGACGAGAACCCAGCCTCTGAGCGACAACATGAGAAGGGAAGGGCAGCTCCTAAAGCAACATTATGTTCCTGAACTCAACAACAGCTCATTTCACCTTTAGCCCAAATCATGGTTGATGGACACTCGTGAAGTGGCCTTAAGGAAATAGTTTGCTGAGTGAATCGAAGTCAAATCTTGACCTTTAAACTTTTCAGGTATTTTAAAAACTTCTAACCTGTTAAGTTTGTTTTTTATCTTCATGTGCGTAATTAACTGGTTTTTCGTTGCCCAACAACTGGGCCTCCACCCCTCGCTCTGAGTTTCTTGGACACAGGCATGTCACCCCATGGCCTCATCCCCTTCCTTCACTACCATTGATGAGACAGTCCAATCACAATCAGGCTATGTGGGGATAGGAAGGTGGAGCTAAGCAATGAAACAGGGTGTGGTCCTGAAACCAGCAAGCTCTGTAGTAGTGGCCCGGGGTTTAAATTGACTTGAATGATCCCAGTCCCATAGTTACCACAGCTGGCCTCTCAACTTTTATTCATCTCACTCCTTCTTCCTCTCCTCGTCTCTGAGCTGTGAAACTTCCAGGTCTAGTTTGGTAGCTCACGTTAAAAAAAAGGAATCAAGGCCGCCACCCCCCCCTCCCTCCTGCTCCCCCCCCTCCCCAGGAAAGCCGTGCATGTATGTGGCTCACCTCTCGCTGATTGAGCTGTTTCTCTGGATTGAGCGCTGCCTGCCGTGGCCCTGCAGCTGCTTTCCCCTCACACAGGAGTGAGTGCCGAGGACCTGCGGACTGCCGGTGAGTCGCTTCTTACTTGTGCTTCAGCATGTATATCAGAACCCTTTTCAGTGATCTGAGAAAAAGACAAACACCCCCCCCACCCCAAAAAAAAGTTAATTGTGTTTTTGTTTTGTTTTTAATGTAAGGAGTTTTCTATATTTATTCCGAACAGTGGTACATACACCCTCCGTTTTAAAGCTGAATTGGATTAGGTCATCAAATCAGTACTTTTGAATGAAGTGTGCTCGGCTGGTATCTCTGTGGCTGAGGTTGGCTACGCTGGCTGAAAGGGCCTGGTTCTCTGCCTCACCTGTTTGACTTGCTCTGTTAGTCAGCCGTGTAGTATTTCATTGTTTCTAGACTGCCGTCAGACATCTGATGTTTCACAATCCACCATGAAACATTCAGATTTCTTTTTCATTCACTAAATAAAATGAAGCATTTTCTTTCTTTTTAGAGGAAGTACATTTAGCACAAAAAGGATTTGTTGCTCACATGCTATATTTTTGGATCAGGCAGTGAGATTTTCTTTTTTTTTTTTTATGTTAAAGGTTGTACATGAGGCTACTAGTTTGTTTGAGCCCATGCAGCTGTCCCCTGTTTGTTCAGGCAGCCGGTGGACCGCTTGTCTTGTTGCTCACCGGCCCGATCTCTCACCCTCTCACTCACTCACTCACTCAGATTCGGGTTCATCTCTTTGACTCTTTTGTCATTTCTCTTTCCCCCCCCCCCCCCAGTGGTTTAATAGATAGAAGTAACCAGGAGTCACCATGTTGAGAGACGCTGCATCCATCTATACAAGATTCCAAAAGAATTTGGACTCATGGGTTGGTAAGTGACTGATACAGACTTGCTCTGCTGAATATGAACGAACAGGTTTTGATCTAAGGAATTATTGATAACAAGCTTTGCTGATAGTTTGAGAGGGGCCTTGTCTCTCTTCAATCTAGATTCCAGGGATCTGCCCCAAACTGTGTATGAAGTGAATTTAGTGACGACAGATGTGTCTCTGTATCTGAGCCAACATAATGACAAACGTGTGTTTTCGTCCTCCCCCAAGATGTCCGAGTCAAGGACTACCCACTGATGCAGGGCCCTTTAAAAATGACAGTCCTCCTAATAGCCTACGTCGTCTTCTCAAAGTACATCGGCCCTCGCCTTATGGCGAACCGTAAGCCCTTCCATCTCAACAAGGCCATGATCGTCTACAACCTCAGCATGGTTTTATTGAACGCCTACGTGGTGTACGAGGTAAACAAAATCCGTCACAAATAAGGTTGTAAAAGCCCACGTTCTTCACGTGGCAGCTGCTGATGTGATGTGTGTTTGACGTCTACAGTTCCTGGTGTCTGGATGGGGCACCACTTACACGTGGAGATGTGACCTTGTGGACACGTCGACCAGCCCAGAGACTTTTCGGGTAAGCCAGTGAATTGTTGTCTTTGCGTTCCTGCGAGTGCTCACTAACTGGAGTGTCCTAAAAAGAAACCATGTGCTGACTGATCTTATTCTGAAAGTACTTTTCTTTTCTCACCCCCGCAGATGATTCGAGTGTGTTGGTTGTTTTATTTTTCAAAATTTATCGAACTCCTCGACACAGTAAGGACCCTTCTTTTTCTCTCTTTAATTGTCTGACCTCTTTGCAACGTGAGTATATTTGCATGGATGCTGACTTGAGCTTGTTCCACTCTTTTTTGAGGTGTTCTTTGTGCTGAGGAAAAAGCAAAGCCAGATCACATTCCTCCACGTGTTCCATCACTCCTTCATGCCCTGGACGTGGTGGTGGGGCCTCACTCTGACTCCTGGTGAGGTTTACATGGCATAACCACAATGTAAAATGCATGGCTTAAAATCTCCCCAAAATGTATAGTTTAACCTTACTTTGTATCCAGTGCAATGCCAAGACGATAAATGTGGGTGATCCCTGGACACTTGTCTGATTTTTCATTTATTTTTCCCTTGAAGCTGCAGGAATGGGCTCCCTTCATGCCCTGGTGAATGCAGCCGTCCACGTCGTCATGTACTTCTACTACTTACTATCTGCTGCTGGACCTCGCTTTCAGAAATACCTGTGGTGGAAAAAATACATGACCGCCATTCAGCTTGTAGGTCCTTTTTTATTTTCTGTTTTTATGACATAACAGAATTTCTTTTTAAGTAGATCTATTTGAGCTTTAAAATGACATCCTTTCTTTTCTCTGCTGCTTCACAGGCCCAGTTTATTGTGGTTTCCATTCACATCAGCCAGTACTACTTCATGGAAAGGTGTGACTACCAGATTCCAATGTGGATCCATCTGATTTGGATGTATGGCATCTTCTTCTTCCTCCTCTTCTCCAACTTTTGGATCCAGGCCTACATAAAAGGAAAGCGGCTTCCCGTCGTGGAGCACAAACCCAAACAGAACGGCTCAACCAGCGACGCCATCGCTGTGGTGGCCAACGGGAAACACCTGGAGAACGGGAATGGCCACCACCATACCAACGGCAAAATCCTCCTGGGCAAAGTAAAGGAAATCTGACTCTGTAGAGCTGCCTTGGAAACGTCATTCGTATCTAGCAACATAATGAAACGTCACTGATTTCGCTGTGTCTTCCAAACTAGATAATTTCTCTATAAATATACTTTTTTCTTACGCACACTTGTTTGGGATATGTGTTTTGGTGGTGATCTCCACTGGCCAAATTGTGTTTCTTCAGTCGTTGTGAAAACTGTTAACTGTGATGAACACTTTATGGAAATTGGTGCTCATTTTGTCACGTATAGTATTCCTCAACTCCGGCTTGACCCACATAAGCCCAATACACACTGTTTGTCTGGCATGACCCTTGTTGCACCGTTTCAACTGAAGACCGGCACATATAAACCACTTCTACAGACTTTGTCCAAACAAAGCTTTCATTGTAAATGTCAAATATTTAGTTTTTTTTTTTTTTTTTTTTTTTTAATTTATCTTTTGAAATAAAACTTTTTTTTTTTAGATAAAGGTCTGTCATTTTGAAAGTAGCTATGTGCACTTTCTAAGAAACATACACCTCAATGTTAAAACTTGTGGCGAAAAATGTTATACTGTATATTACAGTATTGATTTTTTTGGTTTGCTAAATTAGGTAGTGATACTGTTATGAGTTCTGCAACACGATGGTCAAATCCCAGCTCACTGGGCGTGAATAGCAAGTCCTTTTTTGAATTCAAATTGAATGAGAAGTGTACTGTTTCTGAATATCACTGCGGTTCATTACAAATGTGCACCGATGACTGTTGAAGGACTGCTTTTAAAACTTGTATTTGCCACAATGAAATAGGAGTGGATGTGTAACCAGGAGCTGTTTTATACATTGCAATTAACTCATTTTTAGATTATTTGGTTTCTGACTTGTGCAGAAATAAAATCTAAATGTTTCACCAAAGTGAAGTCATTGATCGGTTAAATGTTTGACACAAATGTATTGAAAGTTAATGTTTTTAGCCTAGCCACAACTTAAGTTGGAGGAAAAGCAGCACATAAATTGTATTTATATGGCTTGAAGCTATGTAAACACACTGAAATAAGTACCATAAACCGAGACCGTATATTCGCCCTTTACCTAAAAAAATGGTCACGGAGAAACTCTGGCAAACTATCAGTGAGGATAAGTAATGTAGCATGATTTGCTTTATGAAACAATGATTGTGGTTTTTTCACTCAACCCTTACTTTCAATAAATTGACCTGGTTTATAGATCAGTAAGCAGGTTCCTTGTGTTTTTAAAAATTGAGGCACTAGTTTAGTTACTTAAATTTAATCAGGGAAAAATTTCCATTTTAGACTATTCCTAAAGACATGGCAGCTTCAAGGAACAAGGGTTTAAATAATGACGTTCTATTGAGACAGAAACGTGACCTGAAGCTTTGGTAGAGCAAAAGGCCACATTTTTTTTTTTTTTTATAATAGTTTGGAAAGTTGGTGAAATTGCCATCAGTGTGTCAATTGTTATCAAAGAACGCATACACATTACAACATAGCACATTAGGTAATCAAACCATTTATTTATAACCCAGTCCACTGTATACAATGCATCCAAATTATAACAAAAGCTAAGCGAAGGCCATAAATATATTGGCTAAAAAACCCAACACTTTACTTTTGGCAACTCTGTTTAATAAAAATAAGAAAACATTACAGCGCCTATAGGAGCAGTAAATTTCCAGTCACAGCCAAAGAACTGGGCAGACTTCTTTATTGTAGATTAAATAAAACATTTGCACATAAGCATAGACTAAAAGAATTTAAAAAAGGAACGCCTTAGAAAGCACAACAACGCAAGTTATCGGATTGACTGATGGATGACGCCGCTGGTGGATTTGACCAGCCTCTCTTTGGCCTTCTTTACAGGATCTATCTCGAAGCTCTTCCACAGGCGGATAGTCTCATCTCCGGCAACGGTTGCAACAGTAGAGCCGTCGGGGCTCAGAATCAAACTGAGAACTCTGTCCTCGTGGCCTAAAACAAACATTGCACAGTTTAGACAGTCAGCTTCCAGTTTAGACGTTTCCTTAAAAATATATACACACTACAGAGAAACAAACCATTGAGCTCTGCGACCCTGGAGAGCGCCGGATACTTCCAGATGACTACATTGTTGTGGGCATATCCGTGGGCAGAGACCAGCTCCTTATAGTTTGGCGCAAACACAAGGGACGAGATCTGAAAAGAAAGTTGGCACGTGTGATTTGAGCGTATGGTCCAATCGTTGTTTAACTAAACCATTAGAAACCAAGGATCCATTAGCGCGAGGGTACCTGGGATTGGGTGTCAAGCGAACTGATGCAGGAGCCACTGTTTACATTCCAGATGCGGATGTGGCGGTCACTGGTTCCACCTCCAGATGCGAGGATGTTTGGCTGCCATGGACACCAGGCCAGAGCCTAGAGTGGCAAGCACATCAAAAAAAAAGGTAATTATAGTTAATAGTAAAGAAAATGTATTTGCTTCAGACTTCAACCAGCAAAAACATACCCCCTTACCTTAACAGCTCCTTGGTGTTCACTCCAGGCGCGGAGCGACTGGCTGTCGGTGCCCTCCTGCACACGGGGCCACACATACACCATGTTGTCGTTGCCTCCGCTGGCGAGGTATCGCCCATCAGGGGACCACTGCAGCCCACACACCTCTTGTGAGTGACCGAAGATCGTGTGGATGTGGTGGTTTGCCACCCTCACATCGTGATGGTGAATGTGTCCCGATCTTGAGCCGCTGGGAAGGCGAGAAACCGTCCAGTTGAGTAAAAAATGGACACTACAGGAAAGTTTTTGTTCTGATCAGAAAAGAACTTTACCTGGAGAGAACATGGTCATTCCAGCTGAGGCTTGCAACTCGAGACGTATGACTGGCCATGCTGCGGAGACGCTTCTGGTTGTAAACATCCCACAACTAGGAATACAAAAATGTGCCATTAAAACTAAAAACGAAGACAGAAAGCAGTTCTTTAGACCTGAAAGGTGGAACATCAGTTAACAGACCTGGATTTTGCAGTCGCTGGTGCCGATGGCGAGGTACGTTCCCTCTTTGGTCCAGGACAGTGAGGAGATGTAATCCTCCTCGCGCTCCAATGACATGAGAAAAGTGACGTCTCCTTGCGTGGCATCCAACAGGTAAACGCTGTTATGAAGTGCAACAGCAAGAACATTTCGACTGCTCCAGTCAAGCAGATTCAAATCTGGGGGGAAATAAGCAGCCCAAATGAATGCTTCCCATCTGTACATAGGTGCAGTTTAGCATAAAGAGAAAATATGTATATTTAGTATAGCAACTAATGTAGTGACCGATGTCCACCGTGCGTAGTTTGCGGTGAACCCAAAATGTGAAGGGTTATGCATGCATTGCAGTCACAGTAGTAAATGTCACATGCATGAATAATTATAATAAGGCACCCGCCGGCTTTTAGACTCACAGAAATCATTTCGAAGCTCAGGAGCGTCCAAAATCCTGTCCGGAGAGGATGATATGTATCTTGTCTTTTTGACAGAGGCCGGAGTCGCGCCCTGACTGTAGAGCACTTTCAAGTTGTTTTGATAACCTATAAATCAGAAAGTAAAATAGTACCTTCTGCACTCCTGCAATGTGGTGAGTGCCAAGGTCGATACAAACGTCCTTACCTTCTGGAGCATTAAGTGGTTTCCCTCCAAGGTGCAGGATCTTTGCGTCCTCAATGTTGTATCCATTTAGTGACATGGACCAGGCTTTCTGGCTTTCCTGTGACAGACACACGCAACCTTCATTAATTAAAAAAGCCACCATGAAGCAAAGTGTGAGAAAATTGATTGAAACGGTCTCTTACTGATGTGCTCGTTGCATTGTTGGCGTCCACGGGCTCGTTCTCCTTTGACAGAAGGAAACTTGCCACATCCATTTGTTTGCTGTTTCTTGTGGGGATGAAGCGGTCGCCCCCCATCTTCGACGGTGTTACCTTTTTGTTTTTTCCTGTGACACGAAAGCAAAGCCGGGTGGGTTATCGTCGCAGGGATGGAAGGACCGAGAAAGTCACTTGGCATGAATTCAGTGGCCCAGTTACCTGGGGTTTTGCTCGGAGTTTTCGATGAGCTGAGGGACGCGTTGGCAGATTTGCCGGGCGACAGCCCGCTCAAGGCCGATGCGTTGGATGAGCTGGCCTTTCGCTGCCACCTCGCCATGGGAGCGTTTGTGATGGGCATATCCAGCTTCAGGATACTGTGGATGTCGTTCTCAAATCCAAACTGCGCCATTTTTTGCCAGATTTTAACACTACCGGGAGTAGATAAAGGTCAAGGAATGAATAAAGCGCTCGTTTGACGGGCAAAGCTGTGCTAATATTAGCTAGTTTGGAGTCTGCTGGTTTGGTAGAGGACGCACGCAATGCTAACGCTAGCCTCGGAGAGGTAACGTTAACGTAACACTAACGTTTCTTTAGCGATTGGTACGACGAAGGAAACAGCATTTCACTAGAGTGAAGATTATCGTACGCTGTCGTCGTTTAACAGCAGCTGACGTTAAACACGCTTGAATCAACCGAATGGGGGTTATTAATTAAACACACCGTTAACTAATTTAGCTAGCTAGTAAAAATGTTAGCATTCATTTTAATGAATTTAATGTTTTCAAAAATAATGTGACGTCAAAAGGGGGACTTTTACAACCTCATAATAAACCCAATCATCTCACCTCTTTGGGAAAACGTGGAATACTCTCGTTCGACACGGGTCTTTCCCTGATGTCTCTTTCCAGATTTTGAATTTCGTGACGCTGACGCTACACGGTTTAAATCCCAGAATGCGCTGCTGCTATTGGTTCATTCGAGGAGCAGCCGTTGTCGTCAACCATAGCTATGGTAACGCTTTCCAATGCGTTTCTGTGATTGGTGGAGGAAACGTCCTGACAGAAAAACCACCTCCCTAGAAAAAATATATCGCCATCTATTGGCCAAAACATGATATTGGAGTTGTTATTTAGTTGTGTGATATGAAAACAGTAAAAACAGAAAGAAATCCCTTAAATCTAATTTTTTTTAAGAAGGGTTGATTTACTTAACATGTCAGTTATCAAGTGTCTTTTATTTTATTATTCTAAGGTTAGAAAGTTGAAGGAAGATCAGACTAATGTTTGAATTCCAAAGGTTGCTGCAATACAGTTTATCTGTATATCTATACAAGATTATTCATTTCACACAATATCTTTATCTGCAATACAACATTGTTAGACATATTTCAAGAGTTGAAGTAACCTCCCTTAAGGGATAAACTGTCATATTTTGATTGTAAAGTTTTATGATTGGATTAAAAACAATCGCTTCTTGCAATCTTCAGGAGAGCGCCTAACAAATCACGGTCACAATCAAGTCACAGCTAGATTGGTGAATAAAAAAACAATTTTCTAATTCAGATTCTGTTAATACACCTGCATGTTTTTTTTACCATATTCAATTATCACAATATAAATTGATTTGTTGCGTCAAATAGTTGAATGTAGTTAAAACGATGTTATTGAAACTTACATGCAGTACGTTTATTCATGTTTGACTGTATTTTCTGGAGTTTGGGAACAAAAATGATGGAAATGATTACCAAATGTTGAACAATTATTACACCACCAAACTGACTTGTTAGTCAAAGTCTGATCATTGATGAGGTGTAAAGTAAATATTCTACTCTAGAAGTCAAAAGGGCCATTTGAGAATTTACATACCCATACGGCCTTTGGGCCAATGTTCAGGTTTTTGTCACAATGCATAAAAATATTTACACTTGTACAAAAGTTTGTGTATAGGTGATGTAAAAGATGAGTCAGCCAAGCAGATTTTTGTTTGACAGTTGACCAAGTCAAAGAAACAGCCACCCCACCTTCTCAAAAGTACTATATGAGGCAGAAAATAATGTTACCGTTTTTATTAAGGGATTCATTTTTAACATTAATAGTAATTAGATGTGTGCGAGAATGAGGCCCAAACTATTCCATAATCATTTGCAAATAAAAGTGGGAAAAAGTTCACTCAGGATTAAATCAGCATAAGGGTCACCCAACAGTCAAAAGCTGTATCTGACAGTATAAATTAAGCAACAATAAAAGGATCTTTAATCATACATATTAAAATGACACATGCGTAAAACATCTGGACAGTACCACATAGATATATATATACGAGAGTCCTAAGGATGGCATCTCAAACCAAAAAACAGTGCAGTCCAACTCTTTGGATAACTGGACACTGTCGTGTGATCGGTGTCCAGCAGAGTTTAGAGTAATTTGTCCATCTGTGAAGTGGAAGAAAAAGAAACCCCTACTTTCAGCAGGTCTTTATCTACAGACTGTAAGATACATGTGACTTTTTTCATCTCAATGTGCATAGATACTGTACACTCTGGAAATAGAACATTTTATTTATGTTTCCACACACGTTTGTTGGAATAATCCAAGAAAATATTATCCAAGTGCCCTTTAGGTTATTAGTTGTGCAATAAAAATCTTTTACAATGCTGCAGGCACTGAACATTTATTGGTTAAAATTACCTAATTAAAAGTAATGCAATGTGATATATGCATTAAAGTGCATAACAAAATGCAATCTGGAATCCAGACCCAACATGGTACATACGGTGGCTGTTGGTGCTGCAGCAAAAGTTTGGTTACACTCATGGAGAAACACTGCCAATAGGACGTGCTGGTGCTTATCAGTAAGTTGACAGGAGAAAAGGAATAGGAAGCTCAAACGGGACACCGTTTATCAGCTTTGAACTCCAAGCTCCTGTAACCGTTGATTTCTGCAGCTGTTTCAGTCATGTCTTTGGGGTAGTGTATAATGGAGCCAATAACACCTGCAAGGAAATCAGAGGGCACAATTTAGCCTGACACTCACAACTAACAAAATGAAAAGCTACCGAAACATAATGAGCTCGGCACTGTTTCATCCGTGTGACATCCGGTGGTCAAACAATGTCAATCTTCCAAGTGTGTTAAATGAGACTTGTACAGTAACTAATGATTGTTGTTTTCTTACCTCCGGGGTGCCCGGAACCTATGCAGAGTGAGAGGAAAAAAGAAAATCAAAGCACATGACACAGCTTTATATGTCCCTGTGAGCATGAGACCATACCAAAATTCTTGTGACAGGAGTCACAATGTAGCAGTTTATGAGCGTATTCATGAGGTGAATGAGATTTACATTTCAAGCAGAGATTTAACAGCTCCAGCTGTTGATGTTTAACACCCAAGGGCCCCCATTGTACTAAATTCTGTTGTACCATGAATGTTGCTTTTAAGGCTGTAGCCATGTTAAAATCTATGCAACTTGTTTTAATTTGATCCAAATAGACCTCAAACAGACACGCACCTTTCTTTTTGGTGAGGATAAGGGTGATTATGAGCAGTCCTGTAAATGCCAAGAATGCCGAGATTGGGATCAGAAACTGAGGCGAAGAAATCCCTGGAACTAGAAAAAGAAACGCAATTGTAACATTGTAACCTGACTGCAAGCCAGCTAACTGGCCTCTGGATATTGTGACTGTAAATAGGGGTGGACTTTGTTTAGCTTAGTTTTTTCTTTTTAACCACATGGACTAACAACAATTTCCCTTTGTATAACCCTTTCATATTGTAGCATAGAAAGGGCCTCTGGCAGAAATTCCTGTTATTTTTGTTCGTAACCATTGGTTTCTAAAAACTCAATGTTTCCCTCTTTTGCTTTTTTCTTAAGAAATGTAAGAACATTTTACTTTTACAAACGTATGAAAACACATTCTTGTCTTCAGTTTTTTTGTCCAACACATGGTTGGAATTTGAGAACCAATAAATAAAAACGTCAATATCATGTGATCAAATGTAGGTTATCTCATGTTTAAGAGGTATTAACATGATTACTGACTTGGTCCACTTGATCTCCATTAAGTCAAGACCAAAAACGTGGGTTCAGCTACTGAGCGGCTTACACACCGCTCTGATGCTGTCGCCATCCGGACCTCAATTTTCCTGTGAGGTCAGGAAAATCCACTCATTCAATCTATGATCCCAGTGAATTAATGATGTATAACGGGTCCTTTCTGACAACATGATGCTATACTTTTGCACTTGATGAAAAGGTTTTCCCCATAAGGGGGAATCAAATAAGTGTTTGCATCAAAATGCCACTAGGAAACACTGTAGAATATTGTTATTGATAGAATGCATTATCTTCCAGAACACCAGGATAAGTATTGTCAAGTTAAAAAAGGTACAGTTCAAATGTGGCTCATAACACAACTCTACAAAATCCACTTAAAAAAATAAATAATAAATTAAAAGAATATATATATATATATACATATATATATATACATATATATATATATACATATATATATATATATATATATATATATATATATACATACATATATATATATATATACATATATATATACATATATACATATATACATATATACATATACATATATATATATATATATATATACATATATATATATATATATATATACATATATATATATATATATATATACATATATATATATATATATATATACATATATATATATACATATATACATATATATATATATATATATATACATATATATATATACATATATACATATATATATATACATATATATATATATATATATATACATATATATATATATATATATATACATATATATATATATATATATATACATATATATACATATATATATATACATATATATATATATATATATATACATATATATATATACATATATACATATATATATATACATATATATATATATATATATATATATATATATATATATATATATATATATATATATATATATATATATATATATATATATATATTTGTGGGTTAGATGTAGTTTGATAAATGTTAATGTTTGATGATAGGTAAAAAAATGTGCCCTTTTAAAAGCAAGAAAGTAAACAAACCCGACTGCTCCTCTGAAAGCATCAGCTCCCTCATTAGCTTGATGCAGCCCTCTTGAAGGTGGGTCCTCTCTCTCTTTGTGCGCTGCTCCTCCTGGTCCCACGCCACTTTGAAAGCCAGCGCTTCTGGTACGTGGGCGATCCACCCGTCGCTGTGGTCCAGAGTCAGATAGACCTCGCCGTCATAGAACACACGGTCGGCCCAGTGCAGCAGAGACCCCTCCAGGATGCATTCACGAGAACGGAGGACAGTGTGATCTCCTGAGGATAAAAGAAAAAAGGCATTGACATGTAGTCGATATTTACATTCATTATATACCATTGCTAGTTTATGAGGAATTTCTTACTCATGACGGAAGTCTGGTTGAATCTAAGAAGAGTTGGAAGGAGTGAATCAGCTGAAATGGTTTGGATTATGTGGCTTTTGCCAGGAAGAGAGACCCCATTGAAAAGCACCTGCTCCACCACCTGCTGAGCACCCACCACTCCCCGCTGCTGGACCTGCACTAGGATAGTATCTAATGAGGGGCAACCAAAACGGACACATTAACAGCAGAACAGTGAAAAAACAAGGTAGACTCCAAATGTCACAGTGGGCTTTAACTCCCTGTGGGAATGTTTTTATGTAACAAAACCGGAGATGGAAAGATTGGTTAAAATGTAACTGAAGTGTTACAAATTAGTCCCTGCAGCAATACAATTTAAATATATTTAGGATCGCTTTTACATTCCAGACAAATATTTTAAAACGGCTCCAAGTGGCACAAGATCTATGTGTGCAATATGGAGTCATTGTATTGTATTAAAAAGTAATGTACACTATGGCGACACCTTTGTTGTTATAAGTACACGAGTTGTCTGAACTGTGAATTAGTGAACAGTGAATATTATTTCGAATAACATGTGTATATTGTTGGGGTAAAATAAACCGTAAACATAATGTGGCCTCATAAATCACCACACAGGGAAACTAGCACTCCTTTCAGTGTCAACAAAAACAGAGCCATACATTTCATAGACAGAATTTATTGGAGTGACCGTGCAGCTGTCATTACCTTACATCCTCTGAAAAGTAAAAGTAAAAGCATTAAACGAATGAATGTACCAAAATGAATGACTCGTCAGAACAACCAGTCCAGTTTAAGTACTGCGGTCATGCGGACCGCATTTCAAAATGAAATGCACCTCCATTTCAGGAGTTACGGTAAAGGGCTTGAACAGCCCAAACAGCACTAAGCTTCCTAGATATTTGTAATTTACCTATATTTGAACTGTCTCATAAATGGTAACACTATTTTCACTCGATCCATGATCCAGTAGCCCTCCTCTATGCTCATTACCATATTCATCATATATTACTGTACAGAAATTTAAAGATGATATCAGCAAAAATGACATGATATTCGTCAATTCCAATAGTTGAACTGTCTTTAAAGCAGATCCAAAAATGGTAACACTATTTTCACTTTAGTTCATTTTGACCTCCCCTATGCCCATGGACAACACCATGAAATAGTACTTTACAGTTTGAGAAAATGGAAGTCAGTAAAAATGACATGATAGTCATTTCCCTCTCCTCCACACCCATGTATATATTCATAAACCTTTACGGTCCAGTTTTAGAGAGAATTAAAGATTAATTCAGCTCAGTGGGTCCATTGTCCCCCTTCAGTGCAGAGGACAGGATGTCGGGTGCAGGGCCCACTGCCGAAATGTGGTTGGACGTGGGACCGCTTGGCCGGTGCCGCTCAAGGGCCTGTGTCCATCCGATCAAGGCTCAGTCCATAAACGGCGCTCAGTCATGTGATCGCAAACAATTACAGAGAAGCTGTGAAATCAAGGTAAGAAAGGGAATTTCTAGGCTGGGCAGCTCCGTCGCCTCCCCTCTCCCCCGCCACCGGAAACGCGGCCTGACATTAATGAGGGTAGGAGCCTCCTGTAAGGGCAAAGGCCACTACTGCGACAGCGACTGTGGATGACAATCCAGGAAAATTCTGATACAACCTTTGACCTCTGCCTTTAATTTCCTCGCAAGCTGTAAACTAATTATCATGAAAATGCACAGGGGCATAGAGGAGGTCAACCTGAACTGGGATCAAATGAAAATAGTGTGTTACCTTTTTTTGATATGATTTGATGACAGTTCAAAGATTGAGAAATGACACTTCCAAAGACTATTGGTGCCTTTTGGGCTGAATAAGCACATTTGCCGTAAGGCCTCAAATAGAGGTGCATTTCATTTTGAAATGCGGTCCACATGACCGCAGTACGTAAATTACGTTAGTCTGCACGTGATCTGCTTGCGATGGCTAACTAGCTACCGTAAATTAACTGTACATTCAACAGATTTCGGTGAACCATCCGGGTTGTTTTTCTGGGTTTGTGCGAGACTATGATTTCCTGGTGTAATCTAGCAACTACACAGAGAAGTAAAGTAATATTATATAATACAAAGATAAAAGCCTCTTACCTACTGGAACAGGAAGCCCCAGTGATAACTCGCATAACATGAGCACCAAAAAGCCAAGGAGATGCATTTCAGGCGTGAACGTACTCGTTGACGACTCAAACCTCAGCTCGTCCCAGCGCCGGGGGAAAGGACACAAGTCTCCGCGGATATAAATAGACACGAGCGTTTTAACCAATTTATGTGTGACCAGCGCACTAATAATGCATCCTAGATAAGAGAGTAAATTATCACAAAAAACTCGTTAACCCCAGTCATGTACATCAGTACTCCACCCTTCTTCCTACCACTGCGCGCGGCCGTTTTGTTTGTTTAAATGGTCCTTGTTCTCGCTCCTGATTGGTTAATGTAGCTGACATGTGGGCTGGAGGGTTCTCTCCCCCTCAGATCCAGTTCAACAAAGTGGGCCACCCTGAGGTGAGTAGAGCACCTGGGGTCAGAGGTCACAGAGGTCAAACTCATCCGATATCTTAACGGGTGTCTCCAGGCGTTAAAAGTTTCAATATAGCACTAGCCGCTTCTTGGAAACCATGGCAACAAGGAGACATTCACTATGGCAACAGTGGGGCCCAATACTACATTTTGGACTAGTGTATCTTCAAAAAAATATGTTGTATGCCTTTCTCTGTTTCTGCCACTAATTGTATCTGACTGTATGGTTGGAGATTAAAAATAAGCTTTAGCTCATCGTCAGCTGCAAATTTAGGCCTAACATACTTATGCTTCACTCGTAATGATCCAAAGGAATACTACTTCATAAAGTAAGACTGTCAAGAGCAATTCGGCTCCATTACTTCAGAAACTTTCTTCCTTTTATTCAAACTTAGTACAGTCCTTTGAAGGTCTCATTTTACTTCCGCATTGCAGTATTGCTTTTATAAAACATCTGAACACTCAAAACCATACAAAAAATCTGGAAGGAAAGAACCCGAATACAAATGTAAAAGGGGAATTGGAAATAAAGCTTCATCTGCTCTGCTGGTTTCATGGCAATGCTCCTTAAGTACATTCCATGCGTGAAATACTGGCCTTGTAGTATTATTTTATAAATAGTGTTGCTTTTATTTTATTATTTATATGCCGGCTGTAGATAAAATAAAAGATGTTTCTAAAGCCTGTTGATTTTCAAATGGCTGCCAGGATTTTCTGTGTCGACCAGTCTGACTGGATAAGAGGTACTTAGTCTTTATCTAGAGGATCTCTCTGGCCACTCACAAAATCTTCTTAAAGAGACACAAAACTTTGGGTTTTTGAAGTAAATCTCACACTGCGCTGCCTGTGTTTGTATTGTACGTTCATGGTAAATGACCAAGTGGCAAAGTGTTCTTAGTTCCATTCACTCTGTAACACAACAAACCAACTTCTAAAAGGTTGCACAGTATTATCTATCTATGCTCAGTTAAATTGTACTTATAATGGCACTTATCTATAACAAGTTGTGAAATGGCTTGTTTGACGAAGTTGCACTGTCTTGTTTCTTGTTCTTCTGAGTTTGTATCTCTATGGTTGAAATGCACTTATTGTAAGTAGCTTTGTATTAAAGCGTCAGCTAAATGACTTGTAATGTAAACTTGTTGTTATCCTGGATGAAACAGCTGCTGTTTTTATTTGTATAATAATAAGGCACTCTGTTCACCTCAGTCTCCCAGTTTAATTTTAGGTCATGAATTCTGTTTTTGCTTTGTTGTCATGTCATATGCTTAACATGAAAAGGTCAGAGAAAAATGACGCAGGAGCTCAATCTAATGACTAGATAAGTGGTTCCAGTATCCACAGTATCTGTTTGTCTTCTATGTGTGTGGGCTCATGTTATGTTCTGTAATGTTATCCTATAATATCTCATCTGGTCTTATCTTATCTTATGTCAGGATGTGTTCTGCTGTTGTATTTTGTGTGTGGTCGCCAGACCTTTAAATGTCCTCTATAATTTGCATGCCGATCATTACTTAAAATGTACAGTATGCAGGGCAGATGGAAAGACAGGGATGTTATCTGTTGTGTGCAGGGAACTATATGGAGAGAGTAACTTTTGAGGAAAAGTAGGCCTTTGTTTGTCTTACACGAACTGCTATTGTTTTGGTACGTTTGCAGTTACCTATGTAGCTAACATGTGGTCTGTGAATGTGTGGCACCAGCGCCATCTAGTGTGTGACCGCGGCACGAGCCTCAACCGGATTGGCTGAGCAGTCGTCAGGACTGTTTACAGGAAACATGGCTTCCAGGTCTGTGGGAGAGCTCCAAGAGATGGAAGGTCAGTAAATGTGTTCAAAACCAGCCGTCTATGATCATATTAGCTGGGTGAACCGGCAAGGATTTTAACAAATGCATCTGTTTTTGAAAGATCACATACGGGGAATTTTTTATTTAGAAACCACACCTTTATCACAGGCTTGCTAATTTAGCTAGCAGGCAAACAACAACCCCTCGTTAGCTGACGTCACACAGTTCACGTCAACTTACAACTATCCTGCTTGTCATCTCATTTCAGTTCCCATGGCACTTATGTCGATTCTAATGATCTGACGATATATTTATGTTTTACGTAGCTTGTCCGCTCAGTCAACACGCATCCACGTTTTCAACCATTACATCTGCACTCTCTGGTCCAAACCAGCTAACGTTAGCTAACGTGTTCGCACTGCGTCTTGACTGTGAACGTAAGGTCGCCTTGTCTTTGTCCCCCTGGGTGCAGTGGACCGACGGGGTGAGTCTGAGGAGTCTGGCGACGATGAGACCAAGAGGAGGAGCATCAATGGCAACGTGGACGCCAACCAGCCCGCTACCACAAGTAAATCATGACATCTTCTCTGCACAAGCCGAGCTCCATCTGGGCAGTGCTGTGTCAAACTCCGGATGCCTCACGTTTAAATAACACAACGGTTGCCTAACTTGTGTCCAGATTTGGTTTGGCTGTAGGACTGCATTAAATACCACAACTTCATGCAAATATCGATGTTAACCAGTTCATTTTTGCTCTTATTAAAGGTAAAGAAGAGTCTCCTGTTGACATGGATACCATAACTTTGGACCCCGAAGAAGAGGTTAGAGGATGGACTAAATCTTAGCAATCATCCCAAAGTATATCTAGTCATGCTTTTAAGTCAAATGTCCTCCATCTTTAATGACTCCATTTGGTTGGGTGATTTATATATTTTTGGAAGGTTACTTTTTGTGGTTCATTTTATTTGTAGCGCTTCAGAGTGGAAGCAGAGCGTTCTTTTTTGTGTTCACGTGTTTTGTGAACACTTCTCCGACAAACGCTTTACCTCTCAAACCGTATCACTGGTGTATCTCGGTCGACGTTATTTCATCCTTAGCTGTCTGTTTTTTTTTCTAGGACGTTGATCTTGTTCATTGTCGTATTGGAAAGATTGAAGGACTGGAGGTGCTAAAGAAAGTTAAAGTAAGTTTCTAGAAATTTAAGATAGCATAGAAGGATTTTAGGGTCTATGGTAAACTATAGTTCCTTTTTCGTAACTTTGCCTAATTGTTTTGTGTTTTCCCTCTCCGTCTCTTTGTGCAGACACTCTCCTTAAGACAGAATCTCATCAAAAAGATTGAAAACCTTGAAAGTTTGAGCTCACTGCGGGAACTAGATCTCTATGACAATCAGATTCGCAAACTGGAGAACCTGCAGAACCTTACAGAGATCGAGTAAGTGAGGAAAACAGAAGGCCTTATCTCTCTATTTTAAAGATTCCAAAATCAGATTTTCACACACCAACAAGTGCTTAGTTGGGGTGTGGGAATTCACTGTATTATATTTCTCATGTAAGTGACTCAAAACAAAGAACAAGCATCTCAAACACATCACTTGTGATGACACACTCTTTGTCTGATCCATAGGCAGCTTGACATGTCCTTCAATATGCTGAGGAAGGTGGAGGGTCTGGAGCAAATGACTAAGCTGAAGAAACTTTTTCTACTTCACAACAAAATTGGCAGTATTGCCAACCTGGAACACCTCACAGGCCTGGACATGCTGGAACTGGGCTCCAATCGCATCCGGGTACGACTCAAAGGGGCTCCTGGCCAGTGAGACATGAGAAATGAATGCTACACATAACCGACATGCGTACATGAATGATGTATTGAAGGAAGTTGTTTATTTGTGTTTACAGATCATAGAGAACCTGGATACTCTTTCATCTTTGCAAAGTTTGTTTCTTGGCACCAACAAAATAGCTACGCTTCAGAATCTGGAGGGTTTACACAACTTGACGGTTTTAAGTATTCAGGTATTTACAAATTCTGTTGTTTTTTTCAGTGTTTAAAAGAATTCACATGAAATGTTCAAATGAAAACATAGGGTTCTTTTATTCGCAGAGCAACCGGATCACTAAAATTGAAGGTCTACAGAATCTTGTCAACCTAAGAGAGCTCTATCTGAGCCACAATGGCATCGAGGTCATCGAGGGCTTGGAAAATAACGTGAGTTATGGGACTTCTGAAAGGAATGATTGCCAAACAGCCTGTTGTGCAGTCTGCTAACTGTACAAACATGTACAATGAAGTTTCCCCCCCCCCTCATTCAAACACTGTTCATTTTCCCTCACAGAAGAAACTTACAACCCTGGACATCGCAGCCAATCGAGTAAAGAAAATTGAGAACATCAGCCATCTGACCGACCTGCAGGAGTTCTGGGTATGGATAGTCGGCAAAGTTCGACCTGAGTGTCAGTCTGATGGTCTTTTATTTTGCAACCTTACTATAGAACCTCTCCAGACGTACCAGTACACCTTTTGACAGCAGACATGTTGACTTGACATCACAGGAAATAGAACTGAATATATTGTATCAATATTAATAAAGTAGCTAAATTCAAAACTAGTAAAATAACAATGTTCCATTAGGAGCTCTAGAGCGAGCAGGCTTCCCCCAAAGGGAGTGCAGCCACCATCACTTTATCATATACGGAATCTGTGCTTGTCCTTTTATGTGCAATACTACTGATTAAATAAATAGTTATAAATAAAAGACGTAAAAAAATATCTAAATATATAAAATTTGAAATTGCTCAATAGATGGCTAAAATAAATCAATTCATGTATTTATTATATTACATAGTAGCTCACTTTCGGTTAAACAGGTCTATTTGTCTTCACAGGGTTTCAAATGGAAATATGAAACCTGAAAGAAGTTTGTGTTTAATCTGTCAAAACCCGGTCTGTCCTTTTTACTGGCCATGTTGTCCTTGGAATCCTCCACAGATGAACGATAATCAGATAGACAACTGGTCCGATCTCGACGAGTTGAAGAACGCCAAGTCTCTGGAGACGGTCTACCTCGAAAGAAACCCTGTACAGAAGGACCCACAGTACCGGCGAAAGATCATGCTGGCGCTGCCCAGTGTGCGGCAGATCGACGCCACCTTCATCCGCTTCTAAACTGCAGTATAAAATTGACCGGTCCAGCTCCGCAGTGTAGTCCCTCACCGCCCTGTGTGTCCTACCTCCCAAAGAAACTTCATTTTGAAAAAACACACTCCTCACTGAATCATCTAGTCGCTCTGTACACAAACGCACATTCCGACGTTCACTCTCACCCACGGCTTACTCAACACGTACGTGTTTGCATGTATGCACTCATTCACACCGTGATCAGTGCTAGGGGGTTAAAGCTTGTTTTTTTTTTTCTTAAGCAGGATTTGAACTGTGAGAACGATTTCAAAATGTATCTCCATTTCCTGATATTTCTGCTCTGATTTTAGTTTTATTGTTTTGCATGCGCAATGAAGTGTGGAGACATATTTCATCAATTGGCCATCAGGAAAATAAGATATCAGTTGTTCATTACATTTCATGAGATTGCACTGCTATCATATGAGAGGAAAGAGGGGCGTTCCTGCTGTTTGAGGGATTTTGTTGCGCGTTTATTCTATTTGGTTTTGCTCGTGTAAAACCTTTGACACAAGTATCACAGTTGAGTTATCAAACAATTAAACAGACCTACATCTAAAAGGGGAAGTCCCTCAGAAAATAGTGTTAACATATTGTAATCTTTAGAATCAAAGAATTGACTGACATCACTGTTACAGGAACATCTAAAATGAGACTTAACGCGTCGCAGTGACACCGTGTAGTTTTAGGCCAGTTCTGCCCCTGCTTAGATCTGTCATTGGAAGGAAAGCAAGAAATGATTTATCATTTTTAATAAACTGGTATCGTTAGTGATGAAAGGAAAATCTGAATGTCTATGCCGTGTTCACATATTTTACATCTCACTGATTGCAGCTCGTCTTTTGGACTTTGGGGAAATTGTTCATATCTGTTCTGATAACTGTAAAATGTAGATTGTATTTTAAGTGAATTTATAATATATAATGGCAGGACTGGCTTCACTTATGTGTTGATAGCTGATGTAGGATCATTTACATATTGCTGTTTTGAGGTTTTCAGGAGTGACCTGTTCTGATAGTCCCATGTAAATATTGCATTAATAGACTTGATATACTTCCAGGTTACAATGAACAGGTGACGCACCTTACATATGTGAAGAATTTCCCACTTCTGGACTAAAAGGTCCCTTTTGGAAAGAGCACACACACATCAGATTACAATGCATTGTTGGGTATACATTAAGAATGCCAAACTAAGTGCTTTCTGGGCAACACAAGATACCGACTTTATCATTCCTTTCATCTGGGTCTGAAGTGGATCTTCAGTGAGAATTTACCTTATTAATATTACTCTCCCTTCGTAGGCAGGAACGTAACAGCACAATATGCTGGATTATATTGTAGGTGACTTAACCATTTGTGGTCTTTCAAAGGATTCAAAATTATGATACAAAATCTAATTTGAATTTAACTCAACTGCAGAAGGTGTATGAGCATCACATTGACATCAATAGTTATACATTAGTGATGTCAATATGATGCCATTTTTATATTTAGCTTCAATTACAATTGGTCAGTAGGGTCACAAAGTGAATTAAGTATAATTTGGACACCTCATGGTGTAAAAAATGACTTCTATCATCACTTTCCCTTTGTGAAATTCTTTTTTCTTTTCAATGGCAGGCAGCTCAGCAGCTTTATTTGAGAGCAGTGATAACTTAACCGTTTGGTTACTGAATAAACAATTACTGGATTTGCTACTAGCTAATCAATCAACTAAGTTTACAGTTTTTGGACTTGGTTTATGCTGTTTTCAAACTGAATGTATTATGCAAATAATAAAATGTCACGACTTAGAGAAAGTCTATGTCAATTTAATTTTAGAGGCATGAGTTTCGTCATGACAGATGCAGTCCAATTTTGAAATGTTGGTGAACGTGAAATATACTAACAATGATTAGCAACTGAAAGATAGGAATTCACTTTATGCCAGTTATCCCGAGAAACAACATCACCTAAATTCAATGTGCTCTAACACAGATTTTGGATAAAAAATACACTTTCTCTCTTCATTCTTTTTTATATTATAATTATAAATATAGTCAAAACAACAATGCAAAATATGTGACACGTCCGATTAGCCTCCTGAATATTGGAAATAAAAAATATAAAAATAATAAAAAAATAAAAATAAAAATTTTACTATATTATTTTCAAACAGAGAAAGAAAAGTAGGGAATCTACAGGGTCAGCATGACAATATATATATATATATATATATATATATATATATATATATATATTACCCCAAATCGTTTTACTTTTTTAAAATAATGGCATAAAAAGTGACCGGACTACATAACCCACAAAGCAGAACAATCGTAGTGACGTAGGGGCCTCGCGCCGCGCCAGGCAGGCATCAAGGACGGCACAGCGCATGCGCGACATTTATGTTGTTGTTTGTGGCGGTAAGATGGCGGCGCTCGGAGACACCTCAGCTCCGGAGGTGAATGGGTTAATACAACAATTCACAGCAATAACAGGTAAAAATAACATTTTATTTAACGTTGAATTTATAAAGTAGGTTTTTATTATGCAACTGGAATAGCTCCATTCTCCAACAATCCACACAATGAGTGCGTAGATAGAAAAACGGACGTTAAGTCTTCCCCTGGCCCCTACGCTGTCAATGCATGCAGAGGGAAAAAAGCACAGCCAGTTATCTGCTAAAACTAAAATTAATACTCCGTTAGGGACCATTAAACCACCCGCTTTGAATGTGATCTGTCACAACCACTTTAAAATGCCCCTTTTCTGTGTCCTGCTCATAAAGGACACTATCTCGCTCGTCTTGAGATGATTTTCTGGTGCTTTTGCCATTGCATGTTGTTTGATAATGTGGAATGGACGTCGGGCTGTTCAGCGTTTCCCTTCTTCATCATCAGCCGGGCTTTACGTTGTTACTCTTCCCTCTGTCTGGGAGGCTAAACCCACTCGCACAAGCTCACCGCTGGTCTCCGACTACTGTTTCAGGGGGATCTCGGTAGTTTGTGTGTGCTTTAAAATACATCGGCAGTGTTTTTATTTGAACGGTATTTTAAAAGAGTTCGGGGGCTGCTGCTGCTGCTCGAGCTGGAAAGTGAAACGGACATGCGCAGTGGACCCGGAGAGATCAGCAGAGCCCAGCGGGGCTGTTCACTTAAGAAAAGAATGAACTTAACCCTCGGATCTAGTGTTTTCTCACATGCAGAGTACTCTCATAGTTTTATTCATTGTGTTTATTTGAGATCTGAAGTTATTTCAATCAAAATCGTGGTGTGTAGCCTTCCGATAACGTAACGTAAAGTTAGCACACGCTTGAGCTAACTTTACATTACTAGTTCACAAAGCATACCGTAGCTTTTGTTAATACCGGATGTATTTCTAATGACGGACTTTGGGGCAGTTGTTTCGCTTTCATTCATTCCTTTCAGTACAGTGTTTATAGTCTACATACGAAGACCTGCTAGTTATCCATCACAGTGAACAGCATCAGTGGTTACACTGTTTCACAGGGAGGTTGACTTTGGCATTTACACAAAAGAAGGACGTAACTCTGACACAAACAATATTAAACAAGAGTGACATTGATATCGTTTTTGGCGGGAGTGTTTTAAAGGGAGTCAAATTAATGAATGAATGAAAGATGATGGCCCTTTGAGAGGCAAGCAGTCAAAGTCAAAACGTGTTAGCATGTATATTTCATATGTAGTACAATTTAAGGTAGGTGAAAATATAAAACATTCATTAGCGAGAGACTTTGAATGGATTATTTTGATTATACACAAGAAGGGGTGTAATCCTGATGCTTTGTATGTGGTATGTCATCATCTTTACTGTTCGGCTCATTTATTTTTTTAATTTTAATAAATACATTGATTTTCTAATGTTGGCAAATTGACAGATCCGTATAGATGTGTGCAGATGAACAATAAGTATTGCGGGACTCAATTCCTGTGTATACTGCCTTTGCTGCCATTTAGAAACAGTGTCCCTATTGCACAGCCCAGGAGCTCTGAAGAGTTCGTCATGTAAACCGTAACTCGTGTCCGACAACGTTTCAGGGGCCACAGAGAGCATCGGACAACATATGTTGGAAGCATGCAACAACAACCTGGAAATGGCCGTGACCATGTTCCTGGACGGAGGCGCAATCGCAGAGGAGCCCAGCACCAGCTCCAGTTCAGCAGCTTCAAGCAGCAGAGCTCCCCCAGCAGAGTAGGCTGATATTTATCCTCACAAACTTGTGTCAGATAACACTAAAGTAGCATCTTTTATTTCTTAAAGATTCAATCTTTGTTTGTGCTCCATAATTACCTTTGCTGTTTTTTGTTAACAATGAACAGAGAGGGTTCAGAGCACTGCTGTGATTTGTGTAGCTAACAAAATAAGAGTGCCTTTTTATAACGTGGTGGGTACCAGATGTTTTACCCTAGATTGGCATAAGACTAATACTCTATGTGTTACCTCATGTCTCAGTGATGTACGGGCACCCATTCCTCAAAAGCAAGACATATTGGTGGAACCTGAACCATTGTTTGGAGGTATTGTACTTTTTTCATTCAAACAAATGTTAAACTCAATGGTTGTTTCTGGCTGTGCTGTGTCAGTTCAGTCTGCTGAACTTGACTTTTGATGTGTCTGTTGTACATGCAGTGCCAAAGCGAAGAAGACCCGCTCGATCTATATTTGATGGTTTCCGGGACTTCCAAACAGAAACAAGTGAGTAAATTCAGTCTTTCCTAGCTTAAAGGATGTGAATGAGTTTAATGCTACATAGCTCCGACCAATAACACAAAATGTCACTACTCTCTGTCTCAACCTTCTGTGTCTTTACTTCCTGTAATGACTAGGAATGTTTTTCTTTTTCTAGTCCGTCAGGAACAGGAGCTGCGTAACGGTGGAACAGTGGATAAGAAACTGAGCACCCTGGCAGACCTTTTCCGTCCTCCCATTGAGCTCATGCACAAAGGCAGCTTTGAGACGGTGAGGAATCAATCACTGGACACTTTAAACCACACGTCTTTATTCGGTTTGTGTGAACTTTCGGTGAAATTTTAGATGGTGAGAGTCTAGATCACAGTTGGGAAACAAGGTGGTCCTTCTATAGAAGGGCAGGAGTATGCGGCTGGGCATTTAAAGCATGGGGTCCCCTCTGGTTCGATTTGCACTCGCAATATTTGTGAAATCAACTGGTATAATGCGATTAAGCCCCAAAGCTGTTGACCCGGAGGAAACACTGGTCATGATTGCTGAAACTCATGTGTTCTTCATCAAGATGCAGGCAAAACTTCAAGTCCCCAGCCATACTTTCCGATTGTCAGATAAATCGCTCTCTAATCCTCTAAATCCAGCTTGATTTCCTGTGTTGTTTGTGCTGACAGGCAAAAGACTGTGGACAACTGGAGAACAAGTGGCTCATGATCAACATTCAAAATGTTCAGGACTTTGCCTGCCAGTGCCTAAACAGAGATGTTTGGAGTAACGATGCAGTGAAGACCATCATCAGAGAACATTTCATATTCTGGCAGGTTTGTACTTTCAAAGCTCTGTGTTGCTTTCGTAATCCCAAAAACAGTAGACTACACATATAGAATGCACAGTAGTGCATTAACAGTGCAAATGTTCATCCTCCAAATATTCACATCTACATAACTAAATTTTAGTATATGTGGGTAGAGGTTCATGTCTGTCTTTTTATTTCATTACAGGTTTATCATGATAGTGAAGAAGGACAAAGATACAT
The DNA here is from genome assembly GCF_949316345.1 of Pungitius pungitius. Classification (NCBI taxonomy): domain Eukaryota; kingdom Metazoa; phylum Chordata; class Actinopteri; order Perciformes; family Gasterosteidae; genus Pungitius; species Pungitius pungitius. Next base: position 12,225,858 of record NC_084914.1, read on the forward strand.
CCAGTTCTATAAACTGAACAAGTTTCCCTATATTTCCATCCTCGATCCCCGCACAGGTGAGTTACTAAGTCACAGCATATTCCACAGTCCTGATGCTGGATCTTCAATTAAACCGCATTTAATGACATTGAATTTAAACACCACTCTCCGACTAAAAAAACATTCAATTCGTATAATAATCTTTATTGACCAGTTAACCTTTTGAAAATAGATTAGATCAAATCTAAAGGAGTCATCACAGCACCTTCTGGAACCTCGGTCTGTGCTTTTACAGCAGGAAGGGTAAAAATATCAGTGAATAATAATTCCAAAAGTACGTCCTAATGTAATGTCCTATTATATATTCTGTGCACACATAACCATCAATTTTGTGTTCATTGATGCTCCTATACTAAGGTAGGTAATTGTAATTGAACGGCATCTGTTTAAGTTAAATTTACTTCTTAGTTGTTATTGATGAGGACACCAGACCCATCTTGCAGATTCAAGAGGGGATACTTTTTTTCAGCATTAAAAAAAAGTCCTTTTAATAGCAGAATTATATAACACCCTTTAACAGTGATTGAGCAAGAGGTCCCTGTGTGATTAGGTGATGGAATAAATCACAACCAACAATAGGTTTTTACAATGAATGTCGCCATATAAATAGAACAATACAGTGTGTGTGCAGAGCTCTCACCCTCGCTGTTAACACCTGCAAAGAACGATCAATTCTGATCAATGCAGGTGAGAACATCTGTTTTTGCTGCTTGAATGCTCTGTCATTGATTTATTAAAATATCTTCTTTTCAGGTCAAAAAATGGTGGAGTGGAATCAGCTGGACGTGGCGTCGTTCCTGGAGCAGACGACTGGCTTCCTGGCAGAGCACGGGCAGCTAGACGGGCCGTCCTGTCAAGCACCTCCTGCCAAACGAGCTCGCTCTGTGAGTCTCTCATTTGTTGCCTCTGATTCTCTTTTCTGCTTTAATAAGAGCTCTCTCTCTCTCTCTCTCCACGTGGTCATCAGTCTCTTTGTTGGTTGTGCCATATTTGGTATTGTCTTACTCGGCTCCTTGATTTGTTTTTTACAGCTGCACACTTTGTTTTCTGTTCTAGGAGAGCCTTATTGATGCCAGCGAAGACAGTCAGCTGGAGGCAGCCATCCGAGCCTCCCTACAGGAGACCCACTACGAGTCCTCAAATGCCCCTGAAGAGCCTGATTCCCCCCCATCCGAAGACGAAGAATCAGATGCAGAGCCTTTCTCTGACAGCGAGGGTCCCATCTCTGTTGATGGCTCAGACAGCGAAATGCCAGTACCAGAAGAGAAAAGTTTTACCAGCAAACACACCTTGCTCCCACCGGCCAATGCGGCTCAGCAGCGTCTACATCCCGATAGTTCCACTTCTTCCCATAGAAAGTCTCCATACAAAGAAAACAACCACAGTCACAAGAAGGAGGAAAGCAAAAAGAACCACCTGGAGCCCTCAGCTACCGGTCCTCGCCATCCTCAGCCTGACGCAGAATCTGGAGGAAACCACTGCCCCTCAGTCGCAGAGAGCGCTGGACCTTCCAAGACCAGCACCAGCAAAACCTGTGACGTGGACTGTCCGGACGACAACGGTACGTCAACGCGTCCTTCTAGACCTCAAACCGCTGTGACGACGGTGAAGGGAGACGGGAGATTGAGAAAATGTAACCACCATCTTGTTTTTTGTTGTTGTTTTTTTTTCAACATAGGGCCCAAAGCCAGATTGATGCTGCGTTACCCCGACGGACAGAGAGAACAAATTTCCTTGTCTTCCAAAGCAAAACTTATGGTGAGAACACAACACAATAACTGCACTTTTTTTGCTTTGTTGCAAAGAGTCAGATGAGAAGAGCGATATAACTCATTTCTGTCCAATAAGTATGGGCCTGAAGCCAAGAGGAAGTGCGCTTAGCGTGAGGACTAGAAGCAAACAGCTTAGCTGGTTCTTTCCAAAGCACCTCTATAGCTCATTAATGAACACATTATTGTGGCGTTGGTTTAATCCATTTCAAACAGCTAATAGCTTTGTAAAATCACCATTTAACTGTTTTTGGGCTGCACCCCTGGCCACTCCAGGAAGCTACCGCTTTACCCCACAGCTCTTTTACAGTTAAAACAAGATATAAGTTGTTGGGCTTCAGCAGTGGCGACAGAACGTAAGTTAATTGTCTTCATTTGGTTGTGCTAAACTAACCAGCTGTTGCCTCCAGCTTTATAAATACTGTCAGGACGTGAGAGTGGTATCAGCATTGTCCTCTTAACTCCAGGCCCCACAGCCAACAAGCATATGTCAACTCTTTATTTGAATAGAATGATTAGCCACGTTAGCCCACTTGTCACTTTAAATGTCTAACTTCTGGTATATTACTCCTTCTCCCGTAGGCCCTGGTAAGACACGTCCAGTTCAAAGGTTACCCTAATGAGCGCTTCGAACTCGTCACCAACTTTCCCAGAAGAAAGCTTGCCCACTTGGACTATGACATCACGCTGCAGGAGGCGGGACTTTGTCCACAGGAGACTGTATTTGTTCAGGAGAGGAACTAGCCTTGTCAGACACAATCACTTTTGCCTGTCTGTACCTCTCTGTGACCGACGTCACCCTTTCACCTACGAGCTGGGACGATGTCACCGGCCTTGATCTCATTACCTTCTGTTCTCCCGGAACTAGGCCCAAGACAGATCTCAGTAGATGGACTACTTTCACCGCCACTCCGCTGATCTGAACACTGACATCTCTACTGACAGCCTAATACCTTTGTACTGCTCTTCAATTGGCCAGTCAGTTGTACGGATGCTGGCACGTCGTCATTTTTGAATTGTGATTTATTCTTTTCTGATACAGGATTCATTTTTGTTCTGAGCTCTTGAGACACATCAGGAAACAATAAATATATATAGTTCATATACAAATAAAAAATAATAATAATCATATTGGATTGCTGATTGATGATGAGGCAACAAGGACTTGTACAAAAACATTTTTAACTCCAAGAGAGGATGTTTAATGTCAGAGTTTATTTTCTTGCTCTTGTCATTTTCTGTACCTTTGGACAAGGGAGGCACATTGTTTATTTGACCCAAATTTGGTCTCACGTGGTCCTTGTTTCAACAATTGTAATTATTTGAAAGGCAGGGGCACCAAGAGAAAAGGTCTGTAAACTACAGGTCGGACATCTGTTACACAAATCTGTGTAAATTTGACAGGATTTGGCCGAATCTGCACATTTTTACTCAAGTTTCTATTTGTTAATTAGATAGTTTTTGGATTTCAACTTTTGATACAGAAGGGAATGAATGAAGGGTGGTACATCTGATCAGTCGGACCTATACTGTACAGAGATGGCCAGAGAGAATGATATTTAGCTGTAGTCACTGTTTCCTTTTTTTATATGCTGCCAAGAAAATATGTTGAAATATAACCACCAAAACCAAGGGAAGTTCTGCTTGGTCTTTTGTCTCAAGTTCAATGAAAGGCTGAACGCGATGAGACGAATGTCATAGTATACGGCACAGACTAATATCAACACAAAGAAAATAAACATGTTATGGAAAGGGAAAAGCAGCTACTCTTAAGAATCAACTGAAGCAACAGATATGCATTACTCTGTATTCTGTAACGAGGAATTGTGTCCGTATTCAACAATCCAATCCTGTGTCCCGGCTTATTTTTATTCATTAAATTATGGTTTCTTGTAAGAAACAAAGTAGAGAAAATGACCTCAGAGTTTGAGACCTTATAGACGTGATCTGGAGTGATGGTGGCTCAACTAACAGGACACTGTGAGGGCTCTATGAAGCTTACCGCTGGGCCATAGATGGCAGTAATGGGCCTTAAAGGGCAGCAGTTGTGCAATAAACTAGGCCAGGATTAGGAAGGACACAAGCCAATGTCAATAATGAAAGTTTTAAAAATGGAGGTGATTTGTGCAGCCAAGTCAATTTAATAACATCAAAACTCGTGTGGTACAATGTCAGCTTGAATCACGCGCTAGTTAATGGGCCAATGAAAAGATTCCTGCAAAATGTTATGATGAACACAAACAGGGCCCCTATTAACTATTAGCAGCAGTGATACAAACTACATTACTGGATGAATACGGTTGATCTAGAAAGAAGGAAATATAAGGAAAATGTGACCTGCGCTCCAGTGTTTTCCAAACAACAGTTCCCTTCCCTTTTTTCACAGTGACACTGTGATGCATAGTGTGGATCACATTTGGTGTCAAGTCTGAAAAATCAAATAAACACATTATTAGTTAGTATCTCCAAATCATATTCCCTTTGAGCGAGGGCTCCCAACTGATGATGGTAACTGTGTCTGTGCGGGACACGGACAGAGGTGAAAGAAAGAGGCTCGCAGCTGTACAAACACATGAGGACGCTGCAGTTTGCATACTACAGTATGCAAAGGTACAGTATGCAAAGGCAATTGCTTCCCTTCAGGTTTATGTTGTACAAATATGTTGGCGCAGCACTAAATTAAGTACCAAAGCCTTTACCACAAAAAACACAACATAACTTGAGGTTTTCTTTGCACTGTGACACAATTTTCACGGATCAAAGTGGCATCTTCAAATTAGTGAACATTGCTTTGGAGGGTTTATATGGAACTTGAGTGTTGATGTTTTTATGTTTTTGGAGCTCTTAGGTTGTAAAAACATCTTCAGACCCAGCTGGAAAAACACCAACAAGCTAAAAAAGCAGAGCAGATCTAGGTCCCTGATGAAGTTGAATGTTGACAAAGTTAAATACTTTCACCCAACAGCAGAAACCTGCACTTTGCTCTCTTGCAAGCTGAATTTATTCATCAGTGCTTATTGAGGTAACTAGTACGGGGGTCCCTTGAAACCTGCTGAGGTTGAGGTTTGGTCTGTTGCATAAGGAGGGTGTTGACCCCAGTCATCCAAGGACATGTCAGTTAGTTCTCAGAAAGAAGTCAATTGAAGTTAATGTGTAACGTGTAACGTTTGTGGGTGGCAGATTTGAATCACCCCAATTGCCCAATAATATCTGCAGTCCTTCCCATCCTGGATAAAAACTGGATGTACCTACAGATAAAATGAGATCATTGAAATCTAATGCAATGGGATCAAGCTAGAGGCAAGACCTGATCAAACTAAACAGATTTCACCCTCCTCTTGTGCTTCAATCTAACTACAGGGGCCCACTGCACTTGAGTGCAACATTGAAGTACTTGCACTGACTCAATTCATTCCTTTTTATCCTTTGATACTTTTGCTCCATAACACTTCCGACTGAATCTTTTTTCATAAGCCTGTAGAATACAACACATCACTAAAGAAGAAACCAGTGATTGACTTTTTTTTATCTTGAGATACTTTACAAATGAAGCTGTGTCTGAGTAATTCCACTAAAGGAAGATCCATAAACTTAATTATAATCATGTTTACGGTCAAACGAGGTAAGCGACACACTTTATAAAAGAATCACACTAACCTACTTAACTAGCTCCAACCACAACAGCTAAGGTAGTATGCTAATTGTGTGCAAATGTATTGATAAAATATTGTTTTATTACATATGACATTTTTTGTTATTTTGTCCGTTACACTTTTAGTGAAATTGGCTGATAATGCATCTGCGATTTAACTCAAGTAGGATTGAGTAGCTTTTCACCCAGAACCCGGACGTCAGACTGAAGGTTTGTGAGTAACGTCCAATCTGCCTTATTAAACCCCCCCCCCCCCCCCCCCCCCCCCACCTCACCCGCCCCCTGCATGGAGAACAATCATTAAGCTTATCCGCTCGGTCATTGAGCAAAGTCAGGACGGCCTACAGGACTGTAATCCCTGACAAACACAAGAATCCCAGTTACTTCAGGTAGATGAGTTAGAAGAAATGTAATATGCATACGTTGGAAGTTGTCCTAAATGTGCATCTGGTTTTCTAAGCCTTGAATCCTTAAATCCATATATAATGAGTTACCTCCGGCATACATTCTGCTCACTTGAACAGAAACAGTACGTAAGTGTGGAATAATACTCTGAGCTTGTGGTGTGGATAAAGCAGGAGTTAGACGTCGACTTGTGCTCAACAGCGCAGTAGTGATGCCATTGACGCGCCGGCTGCGTTATCAAGAGGTGTCATCACAGCGAGGCTGCTGAGTGAAGTGTCAGCACAGAATGACAAAGGCTCAGTCATCTGTGAGGGTTCAAGAAATTGTCTCAGGGACAAAGACTGAAAGCCGGATAACCACGAGGCAGATAACGAGTCTTAAATCTATCAGAGTGCAGACAAAGCCTGCGGCTACCGGGGCGGCATCGAGGCAACATCGACAATCTGGCAAAGAGGCTGGTGGAGGAGGATACTTGTATACTATACTGTGTGATATTTCATTTAACGTGAAGGGGGACGGACAGTCCCATGATGAGCTTTGGTGCGAGACACATCTGGAGGCTGTGATTTACTTAACTTTAATTTCTTTAATCTTCATCCAAAAGGATTTACAATAAGTGCATTCAACCCTGAGGGTGCAAACCCAGAACAACAAGTGATAAAAGCATAGAATAGATAAAAAGGTGTCTGTCAGCGTGTGACTTTTTCCTATTCACTGATATATCTTAATTCATTCTGTACAGATTAATCTCAATTACACTTTTGTCTTGGACTGATTTTTTAAAATCCCATCGAATTTAAATAGTATTGTAATAAGACAGTTAGTTACGTATTAGTTCATCTTAAAAAATAAAGTACAAAGAGAGGGAGAGACAAGTATGTGGTGACCATTCTCTTAAAAAAGAAACTTTAAGAACATCTTTTATTAGTTTCGCTCCTCATGGACGTTCTACCCTAAACGCAGGATTATCAGACTGGACTCTGGTCAATCAATCAATTTTTTTGCTTTCCATCTCAGGCTAAGTTAACGTATTTATTAAGTCCCTTTACTCCAGGCATTTCATTGTTTTTTTTACACCCAACACACAAAACTGTCTCCTTAAAGAGAAGGAATAACAGGGTGAGGATACCATTGTTATAATACAGCACCAATGTGGTCACAGTAAAGAATATCATCCACTCGGCCAGTATCACACCTTGGATTTTCCAAAGTGGCGCCACCAAAGGCTTTTCCTGAAACATGCAATCTGCTGTGAAAGTTATCTAGCTTATTTAAATATTTGATTCACAGGAACAAAGAATAAGGCATCTCTGGTTCAATTTAAAAAAAGAAAAAAAAAGAACCTTTGCTCGTATTGGGTAACATTGATTCTGTAAACACAGCTCTATGTGGGTCACTGCTTTTCTGAGTAAAATACTTATAAATGAACGTTTATCCCAAATTGAGGCTTTTTCTCTTAGATGGTCTAAAAGTGGCTGAGTAACTATTGACAAATATACTATGTATCTATACTATACTTAAGTACAATTCTTCTCCACCACATTTCAGAAAGTAATATTGCTATTTTTACTCATGTGTATATTTGGCAGCTGTAGTTACTGTTTATTTTATGAATTTTGTTAATCTACGAAATATGATGCAACTATGATGTAAGGCAATCAATCATATATGAAGTAAGATTATCTCCACTATGAGTGACACACATAATATAATATAATGCATAACAATACAACACTGTTAGAAATAAACAGGTTATATTGAATAGAACTTCTGAATACATTTTTCATTTCTTTATATTACTACTTTTACTAAAGTAAAGTATCTGAACTACATGAAACAACAAAGCCCTTGAACACACATTCAAAACCATACTTAGAAACAATAAAAGGAAATCATTCATACTCATTATTTCGTTGGATGTATAAATGTTATCATGTTCTGTCTTGGTGTTAAACTATGTTAAACTATTCATTCTAGTTCTTTCTAGAGTACAGATTTAAACCATGGTTGGTGTGGTTTCAAAGGGAAGTCTGTGTCCATTATTACCATTATGTGGACATTTCGGATATCTCGCCTAATCTCTCTGTGTCATGCACCAGCGCATAAAAGTACAACGCACGCACAAAATAGGAAACCTGATTTCATCCCCCCCCCCCAGCCTCCCTCTCCACCCCTCTCTCCCCCTCCCTCCAGCTCGGCCCGGGGTTTGCTATAAAAGCCACAGCTGCCCCCTTGACAGCCAGCCCCGCTGACCTGGAGACCCCAACGAACAACATGCAGACTCTCATCCTCGTGGCGTTGCTCGGATGCCTCGGTAATATCCTTTCCCATCTAAGTCTCTACTTTACTAAACTCAACTCTCAGTGAGCCTGAATTTCTATCTTTTTTCACCCATCTGTATTTGCAGCCACCGCGTTCGCGGCCCCCGCTGACACGGTGAAGTGGTGCGTCACGTCGGACAGAGAACATGACAAATGTAGGGCCCTCGCCGCAAGTGCTCCGGCTTTCTCCTGCGTGAAGAGGGAAAGCGTCCTCAGCTGCATCACTGCGATTAAGGTGAGGAGAGGAACATCATCCAGAGCCTGCACTAAGGGAAATAGGCTTATCACTGTTTACTTATTTACTTCTTCACAGCTCTGTCTTTGGCTGTCTTTGTTATTGCCGATGACTAAATCATTGCCATCTTAATAAAAGTATAGACACCAAAATGTAACTCCATCACAAATACAAATTGTAATCAATGTTGTAATGAGTAAGGGTACTGACGTGTGAATGGCGTAATATACTTAAAGTATGAATAATAAGAATATGCACTCCAGAAGGGTTGTCGACATGTTAGATGTGTTATAGCCTTTTATTGATGAAATAAAAGGCTAAATGAAAGTACCGTTATAGTAGTCAATGGCCAATATTTAATGATGTTATACATGTTTTTCGATGCATTCATACGTAATATGCATATCAATGTATTTGCAGGCTGAGGTGGAGGCAATTGCGTCACTTATTAAACCTTCAAAGCTGCATTTCATTTTAGAAATGTATTCTATGTTTTCCTTGTAAAATGTCGTAGATATAAGAAATACCTGTTCACAGCAGCCATCAAACAAATGTAGGACAGAAAAAAACATACAAATATTCCCCGCTTGAATGTTGTGGAATAAGTATAAAGTACCAAATTATGTATTTTTTCCTTTTTTTCTTTAGCTACAATTGTTGGAAAACTTGAGCATCATGTTGCTGGTGGCTGACACTTTGTGTTTTTTTTCCTGCCCCTTCACCAGGCTGGTGAGGCAGATGCCATCACTCTGGATGGAGGGGATATCTACACAGCTGGACAGGTCAATTATGACCTGCAGCCCATTATTGCTGAGGACTATGGCACCAGTACGTTCAATAATAAGCTGTCTTCACCGCTAAATATTTATATGTATTTACTATTTACTCACAATTGTTCTGCTTACAACCAGCTGCGGACACATGTTACTACGCTGTTGCCGTGGTGAAGAAGGGCACTACATTTGGCATTAGAGATCTCCAGGGGAAGAAATCCTGCCACACTGGGTTGGGGAAATCTGCGGGCTGGAACATCCCCATCGGGACCCTTGTGTCAATGGGTTTGATTCAGTGGACAGGCATTGAAGACCAACCCCTCGAGGAGGGTAAGTTACACAAAACAAAAAAAAGTTGTGTTCACCATTGATTTGTTACAGTGTGAAATGGAGCTGTGTCAAAGGATCTAGAGTTTAAAATTAAAAATGTTGTCAATGAGGACACTGTTCTCTTTTCTTTTAGGGATTTTTATTTTCTTTGTTTAGGCTCAGGCACCTGTCGTTCATGTCATGGGATACCTGTCAGTTTGAAGCTACAGCTGGCTGCCAGTTACTTTAGTTTAGCATTAAGACTAGAAACATGGGAAATCTGTTCACAATTGACATAGCAGCACCACTAAAACTCACTGATTAACACAAAGAGTGTGGCACATTCAGCCCCATTTTGTGATTTCATTTTAAAACATTCTTTCCTGTCGCTGCTGGCTTTAGCTGCACATTGCATCATAGAACCTGTATCTGTGGATTCTGGTTCGAGCTGTCTTAATGGTGTAGGTGGTGAACCTGCTCTCCAAGGACTGGACAAACCTTCCTTATGTTGCTGTTTCTAAAAATTTGCCCCTGCATTTCTTTCTCTTTTTTTGCAGCGGTGAGCACTTTCTTCTCGTCCAGCTGTGTTCCCGGGGCCACAAGGAAAAGTCTGTGTAAGCTGTGCAGTGGAGACTGCTCCAAGAGCCACAGTGAGCGTTACTACGACTACAGCGGAGCCTTCCAGTCAGTATTGGTCCTTCTCAGTTCATCGATGCATACACATTTACTTTCCAAATATGACCACATATCCAACCTGTGAATTCTTCTTAAACCCAGTGGAAATACACTGTACCGTTGGTGTTGATATACCTGTCGACTGGTCTTCTTAATAGGTGTCTGAAGGATGGTGCTGGAGACGTGGCTTTTGTGAAGCACCTCACTGTACCAGGTCAGTATCACAGTCTCTGTTCTAGTGTCAGGTATGGACTTATAGTAATGTAAGCAGTTAGACTTGTCAGTTCCCTCAACTCTGCAGTATTAGACCATTATTTATTATATATTATTATATTATTTACAACAGCAACAGATCTTTTCTTGGGCATCAACACATCTCACATTCGCTGGGTATTATGGGGAGCGACTTGGTTTGCCAATGACATGATTCAGAGGCAAATGAAACAAACCAGTCCCCATTTTTAAACTGATTCTATACTGTATATATACCTGTATATATATATATATATATATATATATATATATATATTCATCTTAAAAACAGACCTGTTGTTATACCGGCTTCTACTACTGCCATTATAATACTTAAATAGCACTTTCTCTAACTTAACAGCTATGATTCTCAATTTTGGTTATAATTGTCACAAGTATTACAAAATTTGTGTCAAGATGAATTATTGACTTTGACCCACCCATATGTGAAAGGCCATTTAAACATTTATTAGAAGTATATTCATTCTTCATTGAGCAGTGGAAGATTGTCCGAGCTTTTGTCTTATTGTTGTGGCAAACTTTCAGAGTCGGAGAAGGACGGCTATGAGCTGCTGTGTAAAGATAACACCAGGGCCCCTATTGACCAATACAAAAGCTGCTACCTGGCCAGAGCACCAGCTCACGCTGTTGTCAGCCGTAAGGACCCACAGCTGGCTGAACTCATCTGGAGTAGCCTCGATGCAGTACAGGTATGACACTAAATATCTGATATTAATAAATAAAATCTTTTTTTAACTTTTGATTTTGGTGATTAAACGAAACTATTGTTATTTATAACTCTAACACGCTACATGTGTGCCCCCCCCCCCCCCCGCCTTTCTTTGAATCCTAGAAACGCCCTCAGGACTTCAGGCTCTTCTCCTCCGAAGCCTTTGCACCTTCCAAAAACCTGATGTTCAAAGACTCAACAGAAAAGCTGGTGAAGCTGCCCCCAAGCATGGATTCCTTCTTGTATTTGGGTGCCGGCTACATGAGTAGCATCAGTTCCCTTACGAAAGGTACTTTTAACAGAAGCAGATAGAAACACACATCTTACTCCTTACTGGACTGCGGACCCCGGGTTCATGGTTGCGCTTCCCTCTCCAGAGTCGACTCCCGCTACGTCCTCTGCCATTAAATGGTGCGCTGTGGGTCACGCCGAGACGAGCAAGTGTGACTCGTGGAGCATCAATATTCTCAACGGTGCCACCATTATATGCCAGAATGCCCCTACAGTTGAAGAGTGCCTGACAAAGATCATGGTAAAAAAAAGAAAGTATTTTGTCACAACCTCTGGGTTTCTGTTTGAGGAGTTTTTGGTCACTTGATGATCCTTCTGTTACTCGGTAGCGTAAAGAGGCTGACGCAATGGCAGTTGATGGAGGACAGGTGTACACCGCTGGGAAGTGTGGTCTGGTTCCTGCGATGGTGGAGCAGTACAGCGAAGGTGGGAGCCTCAGAGAGACGACATGCGATTTATTTACCCGTCTTCAACTTCTATTCTTTAATATTTGAATCTTTTCCTCTCTCCACAGAGCTGTGCGGCACCGCAGGAGGTGAGACAGACTAAATCAAAAGATATATCGTACATTAAAACGAAAACAAAAAAATATATTTACTTAAAAAGGGTGTGATCCGGCTATGAAACAGCCTCGATTGAAAAAGATCTCCGAAATTTGGTGATCATCGAATGAAAAATCTAAATTTTCTGGCAAATAGTTTTGTGATTCACACGCTTTTGTGCTTTCAATCCTGTAGCCAAAGCCTCCTCTTACTATGCTGTCGCTGTGGTGAAGAAGGGCTCAGGGGTGACCTGGGACAAGCTGAAGGGCACAAAGTCTTGCCACACAGGCGTCGGCAGAACTGCTGGTTGGAACATCCCCATGGGTCAAATACACAAAAAGACTGGTGACTGCGACTTCAGTAAGTGTCTGCGGGCCGTAAAATGCTTACACATTTAAGTCCATTTGGAGCAACATCTTTATTTCCTGGTTGCAGTATATTTGAGCAACTTAAAGCCAAGTGAGGTAATATTCCTCCTTGAGCGTAGAATTATATTCTTAGGAGACAGGGTTTCCTTTTCCACACACCGAGTGAAGCACCAACACACCGTATCCCGCTCCTCTCCTCAGCCAAGTTCTTCAGCAGTGGCTGCGCCCCCGGAGCAGAGCCCAGCTCTCCATTCTGTACTCAGTGCATCGGCAGCGGGGAAACGGTGGGAGATCAATTCAAGTGCAAAGCCAGCTCCGAGGAGCGGTACTACGGCTACGCTGGAGCCTTGAGGTAAGATGCATCGCTGAAAGGATTCTTCGCACGTCATTTTACACGCGCGTATGCCCGAAGGATGGTTTGGCATTTTGGGAAATAGGGGCCTTTGCTGTCTCTCTGAGAATTAGAAGAGATTGACACCTCTCTCATGTTTGGGAGATAAGCAAAACAGCATTAACCAACAGGCCTAGCGTAGCACAAAAACAACTAGCAAGGCTCTCTCCAAAGTTCTACCAGCGTTTTTTAAAAATGACTATCTATTTCTGATTAGTTTGATGTAAAAATTTGTGCAATTTGTGGTTTTGGGGTAAATTACATGTAATGGTAATGGTGCAATCTTCCCCTTGGACTTTCAAAGAGTTTTTTACAGTAATATTTTACTATATCAAAACATATTCAATTATTTGGGCGATATTTTTGAAGAAAGCCTATTTAGCTGTCATTCTTTATGCTAAGCTAAGCTAACTGCCTTACAATTCCAGCTCTGCACTTACCACTGAGACATAATGGTGGTATCAATATTCTCATCCGACAAAGCAAATATAATATATTTCCAAAGATGGCAAACTATTCCTTTGATTACTCTTATAGTTCACTGTGTAGAGTCCATCTTCATATGGCCTAAGTTATGTTTTTCATATCATTATAGATGTCTGGCTGAGGGTGCCGGTGATGTTGCTTTCATCAAACACACAACCATTCTAGAATTTGGTAAGAGACTGACGCTGACCCGTCCACATCCAAGCTGCAAATTTGCCGTTTGGTAGAAAACCATAAAATTGCAATTCTTCTCGTTAAAGAGCACAAAAGTGATTACCAGCTGATCTGCCCTGGGAAGGAGCCGGTGGAAGTCGAAGACTATGCCTCTTGTCACCTGGCTATTGTGCCAGCCCATGCCGTGGTCACTCGTCCAGAGATCCGCGAAGATGTTGTTCGTATTCTACTGGCAGAGCAGGTCAGTGATGATGCGGATTTTCCCTTTTTTGGGGGGGGTTGCACACTTGTTTTGAGGGTTTATTTTTACCTTGATACAAATGTTTAAATGACTTGATAAAGGAACTAATTCCACTCTTCCTTTCATGTCCCTTTACAGTCTAGATTAGGTTCCAGCAGCGATGGCCCATTTAGCATGTTTAAATCAGAACCAGGAAAGAACCTTCTCTTCAAGGACTCCACCAAGTGTCTCCAGGAAGTTGAAGCTGGAACAAGCTATGAGAGGTTTTTGGGAGCAGAGTACATGGATGCCATGACTTCGCTCAGACAGTGCACTGCCAGTACTCCAGGTTTGTATTACTGCTGGTTAAATCAAGAGAATTGAATCAGTATGAATATTAACTTTACAATTGTTTTTCTTTATCTACGACACATCACATACAGGATAATTATGTGTTTTGTCTTTTTTTGTTACCAACAGATCTGGAGAAATCCTGCACTTTCCATTCCTGCCAGGAAAAAAACTAGGGACAACCACGGAGCATGCGGTGCCTCACTCGGCCCTCAGTGATTCGGGCACTTCAAACACACTGCATACACTCTACCCAAAAATTTTCATATGTATTTTCTTTGTGATCTTGTTGTAGTTGTATTTTTAGAAAAGCAATCGTGAAACTGATACATTGCACTACCATTACTTACAAATCGACCATCCTGTGATCAATCATGCTACTGCTGTTCGTTCAATACATGATATTTCATTACCTGTGTTATGGGATCAATGGTTTGTGAGCACCCTCCTGAATTTGGTCAAATAAAGCTTTTTAATGCTCTTTTGTGGTGACAGTATGTTTTTTTTGTAATGGTGTAATGGAATTCATCACATATCACTAAAAAAGTGCACTGTTGTATTGCAATTGACAGAGTATTGAACAATCTTACCACTTTTGCTTTCAATGTCAAAAAACAGTTAAGAACCAATGCTGTTGCTACTTGGTTGTATTGTAAATGTTAAAACCCTCCTGGTGTGTAAAAAGATTGATACAATAAGTATATATGCTTGATAAACAATATAACGGGTAGTGTTGGAGATGCAGAACAAAATTCACAAAATAACCACTAAAATCCTTACCGTAATGATTGCACCTGTAAGGGAACACATTGTTCCATTCCAGCAGCCATATCCTTCAGTCTGCATTTCCTCAGACTTCAGAAAAGAATAAATAAATAAACATCTTTTTGGGTGAGGACATGTCCTTTGTGATAATAATATAGGCCATTGTGCTCTTGGCTACTCTGAAAGGCCATTCAAAAATGATGCTATATATATATATATATATATATATATATATAATTTATAAGTAAACACCCATAACATGTTTTTTATCCAGTTTCTCAGAGAAGTGTGTTAAATATACTGTTGAACTGTGGGCTTTGAGAAATTCAATATTAGCTATTTTCTTATAATCATATTTTAAAGGAATTCACAAAGGAAAAGATTAGTCGATAAAAAAATTGTCAAATTAATTGTGATGCCATTATTATATCATATATAAGTTATTCAGATAAATGTAGAGTATAAATATATTTATAATATGAGACATTCTATTAGCTACATTACACTAAAGTCGAAATTAAAGTTGAAAAGGACTTAATTCTTAATATTGTATCAGCTGTGTAATGCTGCGTACCAATACATTCATTTCATTATATGAGTGCGTTTGTTTCAGCTAATATTGTACTTTGAAAATCAGATTGCGAGGCAATGGGTTGATGAATCGAGTTCAGCACCTGTATCACATGACCAAGGAAACGGCATCAAAACGTAATTCTCCCGGAAGTTACCCATGCGACTTGGAGGCGAACCGGCTCCATACACCAGAAACATCGCATTATGGCCTCGCTCTGAGCCTACTGTTGCGACAGTTGTGTAAATACCTCACCGGCAATCCGTCACCATCGACGCCTTGATCATGGACCTCCGGTCCAGAGGCTTTTTTCGGGGCCATCGGAGTTGTCATTAGTACTCCCGAAGTACTATATTATTTGATTTTTAGCACTGTCACTTTTGCACGCCCGGGGATTTAAACCGAAGTGACAGCAGTAGCACTTACCCCATCTGCCGGTAAGCTAGCTAGCCCGCTAAGTCAATAGCCAAGAAGGGCATCACTTTTCTTCTGGAGTAAAGGACAAGCTACAACACCACTACTTTCAGTAACAGAAGACTGATCAGAGGCCGATTTCCCAACATACTCAGTATTGATTCCTGGTAAGAATAAAAACAGCTGACGGTGGAAGTAATAGCTTAAAGTTCACCCAAGCCTGGCTTCATTTTGGTCAAAGGCATACAGGTTAGCTAGCTAACGTTAGCTGGTTGAACAGGCCCTATTGGCTGTCAGTCACCAACTCTAGCTTGCTAACCTTGGCAGAAATGTAACAATATATTAAATCAAAAACATTGTAATGTTTGAACGTTTGTGAAAAGGTAGGTTCTTAAAAGTGCCATAATTAGAGATGCGTGGCTAACGTAAGATGAAATGACAATAGAAATGACAGCCGAAAGCTTGCTGTTTTAAAGCGAGGTAGCCTTGCCGCTCAATGTGGTGTGTTTTACAGACCGTTTTAGATCTGGCTTGTTGATTGGAATGGTTTGACAGAAAACCTAATGTCATTTGTTTTGTGGTCATGGTATTTGCAAGTTTGATGTAAGGGTTGATGGTCTAATCTGCTCAAGGATCTTGCTGGGCCTGTAATTAAATACACATCGGATGACAGGACTGGGCTGGGCTGCTAACGTTATCCGACATTAGCTTAACTGTAACCTTATCAGTTATTGCTAGCACCGGCTTATTTGCTTTTCTCGGGTTTTGATTAGTCCACATGGTATCCTTCGGCACAGTTAAACTATCAAACTGAGCTCGATGTAAGGTTACTTGTGAAGTTAAGCGTGGGCTCAGCGTTCAGCCACGTAGCGTAACCGAGTGAAATGTCTGATAGTGGGACACGTAACGTCAGTGTTAGCCGGCTGTTGGCTAACGGATTTAACCTGCTTCGGTCGGTAGTACTGCCTTGTTAGCGGGCCGGTAAAATGTCCTTTCGTCCTTTAACTTAACTGAGAACACGTGAGGACATTTTGCTAGACTAGCTGTCACGTTTACTGACTCTTCGTAAGCCCGGGAGCCATCTCTGCTGACCGAACCATATGGTAGGTTTTTACATTGATGCCCTGTCTAAAAGAAGCATGGCGTAAGCTAGCAGCTAACGACAGCTCATGTGTCAGCAGGTGGATGACACGTCTGCTAGGGGTTTTTCATCGGATTTTATTATTTCTAGTATGTCTGTTATTCCAGTAAACACATACAACTGTATTATTTATTATTATTGTTATTATTCCTTTTAGAGATTCGAAAACTGCGTTTGTTTCCAAACGGATATCGATTTACCGTTATTTGAGTGGACTATGTGCACATGTAGCTAGCACAACCAGGGGGCATGGAAGCCACTGTTAACAGTCAATGAACTTTGACCTAAGGTATCCATTTTCTTAAATTCACACTATCCGGCCCTGTCGAAATTATTTGGCGACAGTCATGATCTATAAGGAATGTTTTTTTTCTTCTTCTGAGCAGCAAAAAAGTCCGTTTTTGCGATGTTTTAAAAATCGGTATCATGAGCATTTTTCGACTAACAGTTTGGGTGGATCTACGACACAGGAGTCCATTGCTATCTGATTGAGCAAGGAATCTGCAGATCATGATTACAATAATTGCTCGTAAGACTGCATGCGTGAGCCATGCAAGTAACCAGCATTTTGGGAGGTGGTGGTGTTATCATAGGCAAAACCACAGACCACACCCTCCCTGTATGTAAAATGATGCCACACTTAAGGTTCACGTTTTACATTTTTGAGCAATATCCAACCTCTATGACTGCATCATATGAAGATAATAATAGTAGAATGTGTTTATAATAGAATTCTCTGCTCAACTGCTTACTTTAATACCTAACTCCCTAATTTGTTAATTTTTTCTGTTCTTCTTGTTCCTCCCATCCTTAGACAGGCTGGCAACACAAAGCCCCCCTAATGCAGAACCATAAAAGAACGTGAAATGAACAAACCACCACAGCCTATAACGGGACCTACGTCTGTCCCAAACCCTTCCCCATCCCCTGGATTGACACAGGTGAGTGTCCCTGACCTTGTGGAATTTCCGTCTTCAGTAGTTTAAGGTTTGGTGACATGTCTTTTATCTGCCATTCTGTCCTTTCAAGGCCGCTTATGGTCCTGGACAGCCCCCCTCTCTCGTTTTCGCCACCCCTCCACCTCCACAAATGAACTCTGCACCGCAGCCCAGACAGGTAAAGGTCAAACAATGTTGTCTTCCCCCCCCCCCCCCCCCATTTCTGCTTAAGTTTTTGCATTAAGTGTCTCAAGTGTGGTATTTCTTGGCTTGTGCTGGTAAACCATCCCTTTCCTACTCCTTCACAAAGACTTCTAACACAGCTTCTTCTCCTCAAGGCTTTGGCTTAATCTTTGTGTGTGTTTCTCTTTGAATGTCAATCTTGACTTTTCTTCTCTTTTGGTGTCCTCTCAGTTTGTTGCAGGCCCTCGTACTTTACACCAACAGGTACTAACACCTCTCACTTTCCTTTACCCACTGTCTCCTTTGTGCTTCCCGTTCCACAATTTGAAAAATTGGATGGGAAGGTTTATTAGATTAATTTTTCTCAGGTCTCCTAACATTTAGATCTATACTATACTATTTTTCTGCCGGAACTTTATATTTCTCTGCCATTTCTTTCTCAAGTTAATGGCACAATGTTTTAATGCCAGAGGACTGGCCTTATTATTTGTTGTTCCTGTACAACTAGAAAATTGATTTAAGTACCTGCAGCATGCTAAGATGGTTAAATTCCCCACTAGCGATTGCGGCCCTTTTGAAGTCATTCTTAAAAAACATATAGATTTGCATGTGGATGTTTGAGCTTACTGTTCGTGGCTGAGATATTTTTCTGCTGCCTCATACTTTTCCTTCTTAAACCTTTGGACCTTAAGCTTCCACATTGTCTCTTGCTTTCATCTTCACGTTAATCTCACTCCCTCTCTTGCTCTCTGCTCATGTGTTGCGCGGCTGAAGGGTGGATACAGAGCATTACAGGTAACGGCTCTTCACTTTGTTGTCTCCCCACCCCCCTCCGCCTTCCATTAACTTGGCCCAACCCCATTGTTTCAGGGACACATGACAGTTTGTACAATTTAGATTCGGTGTAACCGAAGAACTGAACATACTGCTTTCAGCTCAGGTTAAGCGTGTGTGTCTGACAGGACACACACACACACGGTAGACAATGATTGCACACACAGAGCAACAGGTTGTCTTGTGATAAAATATTCATCCTTCTTCCCCCTCATCTGTTTTCTAGAGCTACTATCAGAACCGACCAGCCATGGCCACCAGTGCTCCAAGGGTACAGACGAGTAGTGGTCCACGACCTGTCGGACCGACTCACGTCTACTCGCCCAACTCCCAGATGATGATGATATCCCAGCAGCAGCTGTCTTTTGCTAGCTCCCCTCAGGGCTACTTTATCTCCCCTGGACAGGTTCGTTGACATTAATAATGACCCATTGTTAACAACACACCTACTGGTATTTCCAAAAACGGCCGACATGATACTGATTGTTTGCTCATCATATTGACGTAGTGGCCAAAATGTAACGGGAATTTTGTATTTTTTGTTCAAAGACTATTTGAAACTGTAGATGTTTTGCTTAAATAGGAGATTGTTCTTGCTCCTCCAAAGTGAGCGATGTTATAAATAGTTAAGGAAGCCTCCCTGGATCATCTAGCTGTTTTTTTAATTTAAATTTGGTAAAAATTGAAAAGCATTTAGCAGATTTGGAGCAAAACAATTCTGGCTGCTCGTTGCTTGGGCACAATGAGTCAGTTTCTTATCTTCCAAAATACGTTTTTAGAAAAGGATTTGTCATCTTGTAGTAGATTTCTGACCGGACACACTACCAAATTTCACATCTTTTGTTGTTGTCTCTGACAATTTATTTTGACTCTGCAGTACCGGACCCCATATATGCCTCCTACTCAGCAGTATCCTGTGACCAGTGGGACAGCGGGCTTCTATCCGGGAACTAGCCCTGCTGAATACCCTGCGTATGGTAAGAGTTTTTGACAAAGACCAGCGGCAGCCAAGAGTAACAACAGACATAGACGCTTGTCAGTTAAAAGGGGACAACAGAGATGCCAGGTTGAAGCATGTCTGTTAAGCCCTAGTCCATTTTTACGCCCCATAAGTTATCGCTGGGCTTGTTGTGGATTTGCGTCGCCGGTTGGTGTTGGTGTTTAATGTCTTTCTGGGTCAAAACACTGCTCTACGTGGTCAACAGCTAGTTGCATGTGGTCTGGCTTGATTCTGCTTTTGCCTGTGTTCTTTCTATCTGCAGTCTCACCGGACACTGCCTTGCGGGTTCCATGAAATGAATTTGAGATCAGGGTTTTGTTCTTTTGCTGGATGCATCAAATTAAAATTTTTAATGAAATATCTGGGGCAAAGACTTTAAACTGGAAGGCCACTGCACTCCTGCGAACATACTTCTGACATGTGTTTCTGCTGCAAGTGATAATTTTTTGTATTGGACAAAAGTTCTCAAGATTCTTGACGCGAGGCATTGAGTGGGTAAAACTAACTGGATCAAATGCACGCGCTCTATCAGAGTAAAATGATTCAGTGAAAATAACCTAAATCTTCCGGGGATAAAATTATGTATCTTTTAAAAAAACAACAACATTTGCATAAGACACAAGAACACGATGCAGCCAGGAACACAGGTGGAATACGCTGTTCATTTCATGGGACCTTTTTAACACCCTGCTTCCTCTGGATCCTCTCATTAACTCATTCTGCATCTGTCTCTTCCTGCCCTCTCTCCTTCCTTCCTCCCTCTCCCTTCCTCTCGTTTGCTGCGTTGGTTCAGAGCCCTCTCTTGCTGCGAGGGAGAGGCGGGGTGGTGGGGGGAGAGGGGGCGGGCGAGAGAACGGCCGTCTCTCTCTCCACGGTGCTCCTCTCACCTCCCAGCGCTACCCTGGTGAGTAGTGTGTGTGCTTGTGTGTTGGTCAGCAGGCTGTAGTGGCAGAAATCTGTGGCACTTCCTTTCTCTGATCGCATTGTAAATATGCTTCTCTTTTTGGTAACGTACATCTTTACTTCAAATGAGATACAAAGTGAAGGTTGCTTACATTTACATTACAATATGTATTCTACTATATGCTATCCTACCTTAGCTTTACAGAAATAATTTCTATATGAAAAAAATAAATTCTGTCTGGTGTGCCGCTGCCAGCCCGCAGATTTCTTGTTAGATGAGCCATAATTTCCACTTAGGCAATTTCATATTCATCCCCATTTTTTATTTCAAAGGGTTACTGTGAAAGAAATGTATTGCAAGTATGTATGCTATTTTATACACTGTACTTACACAGGCTGCTTCTGTGGGACCTTCAGTCTTACTGGGAATGTTGTTACTTCAAAAGTCTTTGGTATTAGCAGTTTCATTGTGTGTTTGAGACCAAATAACTTGAACGTCGTACACACTAGCGGCCGGTAACATCCGTGGTTCCCTTTCCTTGTTTTGGTCATTTGTTCACTTCAAAAGTAGGTTGGTGGCACTACACATAAACCAGCTTCCAGATTAGCCTCTATACTTCTAGAAGTATACATTTCAATCTTTATCCGCACACTACACAAAGTGTGTAGCTGCGTCATGGTAAAATGGAAAGTGGTTTTGTTTTGCTATAGGTGTGTTGTGGCCTAAACCCACAAATGGCCTTACGGTGTATCTGAAAAACATGATAAATCCTTTTGGTCACAGCTACAGGATACAGATGCTGTGACTTCCAGATGCGTCTTAAGTATCTTCATGAATGTTTTCTTTTTATTTTACTGTTTTAGCAGGAGCATACTATCCAGCTCAGACGCCGTACAATGCAGCTGTCCAGCCGGCACCAGTAATGATCAACCCCGCCCAGCAACAGCAACAAGCCTTGCCTCCTCAGCAACCACCGGCACAGCCACCAGGGCCACCAAAGAGGGAACGCAAACCGGTAGTGTGTTGCAACAAAAGGGCAGCGCGCCTCTTGTCTGAGGTCAAAAAAAATATTTGAATGGACAGAGAGTATTGTTTTCAGTGTGGAACTTTCCCTTTTACCTGTAAATAACAATAGTATGTATCATGATGGGTGGCAGCTATAGATCCAAAAAGACTGCATCCTTGCATACTGTCTGTACTCTGATGTCGGATGCATGTTTTTCAGAAACCTAACCAATATTTACCTCGTCTTATAGATAAGGATACGAGATCCCAACCAGGGTGGCCGTGATATCACAGAGGAGATCATGTCAGGTGGAAGGTCCACCACCACACCGACTCCCCCACAGGTAGGAAGCCTTAGGCCTTATTTTATTTTGTATTTCTAACAGAGATTCAAAGGGAACATGTTTGTGACCAAGGTTAAAGGCTGAGTTGACTGTCAGTCTTGAAAAGTTATGGATATTTTATTTTCTTACTTTAGAAATCAAAAATGTCTGTAGCTATTCTGCACTGACACAATTTTTGTGGAAAATACTTTGCTTAAGAAATACTAATGGTCTACATTGGAAGTTTGCTTTAATGAATGTCAAGTATATTTTCCAAACGTGGAACCAAATATTTTTTGGAATTCACATAAGAAAAGATTCTATAGCAGTTCAATATTGAACTCTGATTTAGAAGAGAATAAACTGGCTGGTTCGTATGAACAACCGGTTAAGCTCCCAAATGATGAATTATTCATACAGTGGATTGCGTTTTTTCACGTCTGTGTGTGAATATCTTCTATCAACACAGCATGAATCTAGCAAAGAACAAACTGTTGGTTACATTACAGGTAATTTTCAATCTTCTTAAGTGTAGTGACTTGCCTGCTGGGTTGGTTAAAACACTTAGCAAAATGCAACACAAAACAGAAATGACCATATTGCTCAATCAATGCGTCTTTAAAGCAGTCTTGTTTATTTAATTATTGAATGACTACATTAAACCCATGGATTTAATTAAATGTGTTTTGTGACTGTAGACCTGCGCATCAGATGCAAGTCCCGCACAGACTAATGGTGAAGTTACACAGGCTGCCACTACAGTGACGAGAACAGGTGAGTTCAGTTTGGTTTATATCATAAACGATTCCTGTATTATAAATTTCCCTTATCGTGAACATTTAAATTGTTTCATTTACCAGATGAAAACACTGAGCCCTCTGCTAGCGCTGAAACCCCTCCACCTCCTGCCACAGCAAATATAGAGCCTGAAGAGGAGGCCAAACAGGAAACGGACAGCCAGATGACAACGCCGCCACCGGCTGTGTTAGCCCCACAATTTGTAACCCCAACACCCGCTGCTGATGAGGTGCCATCCCCTTTGATTAAGGACCTGGAGTCTCCGTCTTCCCTCCCAGCAGCAGCAGTAGAACCATCACCATCTACTGCTCCTCCTGCTGAGGCAGAAAATACAGTTGATACTAAAGTTGGTGACACGGTTGACGCTCCAGTCGGCCCTTCAGCATCATTAGCAGCACAGGAGGCGGCTGTCAAAATGGAAGAACCACAGGCTTCCCCAGCTCCAGCTGAGAAAGCACCAGAAAAGGAGGAAAAGCAGACAGAGAAAGTGAAGAAATTGGAAAAAGAGGAGCATGTAGCCAGCGCTAAATTGGAGCCCGCGGTTGAGGCTGCCACAATACTTCCCCTGCATAACGAGACAAAAGCAGAGAAGGCTACAAAGACAGAAATTGAAGCCTCTCCAGGTCCGCCCTCTGCGCCGGAACCTGCTGCTCCACAGACCCACAACGTCGCCCTGAGCTCTGAACCTGAACCCACGCCGACTGAAGCGGTGGAGCCTCTTCTCTCCAACGGCCTCCCTCAGGACACAGAGGAACTGTCTGAGAAACTGTCTGAAGAACTGTCTGAGCAACAGACATGGGGAGTCCACGCGTATGGGGACACTACGCCCCTTGACAAGCCTAACGCTTCTCCGTCTCAGGAACCAGCACCTGTGGCTAAAACGTCAATGCCTACCCAGGAAGTGGAAGAAAAGGAGGAAGAACGGGAGGAAGAGGAGGAGATGGAGGATGAGAAGGAGAAAGTTGAGGATGCTCCTCCTGCCTCAGTTAGCTGCCCAACAGAGGAATCTACTATGCAAGGTTGGTGGAACTTATTCTGGATGCATTTGTGATTGTTATGAATTGTGCCTGTCAATGCAGTCTCCTCTTTTGTTTTAAAGCTGCAACTTCTGTGCCAAAGAAGAGGAAGAACATGAAGGAGTTAAACAAGAAGGAGGCCATCGGAGACCTCCTGGATGCCTTCACAGAAGTGTGTAACAGTCTGAAAGAGCATGAAAGATTGAAATCAACACAGGGTTGTGGTGTTCAAGTGTCTGAGCAGTTTCAGCTGTATCAATATCATTCTTTGGTATCAAAACAACATTCTCTGCCGGGTAACTGGGTCATCAAAATACTTCATCACGTTCCCTATTTTGATTCGTTTGGTTTGTTTTTTGGCTGCAGGAGCAAGAAGCCAAGCCTGCCCCTGAGCCCTTGTCCACTCAGGCCGACCCTGTCCCTGATGCTCCACCTGAGCCCCCTGCTGAGGTTCCAGATGAGACCTGGGAGGAGAAAGAGGACAAGCAGAACCCAGTACCTAAAGCCACACCTGAGCCAACTGACCTGAAATACCAGTACAAAGAAGGTATGTTGTGATTAGGAAAAGCCACCATTGAAGTGAATCCTTTTTCTTTTTTTTCTTGAAAGGCAGCACTTTACTCCCTATTTTGAAACACGTCTGTTACATCTCTCAGAGCAATGGAAGCCCATCGACCCCGAAGACAAGAAGCGGTACGACAGGGAGTTCCTCCTGGGCTTCCAGTTCATCAGTGCCAGTATGAACAAACCCGATGGACTGCCCAGCATCAGTGACGTGGTCCTGGACAAGGTAGGGTCTGCGTGACATCATGAGTGCCATAATGGCCTTCTAATGACTAAAAGGTGGATATTGAAATAGAAGCTGCATAGTGAAACCTGACGCTCGTCAGGGTAATTTTGATTTTTGTATGGACAATTTAATTACTTTCCCGCTTTCTTTAACTTCAGGCAAACAAGACTCCAATGCGGCCTCCTGACCCAGCTCGTATGATGAATGTTGGTCCTGATTTTACCCCTTCGTATTTGGGGAACCTTGGGAGCAGATCGGTGGGAGGACCCCGAGGCCCGGTACGGGACATTTTTCTCTTATGTCTTTCTGGACCCTTTTTATAATGGCAATAATGATCTGTCTCTGTACAGTGCCTTGTGTTCACCCATCTTGTCTGTTTTCCTATGTTGTTGCATTTCAATCTGTCATATGAATGTAATGGGTTTACACAAAATAGTGAAAAAGAAGTAGAAGCCTGTACATAAATAAGATCTCAAATTACCTATTGCCCTCAGGTGTCAAATTATTACAAATTTCGAAAATACAATTAAATTCCAGGTTGTAATCCAAGGAAATATTTTATATAAACAAGGAATATAAGTACTAAGTCATTCTGTTTGGATTTTCAGTATGAGATTTGGTTTCTAACCCCTTTTCTATATTTCCCCCAACTTTTAGCCCCCTGGCCCACGTCGCTCACAGCAGGGTCAGAGGAAAGAGCCAAGGAAAATCATCCTCAGCAGCATGTCCCTCGGCGACGACGTGCAGCTCAACAAGGCTGAGAAGGCCTGGAAGCCCACGGCAAAGAAGTCCACTCGAAGCCGTAACGCAGAGGAAGCCGAAGTCGAAGACGATGATCCCGAACAGGCCCAGACTAAGGAGCTGTTCAAGCGTCTGCGCAGCATCCTCAACAAGCTGACTCCTCAGAAGTTTCAGGAGCTGATGAAACAAGTGATGGAACTGACGATAGACACAGAGGAGAGGCTGAAAGGAACCATTGACCTCATCTTTGAGAAGGCCATCTCAGAGCCCAACTTCTCTGTGGCCTATGCCAACATGTGCCGCTGCCTTTTGGGGGTAAGTCATGTCCTTTTCTGTTCTGGCACAATCGCACACTTGCATTTTTTTTAAAGTATTTTTTTATTAT
Organism: Pungitius pungitius; assembly: GCF_949316345.1. Classification (NCBI taxonomy): domain Eukaryota; kingdom Metazoa; phylum Chordata; class Actinopteri; order Perciformes; family Gasterosteidae; genus Pungitius; species Pungitius pungitius. The sequence goes on from NC_084914.1 coordinate 12,251,649, forward strand.
TATCCGCAATATGAAAATGGGTATTCTGTAATATCTGTGCTCAATGTTGTCCTTCTGCAGTTGAAAGTCCCCACCTCAGACAAGCCGGGAGTTTTTGTCAACTTCCGCAAACTGCTGCTCAATCGTTGCCAGAAAGAGTTCGAGAAGGACCAGGATGATGACGAAATCTTTGAGAGAAAGCAGAAGGAATTAGAGGCTGCCAAAGAAGTAAGAAATTAGATCTATTCCCGTCTCTGACCGCCACAGTCTTTTTTTTGTTTTTTGACTAAATTGGTCATAGTGCCACCACTAAGCAAAAAGTCTGCCCTTAGGGAGAGGAGCGTGAGCGCTTGAGGGTGGAGCTACAGGACTCCAGAGACCAGGCCCGCCGCCGTTCATTGGGGAATATTAAGTTCATTGGGGAGCTCTTTAAGCTGAAGATGCTAACTGAGGCCATCATGCACGACTGTGTAGTGAAACTACTGAAGAATCACGATGAAGAGTCTGTGGAGTGTCTCTGCAGGCTCCTCTCCACGATTGGCAAAGACCTGGACTTTGAGAAGGCCAAGGTAAGTAAAGCGTGAACACACACTCACAACTAACTCATTCAGCAATTTCCTTTAATTATTTTTTTAACATCATTCATAAAAGCTGCTTTTATGTCCTTCTCCCTCTTAGCCTCGTATGGATCAGTATTTTACGCAGATGGACAAGATAATCAAAGAGAAGAAGACCTCATCCAGGATCCGCTTCATGCTACAAGACGTCATTGACCTAAGAAGGGTAAATATTAAAGATATACTTCAATAACGAGCCTATAACAGGGATTTATGGAGGTGATTAATGCTAACCAATAGTCCTGAAGAAGAACCGTTTCATACCTTGTATGAGGTAATTCACCGGGAATATAAATCTTATTGGGAACAATGAATGTTGACATTAACATTAATGTGCTGGGGGCTGTTTGACTGTTTGATAACCATATTCCATCTGTGATCTACAGTGTAGCTGGGTACCTCGTAGAGGAGACCAGGGTCCTAAAACCATTGACCAGATTCACAAGGAGGCAGAGATGGAGGAGCACAGGGAACACATCAAAGTCCAGCAGCAGCTTCTGAACAAGAAAGAGGGAGGCGGGGGAGGTGGTAGAATGGGGGGTAACATGGGGGGGCGTGGCTCTCACTCACAAGGAGGCGGCCGGAACAGCCAGCCTCAGGATGAGGGCTGGAACACAGTGCCCATCTCCAAGAACAGACCCATCGACACCACCCGCCTCAGCAAGATCACAAAGGTACCCTTTAACAAGGACGTTTTTATCATGTTATTTATTGAAAGAATTGCAAGTCACAACTAAGCTGTCATAAGTTGGACCTAATGATGTGTGGGGCTTGCCTTTTGTATGCAACCTTTTTGTTCATCTGACTTTTGTGTTGCCCTTCAGCCTGGTTCTCTGGACTTCAACAATCAACTGTTGGCTCCAGGAGGAAAAGGCATGTGGGGCAGCTGGGGGAAAGGCAGCAGTGGAGGAACTGGAGCAAAACCAGCAAGCGGAGAGTCAGGTAAACAATTTACTTTAAGAGTTTTTAAGATGTTCTTGTGTTTGGAGAGTTAATTTTTCCTGGTTGTTTTTAGACTCCGGTCGTCCAGCGACCAGCACCCTCAATCGCTTCTCAGCCCTTCAACAGTCCGGTTCGTTGTCGGCAACAACTGACTCTGATCGCAAAGCTCCTCAGAGGTATTTAGTTGCATATTGTCTCATCTGCTAAGATGTCCTGTGCTTTTGCCCATGTTGTCTACTTCGTCTACTATTTATACAGTAAATACCCTGGATTTGGATTTGTTGGAAAGTGTGAACCTTTTGTGTCAAGCTCCAGCCGTGACCGTGGTGGCGACAGAGAAAAGGGCGATCGTGAGGGCCGTGACGGCAGCAGCACCCCAAACCAAATCACCAAGAGGAGCTTCAGCAGAGAGTCTCAAGAGCGCGGAGGGAGGGCCGGCGACCTCCGGGCCGCCACTGAGCCTGTGCGACGCGTGGCCAGCATGACCGACGATAGGGACCGAGGCAGCAGGGACCGAGGCAGCAGGGACCGAGGCAGCAGGGACCGGGCTCCAAGTAAAGATCTGCCAGGTGAAAAACACACTGACCAAAAGTGAATATTTGATATAGATATGATGGAATAAAGATGGAGGACATGCTGTTCACGCGCAGAGATCGGAATACTTCTAACTTCTAACTCTTACTGTGACGTTTTTCTCTGCAGTTAAGCGGGAGAGCGCTCCAACCCTCCCCCCCGCTCTTCCAAAACCTGCCTTGAGTGAAGAGGAGTTGGAGAAGAAGTCGAACGCCATCATTGAAGAATACCTTCACATTAATGACATGAAGGTACAAATACAGCGCCATGGGAACTCTCATTTGACACGTTGAATTTTATTTAAAAGTGTGGACGTAACCATGCTCTGACAGCTGACCATGTGTGCGTCCTCTTTTGCTGCCGCTGCTGTAGGAGGCATTGCAGTGTGTTACAGAACTCAACAGTGCCTCGCTGCTCTTTGTGTTCGTGCGGAGCGTCGTGGAATCGACGCTCGAGCGCAGCACCATTGCTCGAGAGCGTGCCGGCCTGTTGCTGCACCACCTTGTCAAGGCGGAGGTATTGCCCTCAGAGCAATACTACAAAGGGTGAGCGTTAACAGGTTAAAACATCACACTGCAAGTCCGATGATTGAAACTTTTTTTTAACCTTGGGTGCATTTTTAGTTACTCGTTACAGGAAGAGGAGATTGAGTGCTTTTTTTTTTGTGTAGGCTTCAAGATATGCTCGAGGCTGCAGAAGACACAGCCATAGATATACCTCACATCTGGCTCTACCTGGCTGAACTTATCACCCCCATGCTCCGTGAGGGAGGCATCCCTATGGGCCAGATCTTCAGGTGAGCTGGAAGTCAACAAAAAGCATTCTGCTCAAAAACATCTTTTTTAATTTCTCCCAAACACTACAGAGGTGCTGGTAGTCACACGTGTCTGAAATTCCCCTCTCTTCACTTTTCCTTTGACGACACTAAACTTTTTTTTTTGGCATTGATTACAACGATAGCTTCAGTAATATTGGTAAAGAATAAAACAACTGAATGATAGAATAGTTCATCGAAGGTTGAATGCATGATTTGGTGTGTTGTTTCCAGGGAGATCTCCAAGCCTCTCGTGCCTCTGGGGCAGGCTGGTGTGCTGCTGGTGCAGATCCTCAAGTTGCTCTGCAATGAAATGGTATGATGTTCATTAATCCACCCTCTTGATAAAGCGTGTCCATTTTTAAATGCATACTTTTCACAACCGTTTCATAACAATACTCATTGGATTTATTGTTTTTACCACACTTTAGACCCCGAAGAAGGTTGGGGCAATGTGGGCTGAGGGAGGGTTGAATTGGAGTGATTTCTTGCCAGAGGATGAAGACGTCAACAAGTTTGTCACCGAGCAGGTCAGTAAACCTTAAGTAGTCCAAGACAGTGAAACGACCAACTAAAAACACCGGGAGGTAAAAGGGGGAAACTTTTATTTAAAATATATTTTCCACATCTTGTTTGGGGAAATTAAAGAGACCATATTGAAGAGGGTCCTTAATAATATTCCGTCAGAATATATGATATTTGTTAAATAGGCATAAAAATGATTACTTGCAGCAAATGATTGACATAAATACAATCTAGTGGCTTTACAGATCCCTCCTGTGTGTTATAACATCAAGAATTAAACAGGCTGGTGAATCTATCACTGACATGTCTCTTTTCTGTATGACGTGATTCAGAAAGTGGAGTTCACCACAGGAGAAGAGTTGGAGTCGAAGGAAGTTGATGAGAAGAAGGTCCTGACTGGTGAGGAGCTGAGCAAACAGCTGGACAGACTCATCCAGGACAAGGCCAACAACCAGCGCATCATCGACTGGGCCGAGGTGTGTGTGAAACCTGCTCGTGCTGGAGCTCATGAGGAATCATTGAAGTCTCCACTTAATCTGTGTTGTTCTGTCTTTTTCTCAGGCTAACTTGGACGAGCAGCAAACCGTTTCCTACCAGTTTGTACGAGCGTTGATGACCTCAGTGTGTCAGTCTGCCATTATATGTAAGTGTGACTGAATGAAATGATTCTTGCCCAGCGTTATGAGTTCTTAAAGACTGAAATATGTCAGCGTTGCTGCTGTATTGATGTTCCGTGATGAAAGCTTGTTTGTTGTAATCTCTGAATTCACCTCTCCTTGCTCCAGGTGACAGCCCGTATAAGGTGGACGCAGTGCAGATCAAGGAGCGGGCCGATCTGCTGCAGAGGTACCTGTCCGACGAGCAGAAGGAACTGCAGGCCCTCTACGCCCTCCAGGCTCTCATGGTTCACATGGAGCAGCCGGCGAGTGAGTATTGACGGGAGCAATGTATAACCGATACCTCACCACTAAGTGGCCATGTGAAGAATGCTTTTAGGGCAAGTCGGAGGCTCTCATACCATTCAGGCTTTAACTGTTATTGAAGTTAATATAACAGTCAAATCTGGGCATGTTTTCAGTAGTTTGTTATTTGAAAGGACAGAGTTCATCCATTCACATGTTTGGAAATTATTTAATTACATTAAAATAAGAGGAATACACCTGATTTTAATGTAAGTAGCTTTATTTTAGGCTCACCGGTGCCGTCATTTGTGTTTAGCTACAGTCCATTTGACAATGGCAAGTTCAAAGTGATGTGACTATACTTTATTTTGTGATGCTAATGAAAACTGCACCAACCACCGCCTCAAAAGTGATTCTAGTTTCTAGGTTTATTAACGCCAGCAGACGGCACAAACTGGACTGCATGAACTTTCCCTCTTCCTCCTCCCGCTGCAGCAGCAAACTGCTTCTCATTACATTCAATGCCAGATATTTATTGACCTCTGCCACCCGTTTCTGTAGACCTGCTGCGGATGTTCTTTGACGCCTTGTACGACGAGGACGTCATTAAAGAGGAAGCCTTCTACAACTGGGAATCCAGCAAAGACCCTGCAGAGCAAACGGGCAAAGGTGTGGCCTTGAAGTCAGTCACCGCCTTCTTCACCTGGCTCCGCGAGGCCGAGGAGGAGTCTGACAAGGAATAAAAGACTGAATTGAAAGCTGCTCCCCCTCTTCCCCCCAATCCTTTCTTTTGCAAGGCAGGGGGCTCTACAAAAGGCTGAAGAGTCACAGACAATATTGCCTGAGAGGCAGACTCTAATCAATCCTCAATGAGGATAAATCTTTATTTTTTGTTGTTTTTTGTTTTCTTTGAGGGATGGACTCAGAAAACAATAATTTCTCTCCACCCTCCCTCTCTTGCTTCCTCATTATTTCCCCCACCTGCTTGTCACAGCAAGTGTCCTCCTCAAATAGACTTAAAAACTGATACAGCAGGATTGCTTGTTGTAGAGGTTTGAAGTATCCCACGTCACTACAAAACTTTCTCACAAGAATACAAACCCAACAGGCTGCTTTTTTTTTTTTTTAAAGGTTCTAGATAATTCTAATGCCTGACATCTGATCTGCGAGAATAAAACCACGGGGTGTGTGGTGTAGTGGGTTTTCTGATACGTGGGTATCGCCATGCCATAATGTGTGTTCAATCCAATCTCGGCTCCTATGTCTTTGTCCCTTACTGGAGTGTGCAGCATGACTGAAGTGTTTCTATTGATGATACAGTGGACGAAACGTCGATAGGAGAAATGTACATGACCTAATCTTGATTTGATGGATGGCATTTTTAAAGCAAAGGTTGCCTATTTTCTCTTCCTGTTTCCCCATCATGAATTTACGGAGGGCAGAAACATGAAGGATTGGTTTTGACCTTGACTACTTAGGGTTGGTCTTAATGCTTCCTCTAAGCCATCCTCACCCATCCCCAGTAGTGATTCACACTGACTGACTCTTCATCTTTACCTCTTCTATACTTAACCCTGAGCTGTCATAGAGGACACTTAATGACCCCAATCACCGGTGAAACTTGAAATCTACAGAAATTGACTTGACGAAAATATATAAAGTTACAAAAAAAAAACAGAAACGATCCGCAAGCCTTTTCTACTTTAAGTGGAAACTTATTTCAGGAACGTTCTGTAAATATATAATGAAAAAATACTTTTTTTTTTCCAGTTTTATTTTTCAGAAACAAATTGCTGATGTAATTGCAGTGTATACTTTTCCAACAGAAACGGCAGTCCAGATGCAGAGAGGTGCTTTAGATAATCCATCGATTATTAATTGTGGAATTTTGTAAATATTTTTTTGCTTTCTTTATTTAAGAAATTATTGCTTCTTTTGCATCGGGAACTGGAAAGGTGAGGAAATGGAGCATTGCAAATAAAGGACTTATTAAGTTGCTGAGCAGAGTTTTGCTTTGAACGCTGGTTGTGATTTTCATGTTTCTTATATGCAGCGCTTCACATGCAATCATGAGGGGAGCGCCCTACCTTCCCCTCCTCACTAAGGGCAAGTTGAATTTTGTTTGATTTCATCTTGTATTACAGAGCCTGGGGAAACCCTAATATGGTTTATTCAGTGAAGATTCAGATGTCCAAAAGCAGTTATAACAAATACAGAAAAGGTGGAACCAATATCAAGTGTGACTTATTAATCAAGTCACAATTTCAGCATTAATAATTGGCCTTTTGCTCTAAATACAATTAAGGACTATTATGTTGCATATCTGTTGACTTAAAACCAATCTAAAATGATATTTTGTCCCCGATTTAAGAATTGTTTAATGCCCCTTAAAGAGTAAAATGTATAGGTGAAATAGCCTATTTAGCACGTAGACTCCAATAAACGGTTTAAAGTAGTTGCAAACACCCTTTGTCTGCGTGATAACTACACGAGCAACCAAGGGTATACAAATGAGGTCACAGCGAAACAATTTGAATTTAAATACGTAATTTATTTGAAATGGTTTAAGTCGAAATGCCTCAAACCATCGCTGTGAATTATTTCCAAATATTGGTAAACCTTTTAGGGGGACACATTCCGGACGGACAAGGACAAATTGGTAAAGCTGGCTCTTTTATTTTTACATTATTTTGTATGAATCACAAAAACATTTCTGGATCCTTCCAGGGTCTTGGTGTCAGAATGCGGTCTTTTTTTTCACACACAACCCGCACGCGTCCTCCTTGATCAGCTCAATGTGTGCGGTAACAACGCATTTTTAAAAAGTGCTAATCATCCGCAGTGCTTCCCGGGTCCAAACCTGCAGGTTACCGTGCGTCGATCTTGGCCGCGGAGGGGAGGAGGGGAGGAGAGAGAGAGGGGGGGGGGGGTGAGGATGTGACATATCCACGCGTCGATGACGCTCGCCATCGGGAGACATTTGGACAGCCGATGTAACCCACATACCGCGCAACAAATGGTGCGTCCGTGGCGGAGAGCTGTTGCTGGAGTTTTTGGAGATATGTTTCCTCCGACTGAGTGGCGTTAATGATCCGCTGCGGGGGGAACCACGCGCGCGCTATCATCTGTTGATCGGATTGGAGACCATTGAGCGCATTATCATGAACCGCCGCGGTCCGACTTACAGGTAGGTACCGACAGAGGGACGGGAAGGGGGGGGGGGGGGTGCGGCGTCGTTGCGAGCATCATTGGCGCGGTAGAAGGGCAGAATATATCTTGGCATCTCCGCGTTGTTTATCCGATGCGGCTTTGCAGCTATTGGTATGCAGGTGGAGGCTTCAGACGTTGCCAGGAAACTCGCTGCTGCATCCGCGCCTCTCGTGCGTTTTTTCCCCCCCATGATTGTACGCTACGGGCCTGCACCGATCAATGGCGGGGTGATGTGTTATTCGGTAGTCGGGGTGTCGCGAAAAAACATCATCATCATCATCTGCAGCTCCTTCCATTAAGGCCAGATGTTTGGCTGCAGTCAAACTGGCTCGATCCCACTTGTTGGTCAAACCCTCCCCAGTGGCTGATGTCTTAGTCCATGATAATGTTGGAAAGGGCACACAGCAGTCCGCCTCTGCATCCAAACTGCTCATGGAAACAGGATTTCACGCGACTTGATTACAATTGCAAACGCATGGTACACACATGTTGTCAGGAGGAATGCCAATTAGCAGCTGGCAATCAACGGGTTGAAGTGAGAAGCACAATTAAGTGCTCCACAGAGGCTGAATCATGAGCAGGTGTGGCAGTTTTTTTTTTTTTTAAAGGGAAAATATCTAAAGGGATGATGTCTGGGGGACATTTCTGTATAATACAATCCACACTTCTAACAGTTTGAAGGGATTTAAAATGCTTTAGAGTTGTGGAATGTGTGCCTCAGGAGAGCTGCACATGTTTATCAGTGTTGAGCATGGGAGACGTCTGCAGTGCTCACAGGTTTGTGTTGCAGCTGAAAGCAATGTCAATGTTGCTCGGGCTCCATATCGCTGCCTCGCAGCTCTCTACCCGCCTGCGGGCCTCTGACAAACACTTACTGTCAATTTTCAGACTTCAGTGTAAGCCTTTGGTCACCATCGGGAGCCTCCTCTTCCTCAGCTGCTTTTGGATGGCGTTCAATCAGGTTTCCTGCTCGGTGAAAGCTGCACCTGCCCTAAAAACAAGCCGTATTCCAAGCACCTCCAGCCGATTAAGCTGACCCACTGGGGGAAAGCTGCATAAAAATAGATCCAGGATGTGTCTTAAATATAGTCTTTAAGTCAGTTACAGACACTTAAATGTTGAACAAAGCTAATGCAAGATTGACTTGGATGCTTGTTGCCCTTTTCATCAGGCATGAAATACACTTCAGAACGGAAAAAGCAGCACAATCGGCACATGTTCAGATCTCAAGAATTCAAAATGATTTTGAAAAAAAAGTTGCAATAGTAAGTTAAAAGTAATGGATAAATGGCTAAAATAGTTTGCTAAAATAAACTAAACGTAATGGATAAACACATCAAATAGGTAGTACAAAGGTTTGAATATATATGTTGGAAGTCAAATAATTGGCAACCTGACTGACCTTCTAACAATTTGTTGCCATAGCAACAGAGCTCTTATTGCAGGCTAAGCCAGGGGGGAGAGGGGACTAACCTTTGACCCAGATCTACTGCACGCCGTCATGTGGTATTGGTTTTGAGGTGGAGTAATAGGGGTAGCAATATCACTTTTAATAGGGATCAGCAGCTGGAGGGTGGTGCTGGTCACACTCCATATGTTTGCCCGGTCACATTGGAGACTGTCCCCACTACACTCAACTACCCCAACCATTGTAACCGGCTTACTCTGGCTTTAGCATCTGTGCAGTAAATGTAGGGCAATGCTGTTTGCCTGTCTGTGCGGTGGTTTAAACCATAAACCCGAGCTCTGACTTTAGTTGTGCTGGTTTGCTGCACTGTAACAATATCTCTGCATGCCACGATGACGCTAAGATCCAGGAGTACAGAAAAAAGGGAGAGACGGGAAGAGGTAGGAAAAGAAGTTTTTAAATTATTATTTTAAAAGCGATACAGATCTCCGGTCAGGATGAAGTTTTTTGCCCTGTGATTCATATTTGAGTTTGAGCTTTTCCTTGACTTGCTACTAAGTTTCTCACAGGGTAAATGTGGCCAAAGAAAACATTACCGGTTTTGTGGAATACCCCAAAAAAGTGAAGCATTTGACCCCCCCCCCCCCAAAATGTATTTGCTGCATCTCTGCGTTGGTACAAAACAGCTAAATGTAATGGACTAAAATCTTTTGCAGGTGAAATTCGAGGAGAGTGAAATGATTCCAAAGTCAGGAAAATCTCCAGCAGACTCGCGGAAAAGTGTCGGCATCCATGAGTTTGCAGCGCTTGCCAGATCCTCCTTAAATGGTACCCTTTTTACTTATAATTAGTTTTAACTGCGATTAAATGTCCGGAGTTACAAGTTGAGGCCCTGTGCTCTACCTCCCTGTGTCCAGGTATCTCTCAGGCAGTGAGGGACCATGTGACCAAGCCCACCTCCCTGGCTCAGGGCCGGGTCGCCCACCTCATCGAGTGGAAAGGTTGGCCCAAACCTACCGACCCCCCGCCGGCAGCCGCCTTCAGCTCCTACTGCCACCTGACTGAGGGAGAGAAGGAGGCCCGCTTTGCTGCAGGTATCCATGTTCATGGGCCACATGCATCCTCCCACTTGGCTTGGTTTAGCATCGTCTCCTGGACGCCCCCCCCCCCCCCCCCCCCCTTCTGTCATGCTCCTGATCTCCTAGAAGTCCTGTATGTCAGTGGTCCGCTCCACCCATGGTGCCGTCTCCTGGGCGATGGCTTGTCTTGGTAGCAGATGGTGGCTTATTAGAACCCCCCCCCCCCTTCTCCCAGAGCACTGCCCACCAATCGTACAACAAGAAGTGATGTAGTTCAGCTCTGACTCATCCTCCCGCTCGCTGGTGACATCGGCGAGGTTTGATCTAGCGAGAGGGAGAGAGGGGGTGAAGTACATAGTGACGGAAAACCATGTACATCGTGTCATCGGTGTATTTATTTGTCTTTCTTCCCGTCTTTCTGTTTTTCTGTAGATTAATGAAACAGAGCTTGTGACGTGAGCGGAAGGAATTAGTCGAGATTTTATTGTTTACTATCTTGATAATTAATTATTTAAAAGCACCAATGAAAAACGACGCTTCCAAAGACAAGGTTGCAGTATATGAAGGACTCATTTTGCTGTTCCAAGAGTTGGAGCCAAACCTGGAGAAGCAGCGTTCAGTTTTCTGCTCCACAAATCTGCAGCAAACTGTCAGAAAGCTGCAGGTCTGCTGAGACTCAAACACGCCAATTAGAACTGAAGATGTCTGTTCGCTGATGCCTTTAATTAAACCAGATTTAAGTATGTTGCTTTTTCAAAGCTGTTAGTTATTATTTTAATTAGGGCCGGGAATTACGATTAATTAATTACAATGTGAATTAAGATTAATTAATTACACAAAAAATAACACATTAAACATTTTTTATGCATTTTTACACTTATTTTTTGCACCGCGGAACGTTTCTCACTGGATGAGTTTCGGAGGACCGATTATACTGGAGCACCAACTAGCGTTCATGACTTCAGACAACAACAAACCACAGTGAACATGAACGAAGAAGCTGACGAGACTGTGTCGGTTGGCCCCGTGAATGGGACATTTTATTATAAAAAACACACGGATGGAAGCTTCAACTGTTTCAAAGTTTACAGTTTGAAGCCCTGACTGCAACCAAACCCTCCTTCTGAGAGAGCAGGTTTGAACTGAGGATCCTCCACTCTTCAGCCTTCCTTCTATCTCCCTGCACTGTTCCACTACACACCTGTTGATGCTTTTGAATCCAACCTCAATTCTCATAGATTCTCAGGCTGGAATCCACAACCGTTCCATACCGTTATAATAGAATTGCAGGTCAAGTAAAGTCATATAATGGCATTTCTAATAAAGCCCTAGTTGATTTCACTACTTTTATGCTGTGATCCTTATTTCACTTTTTTCGACATGTGTGCTGATGCCCGCGTGTGAATTGAGAGGATCCATACCGACTCCCCTATGGAGCTAAACCAGTCTGAGGGTCCTCCTCAGCTGAGTGGAGAATAAATCCCAGAAGAAATAAACACGTTTGACACACGGCACCTTGAGGAGAGAGAATCAAATCCCAAATGTGGATCAGGAAGGTCAGCTTTGATTCCACTAGAGACACCAGAACTCACGATGATTCACAGTGTCACTGTTTGTTTAATATAAAATTAGGGCCGGGACTTTAGCGCGTTAATTACGATTAAACCAGATGACTGGTTTAAGGACCAGGGTAACTAAGTCCACGTCTGAAAAAATAACCAATGTTCTGAATGTACTTGAAAGTATTGGTCTACTTAAAAAAACATAGTTTACAGAAGGTCTACTTACCTATAGGCTACCTGAATTTCAGAAAGTACTATATTTCTAAATATGCTATTTTTACACTTGTCTGCTGGAATTGGTTGAACAAAAATAAAAATCCATGTGAAAAAAATTACTTCTCACTGTTCTCAGGTCAAATATTTATGCAATTAAAATGCGATTAATTTCAATTAATTTATACAAAGCTTCTAATTAATTAGATTAATATTTTGAATCGAGTCCCGTTTAAATCAATCAATCAACTATTTTCAAATTTTTCCCTCATGTTTAGATGGTTTTAATGTGAAGCACTTTGAATTGCCTTGTTGTTGAAATAAATTGTTCTTGTCTTGGTCTCGCTCTGATTCCCATTTAAAGAAAAATCTGAATTTCAGAGAATTTCTTTTAGACTAAAACGATAATAAAATATAATAATAATACAAGCAAAACCTAAAGAATATTGCGTTTATAATTTTATTAGAAATGTTTACATTTGAATGTCAAGAAAACCACCCTTTGGTTTATCTAGTCACCCTTAACTGCTTCTTTTTTTTGAATGGTTGTACAAATTTGTGTTTTCCCCACTAGGAGTGGCTGAACAGTTTGCCATCGCTGAGGCTAAACTGCGTGCCTGGGCGTCCGTAGATGAGGACGACGAGGAAGACTCCAACGATGAGGACTCCCCCTCCAACGGAGCAACTCACACCGCGTCCAGCCGCAGCTCAGGTACCCACCGACCCCCACCGACCCCCACCGACCCCTACCGACCCCTACCCGCTTGTTCCTTTCATTGCTCAACGCCTTCCTCGCTGCATCTTCCCATGCTCTATCCATTTCCAGGTGTTCTCACTTTTTGCTTATCCCTCAGACGCCGCCCCGTCCAATCAGGTGGACGGAGCGCAGTGCCAGCCTGATGTCGAAGGCCCGGAGGCGTCCCACCGGCCCCTGTGCTCGAGCAGCAGCAGCAGCAGCAGCAGTGGTGGTGGCAGGCCGGCGTCTCACAGTGACCCACATTCATCGAGGACGAATTCTCCAACTTTACCCAGCGACTGCATGAGTCCCTTCTTAGAGGAGGAGGAGGAGGAGAAGCTGGACTGTGGCAGCGAGAAGCCGGCTCATCTGCGGGAGCGCCACGGTGACGTGTTTATCCACCACAAGCCAGAGTGGAGGCCTCGGGCCAGGAGCAGCAGGTTCGACTCCTGCTACTCCACCTCTCGCTCCGAGTCCCCCGGAGAGGAGGACGAGGAAGACGAGGACGAGGAGGGCAGCGTGTTCCATGAGTTTCGAGCGTGGCATTCCAGCCGGAGGAGCTTCTTCTCCGACCGGGCTTCCTCTGGAGTGGCGTCCTTTGACGAAGAGGAGAGGGATGAAGTGGAGGAGAAGAAAGATCATTCGGTGTGATGTGTTGTTCCATCTTTATGTCTCTTTGAGTCTGTGTTGATTTTGGATGTGACATAATTGGTGCAATCCTCTCTCCACCTATGATGATCATCTTCTGTCTGCTTGTTGCGTTCCGTCTCTCATCCTCCAGGCCTTTCATGTACTGATCTTGCTTCACCGTTAATCACTGCTGTAAAAGGTATAAAAGAGAATATTCGGAGAGTTCGGCCAGAATGTAAAGCTGTTGTTCAAACTGAGTTTTGTACATTTTTGTGAAGAGTCATGTGATGCATTAGTTTTCTATGGATATTTTGCTATTTCTTTTAGGTTTTTTTCTGGGTCTTTGTGTCATGTGGGTCAGGCAACGTTTGATACTGAATGTCTGAATGTCCTGATTGGCTATAAATATCATTCGTTTTTGAAAGAAGATATTGTCCCTATTTCCACACAAAATAAAGACAGTGAAACACAACGCATCCTTTTAAAGGTGTTTTTCAAATCATTTTTAATCATTCACTCATGTACAAAAACAATTTCATGTTCTCTAAAAAATAACAATGGCTGTTTGATTTCAAATGCATAATTCTCCTATGTACAATAGCATGTACCTGGATCTGATTGGTGTATTTTCATATGTACAAAGCATATACAGGCCAGTGCCATATAAAGGGAGATACTACAGACTTATTGCTTAACTATATACGCTGCAAATTAGCTTATACACTCTATATTTAATGCCTTATTTGTTATCTTGTATGGCGAGCACTACTTCACATTCTATGTGCAAACAAAAAATCAAGGCGCTAATAAAACGTTGCACACATGGTTAAACAGACAAAAATGAGCCAGAGTTGGTGCGCTGCAACGATATGACATAAGATAGAGAAGAAAATATGGCTCAAAAGTGCAACAGCATGAAGCTGAAATACAAGGACTCGCACACACACACTTTGCTCCACGACATCGCCGTGGGAACCGATGTCACACAGTAGTTACATTTCTCAACATTGAATTCGGAGGCCAGTTAGGATTAAATGTACTTTACATGATGGATGGAAGATATCTACAGGCCGTATCCAAAAGGCTGTATAATTGTGTGTTTTTATGTGTACTCAATACAACACCCAGTATCTTTCTTTCAATCTGAGACCAAGTGCTCTTCCTTTATCGCGCCCGAAAGGCATTAAACACGCATTAAATTCACATAGCAGAAGATGAAGGGGCAGTTCAAGTGACAAGCCTGACGGTCTACATTTACCTTATTGATCAGCCCCTTTAAAGCCGCACAAGGCTGCACGTGCATTAAATCGTAGTCATGGTAATTACAATGTGCTTCACCATCATCTGGAGTCCTGCGCTAAGCTTGGTGGACCTCTGGAAGCTGCTTCTGAACAGTTGATCCCAGTGCACGAGGGGATTTCACTGGCTGAGATCAACACCAACATTTTGTAGTTAAATGAATAATATATAAATACTGGTAATGCTGTGTGTCGTAAACAATGGAGTCAACTAAAGATGACACTGCTGCTTTTAAACTGCTTTTTACTGCGTGCTGCATATCAGCCAGCACATGAATAAATAAATGAATAAGTATTTCTTGCCACTAATTTAGGCTCTCTGAGGTACTAGTAATAGATGGTGGTTTAGTAGTTTGAATTTATACCATCATGTGCTCTTTAGAACAATTGTCTATGTTTTTTCTGTGCTTTCTTTTATTCTTCCCCCGTCCATTCCTTATGTGCGTCATTGTTATCCTTGAAATGTGATTAAAGTCATGTTTACAGGGCGTTTGCCATGAATATTTCAGGAGTCTGGACCAGATGTGAGCATGGCATGGAAAGTAAAAATAATCTCTCTTGAACAAACAAACACACACACACACACACACACACACACACACACACACACACACACACACACACACACACACACACACACACACACACACACACACACACACACACACACACACACACACACACACACACACACACACACACACACACACACACACACACACACACACACACACACACACACACACACACACACACACACACACACACACACACACACACACACACACACACACACACACACACACACACACACACACACACACACACACACACACACACACACACACACACACACACACACACACACACACACACACACACACACACACACACACACACACACACACACACACACACACACACACACACACACACACACACACACACACACACACACACACACACACACACACACACACACACACACACACACACACACACACACACACACACACACACACACACACACACACACACCCCTCCCTTGCTCCTAAAGGGTGGAACGAGCTCTTTGATGACATCTTCTGCCACAATCTAAAACCTCTTCAGATCATAACTTGACTAAAACACTAACGAATTGTAGCACTTAATAAGTACAATTTAAGTGCTACAATTCGTTAGTGTTTTAGTGGCTCTTATCTATAGCAAGTTGTAAATGGGCTGATTTAATGAAATTGCACTTGTTTCTTGTTTTTTTGAGTTTGTATCCTTATGGTTGAAATGCACTTATTGTAAGCTTTGGATAAAAGCGTCAGCTAAATGACATGTAATGTAATAATATCGGCGGCATCTGCCTTTAAAGCACATGAGCACCCATCCAGGTGTTTTCAGATAATGTGGCTAATTAGACCTTTTCTCAGAACCACAATTGATTGATATGAAGTGACTGTCTCCTGTTAGCCTTGTTACACTTGTTGCAAAGGGGGGGGGGGGTTACCTAATTAAAGTCCCATCCAAACTGCGGCTCAACCTGAGCAGAGGGCTAATCAGACAGAATAACTGGAAGCACTTATGAACACATGCCTCTTCAATAGGAATACGAGAGAATGCGGGGAAGCCAGCAGATGTTGTTTTTGATCTTTTCATGGAACTTGTTGACAATAATTCAAATATAGATTACAACCAGTTTTATCCTTTTGAATGAGGTATTTGCACTGTTCGAAACACAATGATGAATGTCACATTTACACCTGCTTGCACGCTCAATCACGCCACAACAACTTTAGAAACACAAGTATCTAGGCTGGACTCAGAGGTGAGAGTAACCTCTACAAATGTAAGAAACGTCAAAATTCATGAGGCGACAGTGAGAGATTTCCCCCCCCCCCCCCCCCTGATCATTTTGAGTTATCCTCAGTGTGTGCAGGGAGGGCCTCTCTCTCAGGTTCTGATTGGTCCTTGATCAGAGACGAACTCCCCTGTTCTTGCTCTGTGCCGTCCTGCTCTGGAGTGTGGGTGAGGGGGCCATAGTCCAAGGCCAGCTCGGATTCCTCGGTGTGGGAGGGGCTGCAGTCGAAAGTAAACTCTGACGGGTCCTCGGTGAAGGAAGGGCTCTCCTGGAGCACCAACTCCGACGACTGACTGGAGACGTCCCCGGGGCCGGTTTCGAACTGCAAGTTCGATTGGTCCGAGAATGTGACGGGGATCTCTTTGTATGGGAGGTCCGGCTGGTCCTCCACGTCTGGGGGGTTGGGTTCCCGCGGCAACGACAGCCCTCTGTGGCGGATGCACAGCTTGTGCAGCTCCGTTACCTCGGATACGTTCGTGTTGTTCCCATTGTCACGGAAACTGGCCAAAGGAGGGCGCACTTTTACTCCAGTCACTGTCACCGAGCCCTCGATGGCCTTACGCAGCTGGAGGCGCAAAGCCACGGGCGGCAGGGCGAAACGCAAGGAAGCAGAAAGAATAAAGACGTGAGGCGTGTACCCATCTATTATCAGAAGCTTTAACAATGAAGGAAATCATATGTGCACCTCTTTGAGGGAGACCACCCCAACCAGACGTCCCATGCTGGTCACATAGGCGTGATCCAGACCCAGCAGGGAGAAGATAGTGTGGGTCTGTGTGGGAGGAGGGATGGGTCATGAATACAGATTCAGAGAGGGGGAATTATTATAGGAGGATATTTTTGCCCTTTGGAGACAGTCACTGATAAGATAAGTCACACATCGTTGCTGTGAGGTACGGCTTTGGACACCAACCATCACTTCTTGTTTCCTGAAGCATACACATGTATCCACACATTTGATTTTGTTGGTATATTGCTACTAACCTAAAGGGTAATAGTCAAATGCTCACAAGTAGAATAAAAATTCAGAAAATAAAATAGTAAATAAAGTCAGTCACTCTTAACCAGCTGAAACAATGACGTGACCCGTATTTGAGTACTTTTACTATTTAATGTATATTTTTATATTAATTGTTTGTATTATATACTTTAGAATGCATGATATCTACTGCTACTTTTACCTGAATATAATATTAAACCAATGCAGACATCATTTTCCCCCACGTCTGTTGGGTTGGGCCATTATCAGTCTGATCTATTAGTGTAGTGAAAGTACTACAGCAGTTAAGAATTGCATTATAATTAAGTGTCATTATCTCTGTTGGCAATGTTCACTGTTCACCTTATTCCACAGAGGTTGTAGGCATGTTAAGCCTTGAAATAACAGAGGATGTTAAAGCCAGAGGTTAAACTCAACATCAGACTGCATTTCGAAAGCATCAGGTTTGTGTTCCAACGAGTTCTCAAATTAGACCACTTAGTGCAGAAAGAAAATGACTAAATATGATGTCAGAAATGAAAAGAAATGGCAAATATGGCTTGCATATTTGCAGGGCATTTCATTTTGAAATATTAAAATAATTCGTTGAAAATAAGCTACGGTGGACGTGATGTTGATATAGTACCTTATGCAAAGATGTTTGTTCTACCAGCTGAAAAGGAGCGGGATCAATCTTGCAGTTCTTAAAATCCACCGGCTCATCAAGCTGCTGCTCCTCCCACTCCGCTACCTGCAACGAGAAAGATGACGGGACGCTAACACACGTAAACTCCAAATATACTAAGATGTATTCTTTGTGTATTTTGTGTGAAGGTCTCACATCTGATGGGGTCATGCCATCTTCCCCTTCGGGAGAGTCCTAATAGACAAGTCACTGTTAATAAAGATCTACAGACAAACAATAAGATCTCTCAGTGTGTGTGTGTGTGTGTGTGTGTGTGTGTGTGTGTGCGCTTGTGCAAAGCCCCTGCAATTCTTTGACTGGTACACCTTAAATATGTTGGTCGCGCACTCACTACGTCTGTGTCGCAAGGCAACGGTTACTAAGCAACAGTCTCTGGGCGGCAGAAAATCTTACCGCCATGGAGATCCTCACGCGTTTGGGCCTGAGCTCCGGAGGGGTCGGACCAGCCGGACTCTTCCAGCCGGGGAGAGAGGGTGTCAACACAACACAACATTAACAGAGTATCACAAAAATTGGACAGGTTTTTCCATTTTCAATCAGATCCCAGTCCGACTTCTACTGGGAGACGACCCAGTTAGTTAGTATGCTAATATTTGCTAATTAGCACCAATCACTCTATCAACATTCTACCTGCTAAACATGAGCATGTTAAAAGAGCATGCAGATGTTAGCCGTTAGGTCAAAGGGCTGCTGTGTCTCAGTCCAACCACAGAGAGCGGCTAGTATGACTAGACTCAAGATGTCCGTCTGAAATGTCACTACTTCATCATTTTTATCCTATTTGACATTGACAGCAAAAACTGTCATTCTTTATTCATTGCTTTTTCTGTCAGATCACAATGACCTGTGACCGCCAAATTCTTATCCGGTGAACCTTAAATGCAGGTTGAAATTTCTGCCCAATTTGATGAAGGTTGCTGAATAGCGTGCCTGAGATATTGCGTTCAAGAAAATTGGTCGGAAGTGAAGTCACGGAGACCTTAACCTTTGACCACAGTTATTTAAAATGTGTGCAAAAATGCCAACATGTCCCATGTCCCAAAACGTTTTGCCCGGCAGGGAAAGTGTGGAGAAGAGGCGATGACTCACAGAAGTGTTACAGCAAAACTCTGCAGCATGAGATCACAAAGGGAAACCCCTACTGCCTGTGGGTGGATGCTGCCCGTCAGCAGGAGGTTGAGGGTGGACGGCATGTGTGTGGACTCACACACACACACACACACGTACATTTATACAGTGCACCCACACATCTCATGCTCACCTCCAGCACGTCGTTGTCTTGTTGGGCACAGGACAGGCTCTGAGAGGCTCAAAGGGAAAACAAACAGAAATCGTCATTTCATTTGGATTTGAAATATCAATCTGTTTGATCTCGGTTTCCAATTATTCATACACCTTTAGTTTTAAACCTGTTTCATTTTTGCAGAGATGTAAAGTACATACTATTTGGCGTCTCCACGTCGCTGATGGCCGACACGGTTTTCAAGGCAGATTTCAGAGGAAGTTGAGCATTAGAAACCACTGGGCTGAAGGAGGCGGACTCCTCTGTAGAGATCTACATGGAAGAAATATTAACAGAGGGAGCCAGACACCGCAGAAAAGAGCAATGCGAGCACATGCACATCAACAAAGAGAACAGCACAGGTAAGGGCACAGACAGAGACCCAAACTTACCAGAACCCTCTGTGCCTTTACCAACTGCTACAGGCCTCACACATGCTGTGCCTGATCCACATTTAGTCTACTTTTACAACCCAGCCCAGCCCTGGCGCCCCTGCATACGCCTCACACCTGTTGGGTGCTCACCAGGAAGCGGACCGCTTGGCGAGCGTTGGCCGAGGGGTTGGCGTGCGAGCAGGGCGAGCTGGGCGTGCTGTCGGTGGTCAGGCTTGGCAGGTGATCGTGGCCGCCGTTGTCCTGGGCCAACTGCCGCAGGTACTCCAGCCTGCGCAGGCGGCTCAGCTGGAGGGAGAGCAGCGACTGCAGCTGCAGACGCTCTATGGAGCCCAGCAGGATCATGGAGTCTGAAGGAGCGGCCGGGGGGGGGGGGGGGGGGTTTGGTGAGGAGAGGTGAATGGGATCAAAGTGGCGATGCAGACCAAACTCAGCGGTAAAAGTGGAGCATAAAAAAAAAGACTAGAAGTTATTGGGAAAGATGTTTGTGATATTTAGACTTCATGCAGATGATTCCAATATATCTCATCATCTCATCCCCCCCATTAGACTGCTTGATAAATGGGGAGAGGCGGGATAAGAACAAGAAGAAGAAGACATTCATTGGGTAAAATTCTTTTAAAATTCCTATCCTAAGTTATTATAATTTGGGAATATGAACTGTTCCACTTCCGATAATAATAATTTATCCCATTAGATGAACACATACCATATCAAATGATAATGGTTCATTTTGTTCATTTTATATTTTTTCAAGAATATGTATGGAAACATGATTGTATTTCTGTAAGTATTAATTAAGTGACGATTGGTGCACTGAAATGCATGAACCATATCATCACTGATGCCATAACAGTAGCAGCTCTAGTCCTGAACTCTGAGTGCATTGCTGCACTAGCATCAAGCTGATTCACTTACCACGAGACTCAACCAGGGCCAGGGTTTTGAGCTGAGCTGTCAGGAGCATCTCCTGCAGGTCCCGATAGCAAGAGGTAAGCGTGATGTAGCGCACATCCCTAACCATGATGTCCTCCACACGGATATTATACTTCCTGAGACATGGAAGAGGGAGGAGACGAAGCGGTGGGCGGGCAGGGAGACGTGGGGAGGGAATCCAATGCAGGGGAGGGAAAGAGAAATAGAATACTCAGTTTGAGCAACAACCCCCCCTCTCGGGCGTTCATTTAGGACAAACGGGTGGGTAGTGGACAAAGACTCACTCGTGATGTCCCATGCCCAGTTCAGGCAGATACGGGAGTTTCTTGATGCGGATGATGGAGTCGTAGAGTGACGGTTGGAGCGACTGTGCCACAGCGTTGGCCAGGATCACAGCGATCATCACGGGCAGAATGTGAGAGATCTGACCAGTCAGCTCGAACACGATGACTGCTGTGGATACAGTGTGGGTGACGGCTCCAGACAGCGCCGCAGCACCTGTGTGGGAGGGCATTAAATGAAACCACAGACAGTTATTAGACCAGGGTTCTGTGTGTGATCAGGCATCTTTTCAAACAGAAAATTAGAAACCAGGCTGTTTAACAAGCAATCAAATATCAGTGTTTATTAATCAGCCAAGAATGTCCTGGAAGACAGCAAATCCAAACCAGATTTTCATTCTCAGTCTTTATAATTCATATCATTTAGCGCCGCCCCGTCACACTCACCAGTGAGCCGCGACCGAGGCGATTCTGAACGATTTTCTATTTTACTTTGTTCCAAATTGCAGCGTTGGACTAAAGTGGAATCTGATTAAATGGGTCACATTTCATCAGCCGGCATGGGAGGGGAAGAAAAAGTTGGAACGTGGAATTAAGTCGAGTGTGTGAAAGAACTCACCAACCACAGCGTAACCACCGGGAACTATGGGATACACGCTGCCGTCGGCATGTATGCCGTCGGGGAACATAGTGGCCATGATCTCTCCAACAAGTCGGCCGAACGCTGCGCCTGTCCGTCACACACAGAAAGCAGGCGCCATTAAAAGGGGTTTCCCCCTCTTCATTGCAGTAAAAGACATGGGTAAAAAAAACACAAAAGAAAACAGACAGTAAGTAAATTGTCTTCACCGATAAGAAAAACTGGCATGAAGGCCCCGCACGGGACGGGCATGGTGGTGGCCACGGCCGACATCCAGAACTGAGACGGAGAAACGAGTTCCGTTGGAAAGTCACCAGATCAAACGCGTTGACGCGGACGCGCGGCGAAGGCCTACCTTCATGACGATAAAGAGGATGAGCGTGACGAAGACGTTGACCTGCGGGTGTTTCCAGGCGTGGTGGTGGCTGATGTAGTCAAACTCCTCGGCCACGCCTTGGCGGCACCACGTGCGGTTATCGAACAGCGCCACCAGGGACTCGTGCTGCGTCAGCTGACGGGCGGACGAGAGAAAGAGGTCAGAGCGGCGCTGAAGGCCTCGGCGAGTTCAGCAGCGAGGACTGCGTTGAGCTTCACGTTTGCTGGAAACTCCTGTAGCCAAAAAAGCTGCGTTTGATGCTACTGGTTGATACGTTTTATTTGTTTAATTGTACATTTTGTTTTTAAAAGCTCCTTGGACTCACAGTGTCACAGTATAATGATACTGAGCAAATTATCCTGATGAAATAAACATTTTGTTTTTGCAATATCTGCACTGCAAAACACCAGGATTTCCCCCACAGGGGATCAATAAAGGAAAATTAATCCACTCTGTAGTGGCCATTTGCAGAACGCTTGATTCTCTAAGCAATGGTCTAATTGGCTTGAGGACCTACAAAGGGTGTCTAAGTTCCAGGCTGATCGATGTATTAAACCCAGAGACTTTGGAGAACCTGTTACAGCACAACTTCACCACTTCTCCGATGCCAGTCAGGTTGGATATGGATCTGTGTCTTATGTGAGATTGGAAAAGGATCATAAAGTACACGTTGCATTTCTAGTGGGAAAGGCCAGAGTTGCTCCACTAAAACAGACTACAATCCCTCGACTGGAGCTCACAGCTGCCGTTCTTGCTGTTCGTGTTGATAAGATGTTGCGGAAGGAGTTGCAACTTAAACTTGAAAAGTCAATCTTCTGGACAGACAGTACAACAGTCCTTAAATATATCTCCAGTGAAACCAGGCGATTCCATACTTTTGTGGCAAACAGAACCTCTTTCATCAGAGATACAGTAGATGTGGAACAATGGAGATATGTGAGTTCCAAGGAGAATCCGGCAGATGAAGCATCAAGAGGCATGGGAGCTGAGGATTTCCTGAAAGGCAGGAGATGGATAAATGGACCTCAGTTTCTACACATGCCAAAGGAGAAGTGGCCTAAACTGGTCGATAACCTTAACGTTATTGCTGCAGATGACCCAGAGGTCAAAAGGGACTTGATAGTGAATACTATTGTTAATGATTTGCAAAATGCCACTAGCCACCTGATCAATTACTTTTCATCTTGGATCAAACTGAATACATCTGTGGCTTGGATTTTGAAGGTCAAGGAAATTCTCAAGTCATTGGGACAGAAGAGAAAGGAATTTTGGGCTTCTACAATACTCCGGAAGGATCATTTGGAGATACAGAAGCAAGAAGTGGAAAGGAGAGTTCAGAACTTTAAAGCCACACTCAAAGGACAAAGCCTAACACCTGAAGATCTTGCCAAGGCGGAAGAGTCAATTATTCAATTTGTACAAAGCCAGCGGTTCAAAGAGGAAATTGCCTCCCTGAAGGGGCACGTAAACGTCCCCAAAGAAAGTTTACTGTACAAACTGGACCCAATAATGGACGCTGAAATCCTCAGAGTTGGTGGTCGGTTGAATAAAGCAGCGCTGACAGCAGAGTCAAAGCATCCAATAATATTGTCCAAAGACCTGCACGTATCCACACTGATTTTACGCCATATCCATCATCAGTTGGGACATGCAGGAAGAAATCACATGTTGTCTAGGTTACAGCAAAAGTACTGGATCATAAATGCAAACTCAGCTGCCCGGAAAGTCATTTCCGATTGTGTTGTTTGTAGACGCAACAGAGGAAAACTTGGTGAGCAGAAGATGGCAGATTTGCCGGAAGAGAGAGTGTTGCCTGACAAAGCTCCTTTTACAAATATTGGAGTTGACTATTTTGGGCCCATCAATGTTAAAAGGGGAAGAAGTCTTCTTAAAAGATATGGAGTGCTTTTCACCTGTCTTACCAGCCGTGCCGTGCACTTGGAAGTAGCCCATACACTGGATACAGACTCCTGTATAAATGCAATAAGGAGATTCATTTGTAGACGAGGTCCAGTCTCCACCATCAAATCTGACAACGGCACAAACTTTGTTGGCACCAACCGAGAGTTAAAGCAAAGTCTTGCTGCACTGAATCATGGTAAAATTCAAAACGCTTTGGTCCAGGATGGTGGCTCCCCGTCAGGGAATCGAACCCTGGTCTTCTGCGTTCTTTTAACTGGATCGAAGGTGTCAGCATGAGGGTTCAACTGGCTGGTTTGCTTTTTTTGCCTTTCAAAATAAGAGTTCATTCCGTCTGAACACTTTGAGCCATACTGAGATGAACTGACTTCCAAAATATGCAGCTTTGCATTTGCCACTGCCAATTCTGCCTCAAGTTCCAATTGTTCCTTTTCTTTCCTCAACTTTTCCTCCTGTGTTTCTATGAGATGTTTCCTTTTCAGAGCAGAAACACGCTCTACCAAAGCCGCCTTGTCAACTTTAGCTTTAATGCGTGCAGACAAGGTTGATGAACTCTGTGATAGTTGAGAGTTCGCCTTTTTAATTGACACATTAGAAGCGCTATCCTCTGGCTCTATTTCATCTACGACACTTTCGCTGTCATGAGTGTCTTTATTTGGCTGCAAATATGGTTGACCCATTTCAGACAGCCAGTCCTTCACCTTTTCAGTAAAATCATTAAACAGTGTCATTTTTTCTTTGAAGTACGGACTTTGTCTTTTGACCTCATCTTCGGGTAAAGGTAAGTTTACAAAAGAGCCATGCATGTCGTTTGCTTCTTGGCAACACTTAATGAACTTAGTAAGCTCAGCATTCACTGATTTAAGATTTTCACTTGATGCCATTAATACACGCAAATTGCCCATACACTCCTTGGCTTGTTTACATCTTTTACTCCTTTTCCGCTGATACATTTCCATGTGGAAGGCCAAGCCTTTAGGAGTTAATTTACTTTCTCTTTTTGCTGCCATCGTCTCAACGTCGTTTGCCGTTCGTACGTCAGACATCTTGAATGTTTGTTCTTGTTTAGCATGCAGGCAGAGTGCAAGAAAAGCATCAAAACGTGGTTATTTTACAGTCAAGTCCATTTCATCAAACAAACGCACACGTTAGGTTTTAATCAATGAAAGTCGCCGTGGCCGATGCGCCCCGTTGCGCAATACTTATGTGCGCCGTATCGTGGCTTCTGAAACTTCAAACATTTTTGGATCGCTGTGAGTACAGACTTTTGAACTCCACTCGTTCGGCCGTTTTCCTTTACAGCAGTCTTATCACATACCCGTTTTACTCGTCGATGTCTCAGCGCCGTTGTTGATTGGTCAACGTAGTTTTCCAGCTGATGATTACTCCAAAAGAGTGATGAATGGAAACAATCCGTGCAGATCAACCATCCGTTTCCAAAACAATCCAACCCGTCCAATGAAGGGGGATCCGTCTTCCTCGTTCAAGGGTGAAGTTTTTACTTTATGTAGTGGCCATTTGTCCTACGTATCCTTGATCAAAGGCCACTGATGCACCTAGTTTGACGTCTTTAACTCAGAAAAAAGAGTGTTGTCCAGGCGGTGTTTTCTTGTTGCTTGTTGTTTATTTTTAACCAAAATATCACCAAAAAAAACATAACATAAAGTGAGCTGCTTTCCTATGCACTGCCTAACTGTTAACTGTTTCACCTGTTTCACTGCTTTACCTGTAACTGTAACTGGTAACTGTTTAACTGGTAACTGGTAAAAACTTATTTGTCACCCTGGTGCATGCTGGTCCCACCTGGCTATGCCCTTAAGTAACCTCCAGGTGCCCACCGCATTACCCAATTAGTGCTCCAATTACTCAATTAGTGATCCCGCTACCCAAACAATCAAGAAAAATATATTTAAAGAATATATAACTAAATAATAGCTCCTACACACTCCATTTTAACCGGCTGCTTTGAATGTTATCAACCCTAAACTGTCAAATCTAGCAACTTTTTATTTTTTTTATGCCAGTTCAGCAACTTGTATTATTCTGTTTTTTAAATAAATGAGCCCCGCTGCCTGTACATCTTCAAAGGACAAATAAAAGGTATTCTCTCAGTTCTCAGCTGTTTTGACAGTCTGAAAGGCTCAAAATGCTTTCTTAATTGCTTGTTGTAAAGGACGTTTGGTTCACAGGTCTCTAAATAAAAGATCAAACCTCAAACTACATTTCACTTTATTGTCTCAAACGTTTCCACTGGCAGTACAATGAGTCTGCATCCCCTTCATCTGAACCAGGGGCTTTTTCCTTTGTTATTGTTTTGTACAAATACTGCAGTGTCAGATCTTTTTTTATTATTGAGAAGCATGAGTAGAAAACCCAGTCCAAAACATGAACTGATGCTACGACTTTGGCAGTAAACAACAGGTTTTCTATTGATTTAGTGAATATGCAGCCATGTGATGTGCTGTCAGTTACGTGCAGCATAGAAAATTACACACAACCACCACAACTCGTTTTAAATGACCATCAATCATCTAACAACAGTGGAGTCTGCAGTGCATGAACGTATTTTCTCACCTGTCCGGCCATGAACTGCCCGAAGCCCGGAGGGAACGTGAGCGTGGAGATCAGCAGGGTGACGAGTGCGGGATACACCAGACGCCTGACAGGAAGAGATGGACTGCAGGGTCATTAATGGGCGTGCTTGTCACAGTGAATGTGCATAATGTATTTCTGGGTGGGGGGGATGGAGAGACTATAAATAGCTCCATGTGATGCGTGAAACTGAAACTTTCCAAACAAGGGATTTATCTACATCTCTGGATTTGTACCTTTTGGGGTTCAGCTGCAGTTTGCATGGTTCAAAAGTGACTTTTCAAGATGCCATGAAAACATGAATATTCACTTAAAAAATTGATACTGCTTAGGTCCAACATTTCTAAATCCTGCTACTAGTACCTCTAATCTCAAATAAGCTCACTAATTAAAACATATCTTGTTTGGTTGTGCCAGGTCCACCTGGTCTATGCTAAGCTAAGCTAACCGTCAGCTACCTTCACTGCACAGAGACACCAGAGTGTATCCATCCGCTCATCTGACTCACCGCAAGAAAGCAAATAAGTACATTTTGTTAAAATGTCAAACCCCAGAAGGGTAAATGTCACATGTGTCATCAGGACGAGATACTCACTTCCTCAGCAAGAACTTGTTAATAGTCTTCTGTTTCCTCATGCACTCTACAATCAGCCGGTTCAGGTAGACGAACAGAGCGCCGCCAAAACCACAAGCAATCCTTCGGACAGACAAAGACAAATCATTTTATTGTGCCTCGTAAAGCCCCTTTACTCAAAAGGAAGCCAATGTTAATATCTTGTTTTTCTACAGTCAAACATATTTCCATCAAACAAATTGAATTTGACACGTGACAATATGGAAACAGTCCCTACTTGTAATCAGCAGAGCAAAAAGTTAATTTCATGCCTCGTTCATTGATTGCAAATCAACCTTCAGGCCGGAATGTGAATGTGACCGGGACGAGCTCTGGGATCAGTGTTATGTGGCGTCAGTCCAGGGAAACATGCTCACCCAAGGATGGCAAACGCCGGCAGCTCCTGAAGGTCGAACGGGAAGTCGAGACGGAAGCGGGTCTTAAACAGAGCAGTGATGGTCTCTGGGGAGGAAGAGGAGACGGATATACTACACAGACAGACACCAAATGTTTGCGATGTTGTCCTGTATCATTCTGTGATGCACAATGGTAAACAAGGGGGCATGGAGGTTAGGAGTAACCTTGCTTCCATTTAAGTGATTAATAATATGTAAAGGATTCAAAATCTGAACGTTTCAATGGTCTCAAGCCGTGTCACATCTTATTTACTATCAATCCATACAATTGAAAAAACAAAACCACACTCAGGTATGCAAAGCAGAAAAATGTTATTCAAAATGTGGAATTTAGTCTTTGATGAACAAATAATTGGTCCCGAACCTTCCTCCTGGTTCCACACCGCCAGCACTCTGAATATGAAGGCACTGAAGGTGGCGGCAAAGAAGCCCCTCCAGTAGTTCCTCACAGCGAAAAACGTAGAAGTGACCTCAATACTGAACAGCACCCCTGCACCACGCAAACACACACACACACACACACACACACACACACACACACACACACACACACACACACACACACACGTGATATTCTGCTCAAGAAATGGTTGAAACAGCGATCTGAGGACATGAGCCACAGGGAACCCTCAAGCATCGCGCACCGTCACCGACGTTTTCCATGTCACTTTGGAAAATAGTTGCTGCGATACGTTAGACAGACGGAATGACAGAAATTGGCCGCCGGTCTCCTCCTCCCGGGGGTAAGTGCATAATTAGCCCCTGTAATTATCTACCATAATGATATATTATTCAATCACAGGCTTGCAGCCGTGTTGTCTCACCTCCAATAGGGGCAGCGAAGCAGCAGCCAACACCCACTGCACAGGCTGCCGACAGCATCTCCGTGTTCCTCAGCTCGTTCTGTCCAACAGAAGTCAGATATGCACACAGGTAGACGGACAAACACTCATACAGAGCCATGCATTCACGCAAAACAAACACACACACACACACACACACTCAGGTGCAAATGACACAAACACGCAATACACGACAGATGCAGTTCTCATGAAAAAACAAATTCACCAACTGTTACAAATGCAAACAGTTTTGCTCTAAGGCTGCTGCTGTATATTTCGTTGCACATACAATTCAATGACAGAACCCTCAATTCAATGACATCATATATATACATATATATATGTATATATGATCCTTGGGACACGCAAGGCCATAATTGAAAACCCAGGCTTGAGTGATGAAATCATGGGAATGACATGTTTGCGCGGAAGCGAGGGCGGCGCAGATCGATGCCTCGCGGTGACAGTTCACTGAACAGAATCAAACAGCGCAGACAAATGGAAAAGCATCAATCTCTCTCTGCTTCTCAAATGGCCAGCGTGGGTTATTAATGCTGATGGAATGGGCAATAAAAGAAACTATCGGTCTCGTGCATTTCGTACCTTGCTTCCCTCAAAGGGCTCTTCCTATTAAGGGGGAAAGTGGGGGGGGGGGACAAAGAGACAGAAATATGCGTG
The DNA here is from genome assembly GCF_949316345.1 of Pungitius pungitius. NCBI lineage: Eukaryota > Metazoa > Chordata > Actinopteri > Perciformes > Gasterosteidae > Pungitius > Pungitius pungitius. Next base: position 12,280,639 of record NC_084914.1, read on the forward strand.
AGTGCGACACAAGCGAGTGTGGAGATTACCTTTTATTTCGGATACTGGAAGACAGCCAACTTATTATCCAAAGCACACACAAAGCAGCGAATGAGCTTCAGAAAACGCCATCTTGATTCGGCAGTGAACTGAATTAACATTTTCCCAGGCTGATTGTGTTTAATGGTTGCACAGTCGAGGCCCAGGACTATTCCAGTCTATTCTAACTGTGCGGACATGAGGTTCTCTTCCTCCTCATCACGTCTATCTTCCTCCGTACTGATGGTGATGATGATGGTGCTGCTGCCCACTGTCCACTGCAGAAATAGGCAGAAGCCGAGCGTGTGGTCTCACATAAGTGGAGGTGGGAGTGAGTCCTGAGGAACGGTAGAGAGTCAAGTAAAACACCCAGACTGGGAAGAATAACGTTCACTTGTGAGTCTTTTTCGTGCAGCTTCACACGTTGGAGGACGACACAGAATCCCCCATGTGGGGGAATGTTACCCATCCTCATATCTTCTCAGCAGATATTTGAGCCTCTGCTTTACAAATTGTGGAAGGATTAAAGCTTAAAATCAACTTTGCAATACTTCAAATCAGCGAAAAAAATATGTATAATGATAAGTGTAACTGGTTTAACGCAGACAAAGGGATCATCATTCTCATTTAGAAATACTTTCAGCGGAATTGATTTTAACTAAGGTTTTTGACTACTTACATCATCAGTGGTAAAAAATGATTTAAGTAAGATATGGGATTGCGCACACACACACACACACACTCTCTCTCTTGAGTGTAGAGAGCACCACCAACGACTAATATATATATATATACATATATAAATCTCCTTTAAGCTTCTCAATGTTTCAAATCAGTGGATATACATGTTTCAGTTAGTGATGTGAGTTATGAGGGTCCTTGAAGGGTCAATAACTCAAACTGGTTGACCTCTGTGCATCACATCGTCTGCATTTCTTTTGTGGCGGCTGTCCTCACCATGTAAATCCCGCCGAACAGAGGAGCCATAAATTTGCTCAGGAGAGCGGCGCACAGGCTGGCAACGTGAACGAAGGGGCCCTGAGGGAGAGGATGGGGAGAGGTCAGGACGCTGGCATACAGGATGTAACCGAAAGCACATTCTAGTTCAGCGGCATCGCTCATAATCAATTTAAACAAATTTATAACCTCCCAAAAGGGGCAAACACAAGTTTTAATAGCGGTGAATAATTTTTTTATTTTCCCACCAGCAACTTAAATGAGACCAAAATAAGCAAAATCATTAAGTCCCGCCTGAAAGGAAGCTTAAGAAAAATGTCAAGCAGTCTGCCACGTGTAATTTAAATAAGCCAGGAGGAAAAAGAAACCCTCTACCTCCTTTCCCAGAGGCATCCCACTGCCCAGAGCGCAGGTCAGGCCGATGACTTTGGCCACAAACGTCTTAAACGTCAGGTACTCCTTCAGGACCACTCCTCTCAGTATCGTCTTCATCTCAGGAATGCCTGAACCTGGGAAATGAAAGGGAAAGAGACGCCAGGTGGGATGATGGATAGGAGGAAAAGAAGATGGGTTGAAAGGAAGCAATTAGAGAGAAAATGGATGAGGGGAAGAAAAGAAGAGCAAGGGTGAAAAGGGAAGAGCTGATTGATATTCATACAGTTTCCTGTATGCACATTTCATGACATCTATACTAAGTGGGTTTTCTGCAAAAGTGACCACTAATGCACGGCCAGCCGATGTCCTGCAGGACCTTATGCTGCATTGATGTTATTCAAAGGGAAATATGACCATGAATTACATGTGTTTGAGCAGAAATAGTTGATATGTATGCAAGTGTGTGTATGTGTGTCTTACCCACAGCCTGAGGCGCCAGTATCTGTGTGAATCCTGCTGAGAAAGTGATGAGCACCACAGGGTAGGTGACCCAAGCGATGTACTGCAGAAGCATGTTACTGTCCAGTCCCCCATACATCCACTTCTGTGCTGCACACACACGGACGCACAAACACACAAAAACACAACTTCATCTCAGTATGACACGGTACCATTTATCGGCCAGCTTCCCCATCTAACATTTCTTATCCCTACCTGGTTCCTCTGCGCTTCATTACTGGCCTCTGACCTCCCTTCTCAGTCTGATTCATGCATTATTCTGCGCATGAAGCCGCTCTGTAGCCTCTGCCTCCTCGTTGGGGATTTAGCTCTATTTCCATTTAATTTACCATTCCATGAAACTTGTAAGAGGAAGCAGTTCCAGCATCGCTTTTGCCCTCCATAATGACGACATTTACCACAACTACGGTTACAGAGGTTTTGGAAAACACAGGCGTAATCCTGCACATATAAATTCAGGGATTTACATTCAGAAGTGAATGTCAAACGTTGCATTAGATGGTTTGTTATTATTAATGCATGGGTAAAAATTGTATTTATTGATTTGTTAAATATTAGTGAAAGACAAAAGCTCTACCTTGATAAACCCATACAGCAATCTGTATTATCATTTCCCATCTACAGTTTTTTGCCCTAAAGCATAGGTCCTCACTACTTGTGAAGGCGAGCCCATCATCCAATGTCCGCCTCCCCTCTCTCTCCGTGTCTCACCTTCTTGGCAGAAGGCGATGGCGTAGTCCATGACCCAGCTGACCAGAGCCATGAGCAGCCCCAGCAGAATGAGGAAGATCCAGTCCTCCCCCACCCGCGAGATCAGGAACTTCTGGCAGCGGGAGGCACACACTGAGGGCACAGAGATGCAGAGATAAAATCTCTGGAATGAATCGAGAAGGTGTGAAAAGAGACTGAAGGAAAAAATGTTGCTTTGAGATTGAAAGGAACCAGCTGTGTCAGAAGGGAAGGAAAAAAAAAATCAAACATGAATATGTAGTGAAGGAGGAGAATGGGATGAATGGAAGAATTTAGACCACGGAAGCACTTTAAACACTTTGAAAATCTAATGAAAAACAAATTAAAATGATACAGATCATAGGTAATTTCAAAAGAAGTACGCAAAAGTTAACAATACAAGTGCAGGGATAAATTAAGGAAAATACCAACTTAGATATAATCTTGTGATAGCTTATCCTTAAAAATCAACATTTCAATTATTCTAATGTTTTATACGACTAATGCATGGCATGATTTTAAGTATATTTGCCACATATTTAATTCAGCAGATTAGACAAAAACATTTAAATTTAATATTTAAACAATTTAAAACATTACATGTGTTATATGAACTATATATTAGGCTGTATTTCACACAAAATTGCATCATTTGTGCTCAAAGATTAAATCTCTTTTGCCCGGTTTAAATGAACTAATTGATGCATGTGGAAAAACTAAATCAGACTAAGTAGTATAAAAACAATAATGGATAACATATCCAATTATTTTCATGTCCATTACCAGATTAGCGCCTCTAGACTGGAGCTGGAGGACAAGGGTTTATCATCAATTGATCAAAAGAATGAATAAAACATTCATACCAGTTTCCCATGACAAATGAATAATGCCATATAATAAAGACAATGAAAATAGTCATATATATATATATATATGAAAGAACAATAACAAACTAAGGAGCATATTATACAGTTTACCTTGACTCTAATCTGACTAATAAAAAAGGAATAGACACAAAACCAAGCAGGTCACGTTTTATAAATTCTGCCATTACAATAATCTAACTCTGAGCTAGGGCAGCTAAAAGAGGCATCACTGGACTCATTTCCTCTATTTTGTCTGCGGACACGGCCAAAGCCTGGAATTTACTTAAAAATCCAGAGCATTCACATATGTGCCCGTCCCGAGTGATGCTCAAATGTGCTATTAACACCATTTAGTCAGATCCATATTTCATAAAAGTGCAACAGTCGAGATGCATAAAGTATTATTTGTTTACTCTCCACTGCTTTAACTCATATAGCGGCCATTGAGAAAAGGGTCCCATCAGGAGAGACGAAAAGAGCAAAAGATGTGATGATGAAAGTGAATCAAAATAACCCAAACACTTCTGGAAAGTTTAAAAAACAAAATAGCTGTGTAATAGCTATAACAATTTGAGACAATAAACACTATTCTAAACAAAAGAGAAATATATTGCAGCCGTCTATCTGGCGCATGATTCAGGTCACAAACCTCCTGCAGGGGGTGAACCAGTCAGGCCACGTGCTGGACAGTAAGTGGCCGATAGAGGACGTACACATATAAACTCAATCATGTGCAGACAAACCCATCACACAATCGACACGGGAAGAAAAAAAACCCAGAAACTCTTCTTGAGATTAATATTGAAAGATGACCATGGACCACTGGATCTATCATTTCGGTCACAGTTCATTGGTCAAAGCTGGGAAAATTCACATTTGAATAGCTTTTCTTTCTTTATTCCTGTGTCTCTCCATCTCTCACACACACACACACACACACACACACACACACACACACACACACACACACACACACACACACACACACACACACACACACACACACACACACACACACACACACACGCACACGCAAAGACAAACAGACATCTCTGGCACCTGCAAAGCCACGGACTTTCGAGAGCCTATTTGCTCTCCCTCTCAGCCGCACGCTGGAGATCGCAGATGTCTTCTCCTGATCTTGTTATAAAACTGTAAGCCAGCCATTCCTCTCCCTACCTCTGCTTGTCCTGCATACCGTCACCTGAAGTCAACACGCTGTAATCAGGGACAATTCTAAAAAGGGCAAGAGATGCTCCACCTTTAAACAGTATGCAAAAAAACACTGAATGCATAACACAGATAACACATAACACACAATGCCTGTAGTAGAGCGCCAGCGCTGAAATATTCCCACTGTGAGTCAGAATAAAAAAAAGTCAGCACATGTCTTTAGCTCTCCATCGTGAACAGGACACAGAGCCCTTGGCTGCATGTGTAGGCCGCCTTGTTCAAAAGCTGCAGCTGCAGTTACTGATCTGAACCATCATCCACAGAGAGCCTGTTCCCACACAAAAAAGAGAAAAACTCCCACTTACAAATGAGAAGGTTCTCGTACACATAAAACGACAGCGGTACTTGTCCAGCCGAAGCGTCTATCTAGAGACAAGTCTAAAAATACAAACACAGCTTGATCTACAAGCACAGACACACGAACACGCTCAGAGTGATTGTTTTCCATTACGGCGCCGGGAGCCATGCTGGGCTGCTGTAGTGTCGCTTTCGCCTATGTATGGAGCTTTCATCAGATCACTAGACACAAGGGCAAAGAGACATAAAAACAGTTCCTGGAAAACAGCCACGCTGGCTGACTTGTGCAAACACGTGTGAAAACAGACCTTTGCATGCTTTTGCATTTTGGGTAACTGTGTTTTAAGATTTTATTTGTTAATTTGTTTCTATAAATGTTAGTTCAAACAAATCTATTTCATTACTTAAACCCCTAAAACGTCAAGTGCATTTAGTTTGTTAAGAAATCCAGCATATTTCAAAACTAGCAGTTAAGATTTAGGAATATTGCTTTAAGGAAATTTCCGCACTAACCACACACTCACAGACACACTTTTCCCTCTGTAGTACGATCTAACCTGATATGTAATTTTGGTTTTATGCCATTTAGTTTAAGTTTCAGAAGATTTAGAACCATATTTGTGGAAAACCGCATTGAGACATTAAATTGCAACGTGCCTTTCCAAAAGCAATGTCCTTGTTACTGCTCCTCACTACTTGCAGACATCAGCGATAATATTTATTATGTGAACTATTTCCACACCCCAAAGTAGTTCACTGGTTTCAATTTGGGTGAACTGACCCTTAAAGAAATGAAGTGCGGCTCGCATTAATTAAAAAAAAAAATAATGATTTCAGCAACTTGCTATGAAGGTTAAATAAGGGTATATATATAATACACTCCGGATCCATCACTCCTTTATTGTGAAATACATCAGCCTAAAGTGGAGCTGTCTTCTGGTGTCATTCCCTTATCTGTAGTCATCTGGGAAGACTAGATATAAAATAATCTGACAGTTCAGATCAGAGCTTTGTTCGCACAAAGAAAATGAGACACATACACACACACACACACACACGCACACACACACAGCCAAGCAGAGGGCGGTGTCTTTGTGTGACGTTGAGACAGCCCTTGTTGGCTGGAGGTCATTGCTCAGATGGGCCTTGTTTAATCGTGTTCACATCCTCCCCTGCTCCCTTGTGTCAGGTAGCCACTCTGCTGTGCTTTAACAAGTCAATGTTTCACACAACTTTCACACATGCCGGGGTGACACAATGTCCCAAACACACACACACACACACACACACACACACACACACACACACACTTTCTGTGCACACTCCTCTGGTCTGACCTTCACAACACGAGTAATGCACAATCAGCACACCTTCCCCCCGCAATCAAACTCTAAAGGAATAGGGCTTGTTGCATGAGCCCCACTTACAATGGCACTTTGCACAGGGGTCCTTCTCGTACTCCAGCAGATCTGCAGCACGACTGCGAACACTGGTGTTTCTCCGCAGTCCTCCGCCGTCCCGCACTCCGCCGTCCCGTAGGCGGGCCGCTTCCTCCTTGGCATACACACCCAGCTCCTGGGTGTACCGCCCATACATCTGTGGGCACGAAAGGCAGAAAGAAAGACATCTTATTATACCGGAAGCAGTAAGAAATACAGTGTTGGGTCAATGTCTGGATAGTCATCTTGTTTGAAAACACACAGTGGTTCATATTCAGAGTTCAGTTCCTCAAACTCACACCCCCCGCCCCCCAAAAGAATTCACTCAGTTTCGACAGTTTCCATTAAGCAGTAGTTTAATGACTTCTTCTCAGACAAGGAGCTCCACCTGTCAGCTCCCAGCTGATTAACTCTGCAGGGCTGCCACACAATTGACTCCTGACGATGAGAGGCGGACTCCTCGGCGAACAGCGCTCCACCAGTCAGGTATAAGGTCTCAGTCAGAGCTACAGGTGACGTTATGCAGCTTTCGCGCAGTGTTTAGCTACTGATACCACAATGGAGTTTTTCAAGTGCCTCTTTGGTGTGATGGTAGTAGTTGCTGTTCTGGCCTGTGATGTTTCTGCTCAGCATTACTGGTCACTGCCTCTGCCGAATCAGAAAGTTCCTCCTCTGCCACAGAAACAGTTGGTGGTGCCTCCACCTGCAGCTCCCTTTGACGAGTGCCAGGTGGCGCAGGAAGACAAGATCCAGTGTGGGACTCCAGACATCACCGCTGAGCACTGTGACAACATAAACTGCTGCTTTGACGGTCACCAGTGCTTCTACGGGAAAGCAGGTAAGCTTTAAAGTACCCCTCAAATTAAGGCTGCATGGTTGAGTGGCTGAAGTTGTGCCTCAACATGACAATGAATCTGATGTAATATCCCCTCATCCAGTGACCGTGCAGTGTACCAGAGATGGCCAGTTTGTGGTGGTTGTGGCTCGAGATGCTACTTTGCCCAACATAGATATGGAGTCCGTCAGCCTGCTGGACACCGACGACCCTGCGTGCGCACCTGTTGATGTCACTTCAGCTTTTGCCATCTTCCAGTTCTCTGCGACTGCATGTGGTACTACATTCAAGGTAGTGTATGCAGGGCTTTCACTTGACTAGTGAAGTTAATGATATCAAATGGGAACGTATTTGCATGACTATTTGTCCCTGCGTCACCATGTCATCGGTTTATTTTGGCAAATGTTTGCTTTTTTTGATGCAGGAGGAAGATGGCCATGTTGTCTACGAGAACCACATGTCTTCCTCATATGAAGTGGGGGTTGGACCCAGGGGGTCGATCACCAGAGATAGCCATTTTGAGTGAGTTAGTAATCCACCAGTATAGTTTGCTTCACTGACGGTTCCTAAAATAAACTTCTTCTGCTTTCTCCCATCAGATTACTGTTTCAGTGTCGGTATTCTGACACCTCAGTAGAGGCTCTTGTCCTGGAGGTCGATGTGGTTCCTCCACCTGTGTCTGTCGCTGCTGCTGGAATCCTCCGAGTGGAGCTGAGACTTGGAAGTGGACAGTGCCAAACAAAGGGATGTGATGAGGGTGAGGCCCAAAACCGCCTAAAGGCAATGCCGGCTACTGCTAAGGAGTTTGACATACTAAGACTTGAGCCTTAATTTCAGAAACTGCAGCGTACAGCACCTTCTACAGCCACTCCGACTACCCAATCACTAAAGTCCTGAGGGAACCAGTCTACGTTGAGGTGACCATCCTAGAGCGCTCTGATCCAAACCTTGTCCTCAACCTGGAGCACTGCTGGGCGACCGCCAACCCCAATCCTCAGAGCATGCCGCAGTGGGATCTTCTCATTGATGGGTATATAGCTATATGAAATGTTCATTAGTCATATGGTTGCCTAAAGTTCAGTATTTAACATGCGCTCTTGTTCCCTTTAGGTGTCCCTACCATGATGACCGTTACCTGACCACCTTGGTGCATATTGATGGCTCCTCTGGCCTACTTTACCCAACACACCACAAGCGCTTCATCATTAAAATGTTCACCTTTGTGGATCAAAGTGACTTTTCGCCCAAGAAAGACACGGTAACCGTTAATTTCCTCACGCTTGAGTCCTTTAAATTGCATCTAGTTTCATTGGCAAGAAACGTGACTTTAAAGATCTTTCAGGCGTTCATTCATTGTTCCACGGCGGTGTGTTATCCGAGCAGCACTCAATCCTGTGACCAGACCTGCCATCGTCAACGTGAGCAACTCAAAAAACAATAGTACATAAGATTTTTCAAAATGCTTTGACCACGAGTTGCTGCATCAACACAGCAAGATTCATTGAACCTTGACAGGCTGCAACATTGTCAGAATGCCCGGCCTTCAGTTCCACTCTGTATGAATCTTAAATATGCTTGAACTTGACACGTGAGGAATCATAATTGTCATGAACTTGTTGTAAAAACGGATGTGCTTCTTCTGCAGGAAGAGCTGTAGCTCCAGCGGTGAGAGCTTCTACGAGTCGGAGGGCTCTGGTCTCCAGCGGGCAGGTGATCCTGACTGACCAGTGATCATCTGCTCTAAATGCAAAATAAAGACATGATTCTGCTGGCTGTGACTGAATAAAAACTCGTGCTTACAATTGGGTCTTCCTGGAGTTACTAAAAGATGGTCAGCCACAATACTGCCTTTTTTTTGCTGAGGTAGATTTTGTGCAGTGACTCTGCAGACGAGCATGTAATGCAACCGCTCTGCTTTCTGCTGAGTAATCAAAATGTTGCATTCATGAGAACTGGAAGTCTAAATATAACAAGTGTATAGAAATACTGAACTAAGCTCTAGATGATTCAAATGTTTTAAAGCGCAAGGTAAATGCATGAAAAAGTTTACTCCACTGAGAAATCCTACATATAATCCAGTGATACTAGACCGGTTTTGTAGCCGTTTGAGGTCTACGTCACAACTGCAGTACACTGTGGGGGGAAAAACCCATAAGACTCAAATGACTGGCTGCCAACCTTGAACATGACATTTTAGGTGTGTGTACACAATTCCCTCTATTGTGTTTCATCTTGATACTACAGGAAAAATCTAAAATGGGTTCTCTATGTAAAAAAAAAAAAGTGACTTTACATGATTTGAATCTAATTTAAGAATGTTAAATAATCTACAGTATTCTGTAAGAAATCTAATTTGGCATACTTTTACAGTTAGACTTAATTTACAGATATTCTCTAGTTTTATAAATTAACTACTGTCAATGTTTTTTTTCTGTTAAATTAGGATCTTTTTTACAGTAACCTTTCTGGCTATAGCTGAGCCCTGTGTTTAAATTGTTCCCCCATTGCCTCCAAACCATTTTAGTTGCCCAACTCTTGCTTGGGGATTATAGTACCCTGGTAAGCTATGTAGATTTGTGTGGCTGCATACTTGTTTTAAAAGTAACACACAGAAGTAATACAGCAGGAGACCATTACTTTCCATAATCTGAGGTGGTGGAAGAATGTAAATGTTGAATCCCCAGAATTGAACTGTGAAACTGGCTATAAAATGTCTGAACTTGCAATTAGTATTCAAACAAGTTTAGGGCTGTGCCAGAGTCTCACTCAGACTTTTAGTCTCTCCGGTATTTCATTGTTCGTGTTAAAGGCAGCACTGGGAGCTAGTAACAATAAGGCTGGATTTGACCGGTCAAAAAATTACTTAAGCACTATTCCTTGACCTCTGTAGAAAATGATGGGGTCAAGGAAAGACTGTTTTTACCACAGCGGTATTAAGGAAATCACACTCCATTGTTACAGTGCTGAGTCATGCAGATGATGTAAACCCACCAAGTTCAAAGCATTACTTTAACAAGGTTGTACTATTGACGTATGCTAACAGTTACTTAATCTGCGTTTCTTGGTCATGATCGTTATTGTTCTTCACTGGCCAAATGATGCGTCAGAATTTAAATGTTGCAGCCGCAAGGAATTGTGGGACAGATTTCCATTTGTAAAGGATGGTCCACTGGTACCTATGCCAAAGGAGCTAAGTAGTGAAGTGTTGAAGCTCCTGTCCTTAGAAGTAGAGAATTCAAACTGTTCTTATCATGGTGGCCATCTACACTACTTCCGAGTCATTTCACTCAGGTACTAAGCAAACTTGAGATTTTGAATCCAGGCTAAGAGTAGTTCTGCTGCTATATAGACTTACCGGCCACTTTATTAGGTACACCTTGCTAGTAATGGGACCCCCTTCTGGCATCAGATCTGCCTTAAATCTTAATGGCATTACTTTCACAAGGTGTTGGAAACATTTCTCAGAAATTTGGGTCGATATTGACATGACAGCATCACGCAGTTCCTGCTGATTTGTCATTTCTATCTATGATGCAAATCTCCAATTCCACCACATCCCAAAGGTGCTCTATTGATGGGTGTACCGCCCATACATCCGTGGGCACAAAAGAAAGACAGACATCTTTTTATTCCAGTTGGTGCAAGTGGGAGGCAGTGAAAGAAATACAGTGTTGGGTCAATGTCTGGATAGTCATCTTGTTTAAAAACACCTGAAACTCACCCCCCACAAGCAAATTCACTCAGTTTCGACTCAGCAGTAGTTTAACGACTTCTTCTCAGACAATGAGCTCCACCTGTCAGCTCCCAGCTGATTAACTCTGCAGGGCTGCCACACAATTGACTCCTGACGATGAGAGGCGGACTCCTCGGTGAACAGCGCTCCACCAGTCAGGTATAAGGTCTCAGTCAGAGCTACAGGTGACGTTATGCAGCTTTGGTGCAGTGTTTAGCTACTGATACCACAATGGAGTTTTTCAAGTGCCTCTTTGGTGTGATGGTAGTAGTTGCTGTTCTGGCCTGTGATGTTTCTGCTCAGCATTACTGGTCACTGCCTCTGCCGAATCAGAAAGCTCCTCTTCTGCCACAGAACCAGTTAGTGGTGCCTCCACCTGCAGCTCCCTTTGACGAGTGCCAGGTGGCGCAGGAAGACAAGATCCAGTGTGGGACTCCAGACATCACCGCTGAGCACTGTGACAACATAAACTGCTGCTTTGACGGTCACCAGTGCTTCTACGGGAAAGCAGGTAAGCTTTAAAGTACCCCTCAAATTAAGGCTGCATGGTTGAGTGGCTGAAGTTGTGCCTCAACATGACAATGAATCTGATGTAATATCCCCTCATCCAGTGACCGTGCAGTGTACCAGAGATGGCCAGTTTGTGGTGGTTGTGGCTTGAGATGCTACTTTGCCCAACATAGATATGGAGTCCGTCAGCCTGCTGGACACCGACGACCCTGCGTGCGCACCTGTTGATGTCACTTCAGCTTTTGCCATCTTCCAGTTCTCTGCGACTGCATGTGGTACTACATTCAAGGTAGTGTATGCAGGGCTTTCACTTGACTAGTGAAGTTAATGATATCAAATGGGAACGTATTTGCATGACTATTTGTCCCTGCGTCACCATGTCATCGGTTTATTTTGGCAAATGTTTGCTTTTTTTGATGCAGGAGGAAGATGGCCATGTTGTCTACGAGAACCACATGTCTTCCTCATATGAAGTGGGGGTTGGACCCAGGGGGTCGATCACCAGAGATAGCCATTTTGAGTGAGTTAGTAATCCACCAGTATAGTTTGCTTCACTGACGGTTCCTAAAATAAACTTCTTCTGCTTTCTCCCATCAGATTACTGTTTCAGTGTCGGTATTCTGACACCTCAGTAGAGGCTCTTGTCCTGGAGGTCGATGTGGTTCCTCCACCTGTGTCTGTCGCTGCTGCTGGAATCCTCCGAGTGGAGCTGAGACTTGGAAGTGGACAGTGCCAAACAAAGGGATGTGATGAGGGTGAGGCCCAAAACCGCCTAAAGGCAATGCCGGCTACTGCTAAGGAGTTTGACATACTAAGACTTGAGCCTTAATTTCAGAAACTGCAGCGTACAGCACCTTCTACAGCCACTCCGACTACCCAATCACTAAAGTCCTGAGGGAACCAGTCTACGTTGAGGTGACCATCCTAGAGCGCTCTGATCCAAACCTTGTCCTCAACCTGGAGCACTGCTGGGCGACCGCCAACCCCAATCCTCAGAGCATGCCGCAGTGGGATCTTCTCATTGATGGGTATATAGCTATATGAAATGTTCATTAGTCATATGGTTGCCTAAAGTTCAGTATTTAACATGCGCTCTTGTTCCCTTTAGGTGTCCCTACCATGATGACCGTTACCTGACCACCTTGGTGCATATTGATGGCTCCTCTGGCCTACTTTACCCAACACACCACAAGCGCTTCATCATTAAAATGTTCACCTTTGTGGATCAAAGTGACTTTTCGCCCAAGAAAGACACGGTAACCGTTAATTTCCTCACGCTTGAGTCCTTTAAATTGCATCTAGTTTCATTGGCAAGAAACGTGACTTTAAAGATCTTTCAGGCGTTCATTCATTGTTCCACGGCGGTGTGTTATCCGAGCAGCACTCAATCCTGTGACCAGACCTGCCATCGTCAACGTGAGCAACTCAAAAAACAATAGTACATAAGATTTTTCAAAATGCTTTGACCACGAGTTGCTGCATCAACACAGCAAGATTCATTGAACCTTGACAGGCTGCAACATTGTCAGAATGCCCGGCCTTCAGTTCCACTCTGTATGAATCTTAAATATGCTTGAACTTGACACGTGAGGAATCATAATTGTCATGAACTTGTTGTAAAAACGGATGTGCTTCTTCTGCAGGAAGAGCTGTAGCTCCAGCGGTGAGAGCTTCTACGAGTCGGAGGGCTCTGGTCTCCAGCGGGCAGGTGATCCTGACTGACCAGTGATCATCTGCTCTAAATGCAAAATAAAGACATGATTCTGCTGGCTGTGACTGAATAAAAACTCGTGCTTACAATTGGGTCTTCCTGGAGTTACTAAAAGATGGTCAGCCACAATACTGCCTTTTTTTTGCTGAGGTAGATTTTGTGCAGTGACTCTGCAGACGAGCATGTAATGCAACCGCTCTGCTTTCTGCTGAGTAATCAAAATGTTGCATTCATGAGAACTGGAAGTCTAAATATAACAAGTGTATAGAAATACTGAACTAAGCTCTAGATGATTCAAATGTTTTAAAGCGCAAGGTAAATGCATGAAAAAGTTTACTCCACTGAGAAATCCTACATATAATCCAGTGATACTAGACCGGTTTTGTAGCCGTTTGAGGTCTACGTCACAACTGCAGTACACTGTGGGGGGAAAAACCCATAAGACTCAAATGACTGGCTGCCAACCTTGAACATGACATTTTAGGTGTGTGTACACAATTCCCTCTATTGTGTTTCATCTTGATACTACAGGAAAAATCTAAAATGGGTTCTCTATGTAAAAAAAAAAAAGTGACTTTACATGATTTGAATCTAATTTAAGAATGTTAAATAATCTACAGTATTCTGTAAGAAATCTAATTTGGCATACTTTTACAGTTAGACTTAATTTACAGATATTCTCTAGTTTTATAAATTAACTACTGTCAATGTTTTTTTTCTGTTAAATTAGGATCTTTTTTACAGTAACCTTTCTGGCTATAGCTGAGCCCTGTGTTTAAATTGTTCCCCCATTGCCTCCAAACCATTTTAGTTGCCCAACTCTTGCTTGGGGATTATAGTACCCTGGTAAGCTATGTAGATTTGTGTGGCTGCATACTTGTTTTAAAAGTAACACACAGAAGTAATACAGCAGGAGACCATTACTTTCCATAATCTGAGGTGGTGGAAGAATGTAAATGTTGAATCCCCAGAATTGAACTGTGAAACTGGCTATAAAATGTCTGAACTTGCAATTAGTATTCAAACAAGTTTAGGGCTGTGCCAGAGTCTCACTCAGACTTTTAGTCTCTCCGGTATTTCATTGTTCGTGTTAAAGGCAGCACTGGGAGCTAGTAACAATAAGGCTGGATTTGACCGGTCAAAAAATTACTTAAGCACTATTCCTTGACCTCTGTAGAAAATGATGGGGTCAAGGAAAGACTGTTTTTACCACAGCGGTATTAAGGAAATCACACTCCATTGTTACAGTGCTGAGTCATGCAGATGATGTAAACCCACCAAGTTCAAAGCATTACTTTAACAAGGTTGTACTATTGACGTATGCTAACAGTTACTTAATCTGCGTTTCTTGGTCATGATCGTTATTGTTCTTCACTGGCCAAATGATGCGTCAGAATTTAAATGTTGCAGCCGCAAGGAATTGTGGGACAGATTTCCATTTGTAAAGGATGGTCCACTGGTACCTATGCCAAAGGAGCTAAGTAGTGAAGTGTTGAAGCTCCTGTCCTTAGAAGTAGAGAATTCAAACTGTTCTTATCATGGTGGCCATCTACACTACTTCCGAGTCATTTCACTCAGGTACTAAGCAAACTTGAGATTTTGAATCCAGGCTAAGAGTAGTTCTGCTGCTATATAGACTTACCGGCCACTTTATTAGGTACACCTTGCTAGTAATGGGACCCCCTTCTGGCATCAGATCTGCCTTAAATCTTAATGGCATTACTTTCACAAGGTGTTGGAAACATTTCTCAGAAATTTGGGTCGATATTGACATGACAGCATCACGCAGTTCCTGCTGATTTGTCATTTCTATCTATGATGCAAATCTCCAATTCCACCACATCCCAAAGGTGCTCTATTGATGGGTGTACCGCCCATACATCCGTGGGCACAAAAGAAAGACAGACATCTTTTTATTCCAGTTGGTGCAAGTGGGAGGCAGTGAAAGAAATACAGTGTTGGGTCAATGTCTGGATAGTCATCTTGTTTAAAAACACCTGAAACTCACCCCCCACAAGCAAATTCACTCAGTTTCGACTCAGCAGTAGTTTAACGACTTCTTCTCAGACAATGAGCTCCACCTGTCAGCTCCCAGCTGATTAACTCTGCAGGGCTGCCACACAATTGACTCCTGACGATGAGAGGCGGACTCCTCGGTGAACAGCGCTCCACCAGTCAGGTATAAGGTCTCAGTCAGAGCTACAGGTGACGTTATGCAGCTTTGGTGCAGTGTTTAGCTACTGATACCACAATGGAGTTTTTCAAGTGCCTCTTTGGTGTGATGGTAGTAGTTGCTGTTCTGGCCTGTGATGTTTCTGCTCAGCATTACTGGTCACTGCCTCTGCCGAATCAGAAAGCTCCTCTTCTGCCACAGAACCAGTTAGTGGTGCCTCCACCTGCAGCTCCCTTTGACGAGTGCCAGGTGGCGCAGGAAGACAAGATCCAGTGTGGGACTCCAGACATCACCGCTGAGCACTGTGACAACATAAACTGCTGCTTTGACGGTCACCAGTGCTTCTACGGGAAAGCAGGTAAGCTTTAAAGTACCCCTCAAATTAAGGCTGCATGGTTGAGTGGCTGAAGTTGTGCCTCAACATGACAATGAATCTGATGTAATATCCCCTCATCCAGTGACCGTGCAGTGTACCAGAGATGGCCAGTTTGTGGTGGTTGTGGCTCGAGATGCTACTTTGCCCAACATAGATATGGAGTCCGTCAGCCTGCTGGACACCGACGACCCTGCGTGCGCACCTGTTGATGTCACTTCAGCTTTTGCCATCTTCCAGTTCTCTGCGACTGCATGTGGTACTACATTCAAGGTAGTGTATGCAGGGCTTTCACTTGACTAGTGAAGTTAATGATATGAAATGGGAACGTATTTGCATGACTATTTGTCCCTGCGTCACCATGTCATCGGTTTATTTTGGCAAATGTTTGCTTTTTTTGATGCAGGAGGAAGATGGCCATGTTGTCTACGAGAACCACATGTCTTCCTCATATGAAGTTGGGGTTGGACCCAGGGGGTCGATCACCAGAGACAGCCATTTTGAGTGAGTTAGTAATCCACCAGTATAGTTTGCGTCACTGACGGTTCCTAAAAATATAAACTTCCTCTGCTTTCTCCCATCAGATTACTGTTTCAGTGTCGGTATTCTGACACCTCAGTAGAGGCTCTTGTCCTGGCGGTCGATGAGGTTCCTCCACCAGTTTCTGTCGCTGCTGCTGGAATCCTCCGAGTGGAGCTGAGACTTGGAAGTGGACAGTGCCAAACAAAGGGATGTGATGAGGGTGAGGCCCAAAACCGCCTAAAGGCAATGCCGGCTACTGCTAAGGAGTTTGACATACTAAGACTTGAGCCTTAATTTCAGAAACTGCAGCGTACAGCACCTTCTACAGCCACTCCGACTACCCAATCACTAAAGTCCTGAGGGAACCAGTCTACGTTGAGGTGACCATCCTAGAGCGCTCTGATCCAAACCTTGTCCTCAACCTGGAGCACTGCTGGGCGACCGCCAACCCCAATCCTCAGAGCATGCCGCAGTGGGATCTTCTCATTGATGGGTATATAGCTATATGAAATGTTCATTAGTCATATGGTTGCCTAAAGTTCAAAATTTAACATGCGCTCTTGTTCCCTTTAGGTGTCCCTACCATGATGACCGTTACCTGACCACCTTGGTGCATATTGATGGCTCCTCTGGCCTACTTTACCCAACACACCACAAGCGCTTCATCATTAAAATGTTCACCTTTGTGGATCAAAGTGACTTTTCGCCCAAGAAAGACACGGTAACCGTTAATTTCCTCACGCTTGAGTCCTTTAAATTGCATCTAGTTTCATTGGCAAGAAACGTGACTTTAAAGATCTTTCAGGTGTTCATCCATTGTTCCACGGCGGTGTGTTATCCGAGCAGCACTCAATCCTGTGACCAGACCTGCCATCGTCAACGTGAGCAACTCAAAAAACAATAGTATATTTAAGAATTTTCAAAATGCTTTGACCACGAGTTGCTGCATCAAAACAGCTAAGATTCATTGAACTTTGACAGGCTGCAACATTGTCAGAATGCCCGGCCTTCAGTTCCACTCTGTATGAATCTTAAATGTGCTTGAACTTGACACGTGAGGAATCATAATTGTCATGAACTTGTTGTAGAAACGCATGTGCTTCTTCTGCAGGAAGAGCTGTAGCTCCAGCGGTGAGAGCTTCTACGAGTCGGAGGGCTCTGGTCTCCAGCGGGCAGGTGATCCTGACTGACCAGTGATCATCTGCTCTAAATGCAAAATTAAGACGTGATTCTGCTGGCTGTGACTGAATAAAAACTTGTGCTTACAATTGGGTCTTCCTGGAGTTACTTTTTTGCTGAGGTAGACTTGGTGCCGCAGCGCTGCCGATGAGCATGTAATGCAACCGCTCTGCTTTCTGCTGAGGAATCAAAATGTTGCATTCATGAGAATTGAAGTCTAAATATAACGGTGAATCAAAATAATACTCTGGTTGCTTCAAATGTTTTCAAGCGCAAGGTAGATGCATGGACAAAGTTTACGCCACTGAGTGAGCCTTTTGCCTAAACCTTTTTTGGTTACCTAAAGCTTGCCTGGGATTGTAGTACTTTTGCAATAAAGTGTGTGTGGCTCCATTAATTTGTTTTTCCATAATCTGAGCTCATGTAAATGTTGACCCACAGAGGCCCAAGCCGGTGACATTGGCTATACTAACACTTTCAGTCCAGCAATTGGTATTCAAACCAGTTTAGGGCTGTGCCACAGTCCCACTCAGACTTTTAGTCTGGCCAGTATTCCATTGTGTTCAATGCCGCACTAAGACCTAGTCCCAGTAAGGCTCGATTTAACTTGTCAACTTTATCTGCGTTTCTCGGTCATGATCGTTATTGCTCTTCACTGGCCAAATGATCCGTCACAATTTAAAATTGCAAGGAATTTTGGGACTGATATCTTTTTTTGGTCCAAGGAGCTAAGTAGTGAAGTATTGCATGATCCTTTCCTTAGCATTAGAGAATTCAAACTTATGTTGGCCACTTACACTTCTGGGTCATTTAACTCAGGAAATAAGCAATTCAAATCCAGTCTAGTTCTGCTGCTATATACACTTACTGGCCACTTTATTAGGTTCACCTTGCTAGTAAAAGGACTGCCTTCAGATCTGCCTTAATTCTTAATGGCATTACTTTCAACAAGGTGTTTGAAATATTCAATACTCTATTGGATTGAGAACCTATTGTCATGTTCAAGAAAGCTTTTTTAGAAACAAGCTTTACCCTACTGGAAGTAGCCATCAGAATATGGTACTGTGGTCATAAAGGGATGGGCATGGTCAGCAACAATCCTCAGGTGGGCTGCAGCATTTGAACCATCCTCAATTGGTACTAAGGGGCCCAAAGTATCTCCGACACCATTACACCACTACCAGCCTGAACCGTTGATACAAGGCAGGATGGATCCTTGCTTTCATTTTTACACCAAATTCTGACCCGACCATCTGAATGTTAAGTTGAAATCAAGTCTCATCAGACTATAGGCAGTAGTTTCCTGTTCTCAGCTGACCGGAGTGGCCCCTGGTGTGGTCTTCTGCTGCTGGAGCCCATCTTCTTCAATGTTCCACATGTTGTGCGTTCCTATGTTGTAACAAGTGCTTATTTGAGTTACTGGTGACTTTCTATGATCTCAAAACCAGTCTGCCCATTCTCCTCTGAACCTTCACATCAAACTAGGCATTTTCGTCCACATAACTGCCGCTCACTGGATATTTTCTCTTTTTCTGACCATTCTCTGCAAACCCCAGAGATTGCTATGGGTGAAAACCCCAGTAGATCAGCAGTTTGTGACCTACTCAGACCAGCCCGTCTGCACCAACAACCACGCCATGTTCAAAGTCAATTACATTCCTCCCCCCCCCCCCCCCCCCCCCGTGCTGATGCTCTGTTTGAACTACACGCCTAAATGCATTGAATTGCAGCCATGTGATTGGCTGATTAGCAATTTTCGTTAACAAGCAATTGAACAGGTGCACCTGATAAAGTGGCTGCTGACTGCTGAGTGTATATAAACTGTGTACATATAGCAATACATCTATTTTTCTTGGTTTCTCTTGTATGCAAAAATGTTCAACATCTCTCCTCTGCTCTCTGCACCTCCTTCCCGCTTTGTCCCACTCACACCCGCCCCCCTCCCCCTCCCGTCATTGAGATGGGCATCACGACGCTCTCTTTCTGCTCGCATGCACAGGCGATGCGGGAGGAAAGCAGAGCGGCAGTACAGCTTCTGACTGACGAGCACAGAAAGGTCCGTGCTAATCTCCATCCACGTTCACCTCCAACCTGCCGGGAAGAATTTAAGCAAAACATAATCATCCAATGGCAACGCCTCATGTATTGGTGTGAAAACCAAAGAGTATCCAGAACATTCGCCTGCTGACAGATACTTACTACTGCTGTGTGGACTTGCATATTATTGTCAGTTGGGTGAAATGTAAATTGTGTTTTCCCACTGATTACAAATGATGTCAATTAAAAGGAAACAGTGGGGTTTGCATGCTAAATACTAGAATTGAGCAAGTTGGTCAGGGAGAACTAATGTTAACCAGGTAAAACTGCTCTTGAGCACATTTTCTTTTGGGCAAAATCCCCCTGCAGAAAAATCCAGAGTTTGTTTAAGTAAAAAGGGTGTAAAAATATGGTATAAAATAATTCGTAAATAATTAACCTTGCTATGCATTACATTATGGTGGATTCGGTTTTAAATTAAACGTTGTATTTCGAGACTGTATATTCAAAAGCACAACCTACACACCACAGTGGTTAGCATAAACGATGAAACTAAATGAGGAGTTGCAGAGGGAGCTGCAGGTGCAATGATATTTCTTGTAATTAGATATTATTTTGCTTTTTTCCTTTCCTGGAGAGCAACAGCCGCCATGCTCACAGAATCTTGTGTGTTTGCAAACAAATGTTTCATGCACCCCCACATGCGCCACAAAGGCACACAAACCCACCACCAACACTAGACAAACCCACACTGGGAGTTTAAACTGGGCCTGTTAGTGATTCTTTCTTTGGCCTGTGTGAAATAAATCACTGGCCATCTGGCGCACGGCCCCCTGGGAGAGCAGCAGGTGGGACCACGTGGGTTAAATAGGCTGTTATCTGTAACCAGTTCACCTCCCACGTGGTCAACTTCTGTATCTACATTAGTCAGTTTACCTCCCACGTCACAACCCTCTACACCAGTTCAACTCCGGCCTCCCACAGGCTGCTATTGACTGGTTTGTCGTAGACATAAATGCAATGAAAAAACAATTTCACAAATAAACTGGTGTATAAATAGCAAAGTTCATCCAACTCACATTCATCTAACAAATTCAATTTGATCGGATGGGGAATCCAGAAACTTCTAAATGTTGACAAAGAAGGAGAGGAAGTCTGAGTGGAGAAGCAGCTATTGTGGTTGAGTCTGTAATTCAAAACAAATGAGAAAAAGCATTGACTTTGCAGCTGGTGAGAAACTGAAACTGAGAATCTTTAACAGGACCTTTGCTACTCATAGGTGCAGTTTTTGCGCAGTTGAGATATTTTGGAAACACAAGGCGATCATTCTCTACTGTATCTAACGATATTGTGAATTTAGCTGATGACGTCTGCGTATGCCATAAAATATCTAGAACAGTGTTTCCCACTAGTGGGTTCCCACTGTGAGGTGACAGTGACCCCGACCACCAAATACTAATCACTTCATACATGAGTCTGGTGGGACATTCATGCCAGACGAAGTGAAATTCCCTCCTGGTATCACACACTTGCAAAGACTCCTACGTACTCACAAGGCCAGCAGCCTCATCACGACCAGCTCTCCCCGAGCAACGACACGCGCCTCTACAGCACCACTCGCAGCCCGACTCCACCTGCTCGATGAGGACCTTCCAGCAAACCCAATCGAAAAAAAGAGAAGTTTGTTGTTTATTTAGCTACTCCCAAGGCACTGTAGAATAATGTATTCATCGTGTGGGGACGGCAAGGACAAATATTTGACACCACTAAGGAAGAAGGTATGAACATCTGAAACTCCTTTTTACTCATGAATATTTATAAGACATTAATCTATTCGTGTTTAGTGAGAGAGTGAGGTGGGACCCACTTTGTAAAGGGCAAGATGTATGAAACACACACTAAACCACATAGTAAGCGAGTGCTGGGTGTGTATTGATGAGATCAGGGGAGTAACAGGATGACTGAAGCACTCTGAATAATCGGAGCCACAAAGCCTCCAAGGACAACGCGCGAAATTGAATTAGAGGAGCAAGTGACACGTTTGACTCATCCCAAAGTCTACATGTACGGCTGCTTCTAGAAGGGTTACCTGAGTCAGTGCTCTCTCTCACACACACACAGCACAGTGGGTAAGGAGGGGGGGGGGGGGTCGGGAGGGTGTGATGTCAGTGAGAATGAATCTTGTCAGACCCGAAGGAGGGGAGATGGTGTTTTTGCCGACATCATGACGGATCCACAAAGATTACGTTGGCAACAGGTTTAAAGCGAGCCTCGGGGGGTATAAACACACTGCCCCCTTCCATCAGGAGAAATGGATTCGATGGCGTCCGGCTCAAGGGCACGGCGACATTAAAACCATCGACTCTGTGATTAAAGGACACCCTGTTGGTGTTTTCCTTTTGTCAGAACGCATCATGAACTTTTTACTCATTTATTTGATAGAATATCTGAACCAAGAAGATAATCAACAGAAAATGAATTTGTTTCAATTTTAAAAATGGACCATTTGTAATGTTATGGTTTATTTAGCAATCACCAGTTTTATTTGTCTTGTATAAATAGCTTTTGGTTTCAGCTATTTTAAACTCTCAGTAGATGTGATAAGCCTTTTTCAATACTACTTTAGTTTTGTATCAGGAATAAATGATAGTTGTGGTCCTTTCTGTCACTTAAGGAGTTACTTTTTAAGATTGAACAGCTTTCCTTCTGCATAATTATTATTTGTAGTACATACCTTCACACTTTTACTCAATTAAGTGACATCTTTTCCACTTTTGTTTATTTCACCATTATACTGATTCATTTCATTCCGTTTCACTAATGTTTGTTATTTCAGATGATTAGTCCCGACACCTTGTGAAGGTTTTTTTTCAGTACATTGTTTTTGTGAGCACAACCTCAACAGAGGTTGTATCTATGTATTTTCCACTTCATATTTTCTCTGCAGTGGATCGTTCCGTGGTCTGCAGGTGACGGCACTTTTCGGTAATGACAGGAGCTGAAATGGATGGAAGCCAGCTTCTGTGTGTGAGCAACAGACAGAATGCTGACAATGAGGAACTAGAGCCTCTTGAGGAGACAGCACTTTAGTGTGTGTTTGTGTGCTTGTGTGTGTATTTCACAGGGACAGACACAGAGAGATATCAGAGAGATGTGTAAGAATTTTCCATTTTATATCCATTCAGTTTCCATCATGAAGCTCCTCATCACGGCTCCACCAAATGGACAGGAGCTGCTCCGTGCCGACGTTCCATTGCGGAAAAAACACCTAAATTCTTAAAATAAAGTAAACCGCAGGCAGGATGCTGATGTTTACCAACCGCTCTGGTCTGTGGCTCACTACACCAAACCATACAAAGCAGAGGAGGGAGGCAACAGATCTCACAGTCCAGGATGCTCGCTCACTGCTGTTCAGGAGACAATCTGTGTCCTCATGCTGCACAGTGCGAACCAGCAGTATGCAAATGTGCAAGCGTGTGTAGTCTTAATGTGGGGTGTGCAACCGTATCTATCCAGTTTTCTTGTAATGGGAGAGATCATAATTGATACGTTTCATTACCCTCAGTTTTATTGTTGTTGGAACGAGATACTAAGAACTGGATCTTTGCTATGGTGTGTCTTGAAAGTCAGAACAGCAGGTTGCTCAAAAAAAAAAGAAGACATACACACACGCAAACATACAGAAAGACCGACACGCTTGGTGCTGTGCATCGTTTGTGCGGTGGTGCAGTGCCCTGTTGAGGGGTGGGCTGAGGGGGGGGGGGGGGGGGGGGGGGGGGGAAGCTGCTTTTCCTCTTCAATCGGATCATGACTTTGATTCCTGCGGCAGCCAAATCCTCGAGCCTCCCGCAGCCGGAAGGACATGAACAGGCCGTCTCTAACATCTGCTCTGACTGAGATTTAACAGGAGAGCATGTCTGTGTGTAGGCAGGTACAGAGTGCGCATACCCGCCTACACACACACGCCCACACACACACACACACACATAAGACCTACGGAGCAACAAACTTGCCCACGTTTTTTGAAGAGAGAAAACGCATGCCCACACACGCAGACCTCCCACACCTCGCACAGGAGCTCCTGAAAAGCATTCACGTGGAAGGCTGCAACACGTTGACACACCCTGCCTGTCTCTTTACTGCGCTTTTTGGTGATCTGATCTGCGTCTTGTCCACTTTACCTGCTCCATCCCACGGGAGGCCAGGGAGGCAGACAGGCACTGCCTGATGTCCCAGCATGGACAGCAGCTGACAGCAGCTGACAGCAGCTGTAGAAGCCATTGACCCATGCACCAGAACCTGGTTGCTGTCAAACTGCTCAAAGGGTCTCTCCTGGATCTCCACGTGGCATCCCTGAAAATGAACACTTGCTGCCTTTTATTTTCACAAATATCGTTGTGGTTATAAATAGCTCGTTTATTCTCGGTTTCACAGTTCCCCTCGTGATAATGAGTTCAGGGAGGTTAGTGGGAATGCTTTCCAAGAAAAATCTTAGCAATCTGTTTGGTGCAGTGGCTGAAGAAACAACACCACTGCTACTGAGCAGAATATATGAATGGATATTAGTTACTTATTTATTGACTGTTTGCTTTAAGGTTGATTTTGCCTGAAGGGAAATGTGGTCATTTGCGATGTCATTATATCAAGCCGCTCAGCTTGTTTGTGTTAGGAGTTTATGATAGTAACCAAATATTCTAATGGATTGTGAGAGCTCGCATCCTTTAAAGCTCCAACACTTACAGCCCTCTTAGATTGAATGGCTATTTTTTGTTCCCTTGAATTTAACACTCAATCAGCAGTTGATCTATAAAAAAACCATTGCCAGAAAAGTACAAAAACTGGAGGAAATTGCCAATTTTATTTTGTGCAATAGCTGTGAACGAAGAGATGACATTTCTATGCCGAGTCTTTGTGGAGAAGTTATCAGACAGATCTCTATTTTTCTCTATCTGCTTCATGTCATCTGCTTAGTCCTGCTACACTGGTGCTTATGCTGCCAAAAATGCAAGCAACCACATGACTGAAAATCCTCTGAATCTTACTGATTGCAAACAATAAAGCACAGGATCCTTTTGTCAACATTCAAATCCAATTTAAGACTGTAGCTACAGCCAACAGACTGTGAGCTGGCACTTATCAGATGATTTGAGCTTGTAGTTCATATCTATCTGTGAATGTCATTCAATTTTCTAGGAGGAGAACACAGGTGCTTTGTTTAGAGGGAAGGTATTTGATGAAAAGCGCTATCACTGTGTACTCTCACTAAAGTACCAGGACACAAGCTGCACAAACGCTTGCCTGTGCAGGAACATCCATGCATCTTTGAATGGACTGTTACCATTAATTGCCATCAAGCCACTGATCTGAGTGATATCAAAGAGAGGAAAAGGGCCAGACGGCATGTTCCAAACTGACTGCCATTTTACTTTACTATTGATCTTTGCACAGAAACACAGAGCACGGTATCAATCTCCACAGAGAGGGAGGAACGAGGAATAAAATGCCCCTGTAAACATGAGCGTGTGTCTAAATGCATTCGTATCTAGAAACACGTTTTGTTCACAAGTAGGAAGGGGCTGCGCTTAATAACACAGGAAAGGGATAAGGGGACGAAGACACGAGGAGGGACGGGATCGGCAGACATGAGGGAGATATGGGGGACACGTGAGGGAAATACATTGAGAGGCTCTAATCTTAAACTGCAAGGATATTAACATTCCTTGCCCATTGTGCCACACGCAGAGTGATCAGAGATAGCCATACATGCGTATCTTAGAGCTGAAACATTTAATCGGACATGGATTTGGTGAAAATCTGAAGTGATTATAATGAATCATTGCAGGCAGAGGTTGAGAGTGATGCATTACCTGGGGATCAAGGTACTTAATGGAGAGCTCAGGAGCCACAAGAGGGAAAGCACAGTACAAACAAAGTAGTAAAAAATATAAGTATATATAAGTATAAACATTATATATATATATGGAGGAGGAGCAATGCATATATATACATATATGCATGCATTGCTTCTCGTGTCCTCACACGGGACATAGCAGAGCGACCGGCATCCGCGACACGTCCCGACAACCACACCGAGGACATCATCCATGACCTCACCCGAAACTCACCAAAGTTTGCTGGTACTGGAGCGTCCGGTTCTCGGCCTTGTCCTTCACCATTGTCGCAATGTCCCCATAACAGACACCCAGTCCGAAAGAGGCGACCCTCGGGAGCAGCGAGTCCGCCCGCTAATTCATGCGCGGAGGAGGACGTAACAGGTCCCTGATCGTGAGGCGTCCCGCACGATGCAAAGCGCCGCTGCGATGCTGATGTGTGCCTGCGTGTGCCTGCGTGTGGGTGCGTGTGTGTGCGTGCGTGTGATGGACGAGAGAGTATCGCCGGCTGCCGACTTCGCCGCAAAGCTCGCACGGTTCGACTGCGAAACGCCGCCTCTCTCCTGCTCTGTCTGCACCGTGCACTGTTTCTCTGGAGTTACCCTGATGCATGATGTGATGTGTGCGCGTGTGTGTGTGTGTGTGTGTGTGTGTGTGTGTGTGTGTGTGTGTGTGTGTGTGTGTGTGTGTGTGTGTGCGCGCGCGTGTCTGTGTGTGCAGAGGCGTGTGCAGTTGCCCGTTTAATAGAAAGCCCAATTTGAATAGATTAGAATGTGTAGGATACGTTGCTCTTTTTTATTGTTTTGTAGATTTTTTTCAAACTGAGCTTTGCAACCCAGTCTCCAAATTTAAGTGTGATGAGTAACTCACAAGGGTGAGACAGTTTTATGGCTCCATCAATGTCGTCAATAATGCATGTTTACAACTGCCCTTTGGAAAGTGAATGAAGAATAGCATTCTCCTTTGCATCATTGTCATGTTACGGAATAGCTTCAAATGAAGTGACTCCAGTATTTTGTACAATGAGTTTACGATGTATGGATTTGATTCCAGGTCATCTTTTTCTGGCAGTCCCTTTTTGTTGTATGAGTTCTCACAAAAAAACACATTTAATAAAGATCGATGAGCAGACGCACAACAAGAAAATGTCCTGTCTGTGAACGGTCAAGCACCAAAAACGCTTTCTCATCATGTGAGCAAATACATTGATTTACACCCTCCCACACGCTTATAAAACGTTGACGTTTTGAGGACAAGTCTTGTTTAAACAGCAGGGAAATGGCCCTTTAAAAGCCCTTGTGATGATACAATCTGAACTGGAATAACAGCAACACTCACACCATGTTTTTTTTACTGTTTTTTTTTAAGCATGGAGAACAATGAGATCACTTAATGATCTATGCAAAGAACAACAAGTCTACAACTGGCTTGCATTTATTACACAATGCAATGTTGGAATATATCCCTTGCCTTATATTCATGTTTTTAAACCAGTCTTACTGCCCCATAAGGAGCATTTTACAGTAACCACGTGTGCTCATGGGCACAACAACAGTTGCATAAACCTTCTTTGTAAGTGCACTTTCAGAAGCACTTACAGCATTTGTTCGCCTGTGCACTTTATTCGTTTGAATTTCATTTTAATCTTTTTAAATTATTATTCTATCATAGTCTTCTATTTTATACTGTAGATTTAAATTGTAAATTTGTAAATTGAACATGTAGTTTTTCTTGCACTATGTTATCTGTCTTGTTGTCCATTGTCTCCTTGTCTACAAATTCTTTCCGTCTAACATACTTTGGCAATAAATGTTCCTGAAAGCTTACACGTGAAGGATTGCTACACTCTTAGATAGCTTCCCTTCCTCAGATGACACATGTATTACAATAAACCGTGAGCTCATCTCTCTGGGCTTTCACTAAAGGCTTTTCAGAGGTGCTACTCACTGGTAGGGAAATCTATCGCACTGAAAGATGATGTGCCAACAAAGACTTGCACCTGAAAGATAACCACTGGGTTCACTGTCGCTTTGTCAGGAGCCAAGCATCCGTTTGCCAATAAGCCCTCAGTTGTTCTGAGAATCAAGGAGGCTCACGTTTTCACGAGTTCAGAACGTTTTCAGGTCCGATGCAATCTGCTTGCCTCAGCCAGTGGAATTCACTTTAGACCACCAAAACCTCATCTCACATTGAATGTATGCCTCAAATGGATGGCCAATTTGCCTTATCAAAGGCCAGCGTTCATTAGAATGATACCGGTTAAAAGATTAGGGAGTCAATGCTTCTGACTCACAGACAGCTGATTGACTGTTGGCAGGGCAACCAGTTCACAGCGCTGTACCACCGGCACCAGGCCGCTGTAGAGTGATGGCAGGGATTATATCCAAAAGCACGGCACTCAACATTATTTCCCAAGATGTATTCACACCAGTTTCACGCACACCTTCTTCATGTCCTCATCATCTCACCCTCCCTTTCAACTGAGGGTAAAGAGTGTCAGCGACTTGGTTTCATCAGAGAGCTCGCAGCCACAGACAGGCGGAGGGCTACCGTGGCCCCGGCAGCAGAGGAACTGGGTGCTCTGCAGCCCAAAGCACCAGCACACTGACCCACATCTTTCCATCTCCACCAGAAATCTTTAGAAACACACACAACTAGAAACACACACACAGCCCAATTCCTAATACAGCACGTGCCCTGCCCTCTGTGACTGAGTTTAAGAGTACAGAGCTCGATGAGAACATCAAAGTTAATTAAAGTATGCCGCATTTATTGTCGTGATGGTTTTGTGTGAATGTAAATGATTTGTGAGTAATGTGTATCAGATCAGACTTATGTCAAATCATATCTTTTCAACATTTCTTAAGATGCACATTATAATGAATCTAAAATACTAACGTCCATTTTTTACAAATACGGTAAACTGCGATACATCAGCGTTACAAGGACCTTGAGACCTTGATGCGCAACATTACGATGTACAACCACCTGTGCTCCCTTTTTGTACGCCAAGTTTCAGTAATTGCTATTAGCCTCGGCTGATAGAACACATTGAACCCATCGCAATTAACCGCAGAATGACACCAGGATACCAGCAAATAGACCGCATCCCAGTCAGACCTCCAGTTACCATTTGCCCTTGAGCCAGATGTGGGCAAAGTTCAGCAGACACGTGCGTATTTTTTAAAAAAGGAGACAGTGATGCATCTTGTCAGGACCCAGCATACTTACGGTTCCCCCCGGGAGTCTGCTTGCCTCCTCTTTTGATTCTCTCCTCTTCGGGCTACGGATTCAAAACCGTCAGCTGCGTCCCTCCATCGCGCCCTGGCGGAAACAATGACTGATGTGAAGGGGCACACAGCTACAGGTTGCAGCGCACGCTCAATCGATGATGTATGTGATTGGGCAGCGGATGACTACCGGAGAATCACACTGTCCTCCGTCAGAGAGAGAAAAAAAATCTCAGTAGCTCCCAGAAACCGGAACGATGCATTCCCCACAGCGCTGGCGCCAAAGTTGTCAACACGGCGCGTAATTACCGGTTGTGCGCCTCTAGACCAGCAGCGCGCGGCGGGACCGGGACCGGGAGCGACACGCGCCAGCCGTTGGAGAGCGGCGGCATGGGGCTGCGAGGCAAAGAAGACAAGACACGATGCTACAATCTGCTCATCGGCTCCAGCTGAGGTGGGAGGGAGACAGCGGGGAACCGGGTGCCGTGTTCGTGATGCATTGCGGGTAGCGTCGGTGCCATTGCCCGCAACGTTCTCTTCGTGTGCAGAAATCGCGGCGCTCTGGGCATCATCTGCGCAGCCGTGGCGCACATTCGTCTCAATTAACGGCGGTCGGGATTCTTTGCAGAGGTAGAAGTACAAGCTTGGAGGGAGAAGAGGAAAAGCATGTGTTAAATGTTCATGCTCCCCCTCTCTCTGTCTCTCTCTGCACCCCCCCTCATCCATATGTGTCAACATGCACTCCTGGTCTCTAATTAGAAGGCATGCGTCTTAATCATGGCACGCATAAACGGTTTGGGGCGCAAATGGAAGATGGCATGGTCTCAGTCGATGTCCAGAAAAAATGAGGGGGGGTTGAGCAGGTGTGTCTAAAATGATGATGGATGGTGCATTCCCTTTATTGTGTCTCTTATCCGTGTCTTTGACAGCTTTTACACCACCTCATCAGCACCGACATGGCAATTGAATTGGAGCGTCGCCACATCTGCAGCTGAGGCCCCCCTGGGCATTACAACCCAACAGATGATTTGTTTGTATCCGGGGGAGATGCCGCTTGATCTTCTGTGTGAAGGCCATCAAAGAGCCCCGAAAGGGCAATCACATTGGCAGTGACTTCAAAGTGTGTGTATGTCAAAAATCTCGGACCCTTGCAAACCTAAATGGGAAAACGGTCTGGCTGGCAGGTACATTACCAACCTTCATGGGAGTGTGGGTGTCCAAAATCACAGAGGCACTTATCTTCATTACAAACAGTTCAATCATCACAAGCATACACATGCTTGCACACCCACAAGTTATATGGGCTGTGAACAGCTCGGACTGACACTCACTTAGTGAATTATCTGAACCAAAGTGGTGCCGGTATTTGCCGGGGCCAACCTTGAGAAAAAGAAAACGGTTACAAATAGTTTCGATGTCTGGCTTGTAAATGGAGTCTCATAAAAATAAATCATTAACTTTTAAGTCAGTGAGCATCAAACTATAATATCAATTAAGCCATTTTCGGTCTGTAACATTTTGTTATGCATGGCGCAGCAGAGAATTGGAGCGCATCCTGCCGTCAGATAACACTCACACTTCCCACTCCTGAATGAGAAAGGTGGCAAATAGAGTGATGAGAAGACAAAAAGGACACAGTGGACACGGGTCATTTTCCACATTTCTGAATGGAACAAATGTTGATTTCCAGCTAGCGGCCTAGCAGGGGAGAGAGCCTGAAAAGATTAACGGGTGACAATTGAATGCACTAATAAGCTTATAGGCTGGTTTCTGGGGCTTCCCCATGTGTGACACGTGGAGTGTGTGTGTAATAAGGCATCCATGGGCTATGAATATTGTGGCTGAGATGGAAAGAGTGCTGGTTGGTGATATACATTTCCAAAAAATGTCTATGTTGGGGTGATGCACCTGACCCTGACCTGATGTAATGTTGTGTCACCCCAAGTTTAAAAATGGGGCGCCAATGCAATTATAGAGCAATAAAACCTACCAGAGGAAAAACTGACTCCTCACCTTTTTCGGTTTTCTGTAGTGTGATGTGTAGACTCTTACTTACTAATGACCAACACTTCTCTGTTGGCCATTAGTAAGGTATTTTAAATTCAATGAATTAAGAGGAACCACAGGAGTAGAGATAGGATTTGATGAGCATCACACACTAAAGAATGTATAAGAATGTATGACGGAAAGGCAGTATTCATTTCTATATTTAATTAATTTTAATTAATTTAATCTCAATGCACTTTAAGATAAACTGTTTAACTGCTGTATATGTGTAACGTTATATGGTTTCTTTTTAGTCCATATATCTGAGATGTCTTAGTATATTTCTACATGTCGCTATCCAGATCCTGCATTTAAGACACAATATATTGATGTGAACATATGAAAAAATATATGACACACTAAACATTTACTTCATTGTATTTAAATACTTATATTTGTATTAATTTCTTGTATTATGCATATATGTGTATGCATGCATTTATTCGTTTACCGTTAAGCATACACATTTGTTTTCACTTACCACTTATTTGCCGGCGTAATCGACAGGAATAAATGACGCAGCCGGTGGATTGATTAAGGAAACTCACTGATTGGATACTTTGTTTTCATTAACGAGCCGGTTGGCGAACCGCAATCAACGCCAGAAGGTGGTGATCCGCGCTGGGTAAGTGATCCGTGAGCAACACGATGGCGACCAGCTGAACTTTGTCGCCGTATCCAGACCCGAGGCACGTGACCTCTGCGAAGCCCGACGCGCCGACACCGAGCATCGAGCACGTGCGGTCGAAGCCAACCGAGCTGCTGTTTTACCTTTTTTTAATTAAGTCACCGCTAACTCCGCCGCCGCCACCACCATGTCGGAAAAGACTCCTCTTCTACACTACCGGCTCACCAGCAGCGACAGTCCGCCCACGAGAGTCGAGTCCACGCACAGCGGGTGCAAGGACAAGGGCGTCCGGAAGCTCGGCGTGGTGTTCGGCGTGGTCGTTCCCACGCTGCTGTCCATGTTCAGCGTCCTTGTGTTTCTACGGATTGGTGAGTGAAACGGAGAAAAGTTGTAAAAAAAAAACCCCTACAAAATAAAATTGGTCAAATGAAAAAAACTTTTTTGGTTTAATTTGAGCCAAGTCGGCTGTTTAGTTGGTGATGACGCGTATGAAATAGGCTGTTTAAAGGATTGCTTAAACCTTTCCTAAATGTACTTCAGTGTCCCAAGACCCTCCTTTTGACATCTGTCCATTACTGTCCAAAATCATTGTCAACTCACAGAACAGCCAACGCCCTACATATTGACGCGTGTTGCTTCTTCTTGCAGGGTTTGTGGTGGGTCAAGCAGGGCTCTACCAGTCCATTGCCATGTTCCTCGTGGCCTACTTCATCGTCACGCTGACCGTGCTTTCCATCTGTGCCATCTCCACCAACGGGGCTTTAGACACTGGAGGGGCCTACTGTATCCTTTACAGCACGGGTCGCCCACCTTTTTGGAACCCGAGGCTCACTAGTGGTGCTTACAAAGAATCCTAAGGGCCGTCGTTCAATACTAATAAGAAAGAAACGACGTGTAAATACACAGTGCTGTGGATGTGTTCTGCACCTGCAGCTGTAATGACCGAAATTAATATTCTGCAAGCACGAGCCTGCCGCTGTCTGTCGTTTTGAATACAAATTGAATGCATTTGAGGTCATATTTCTTCATCAGACGGTTTGGAACGGATTGTCTGCCACATCACTCCTTCATTTTATAAAAGACTGTTTTATAGAAGATCTGTTTTGTGTCTTTTTAATTCAAAGGGGACAACACAACTGTCAATGTCAACTGCTGATGTGTAGTCATTTGTGTCACTGCCCATTGAACATCTGCTTTGGTTAAGTTACAATGTTTTGTTGATGTGTATGTATAGAAATATATAATGTATTGATTTCTACAACAAAAAAATATGTTAATTTAAATCTAATTACATGGGGAGCACCTAATGGTGATCTAAGTCCTGCCAGTGGTTGAGAGTAGCTGTGTTAGGCTGAGATACTTTGAACGCCTCACTCGTCTCTCTGTGGTTAATTACGTCTGACTAATGATTTAGAAATAATGTCCCTGCTCTGTATTCATGATTTTCATCATCTAGCAACGTCACGGGGTCCTTCTTGTTAACGTGACACTTTGTTTCTCTCCCAAACTGCCTTTTATTAATGGTGGGTCTCCACGCTTACTTTTTACTTGTAAATCCCTCACTTGGATTCCAGACATGATCAGCCGGGCCTTGGGTCCGGAGTTCGGCGGCAGCATTGGGATCATGTTCTTCTTTGCCAACGTGTGCGGCAGTGCTCTCTACGTTTTGGGTCTAGTTGAGGCCATCATGTCCACCTTTGGCATCCCAGAGGGTAAGGCACATGAGCTCATTCCATCTAGTGGGTGTGTTGATGCGTGGATCAACGCGTTTCTGCTGTCCCTCAGAGGCTGTTGCAGGTCCCCATCAGGTGCTGCCCTCGGGGTATTGGTGGTCTCTCCTGTACGGCACTGCCTTGCTCTTCCTGTGTTTCATTGTCTGCTTGGTGAGAATTCATTGTTTTTTTTTTTCCTGTCTGCTATATGCTAAACACATAATCATTTAAAATTTTAATTACTGTTCAAGTCCCACCTTGAAGATTGTAAATGGAGATGGATGGATAGACTTATCCAATATCCTTGTTCAAGGACAATTGGATAGGTAGTGGATTGGCTCCATGTCGACATTTCTTGCTTAATGTATAACTGACCGCTGAATGCATTGATAAACATTGAGTGAGCGGTTTTAATACCTTTTTGAAGCAGCAACAAATTAGTTGGCCCAATACTCTGATGCCAATACCATCTAGTTTGGTGTGCCAAGAGAAAAATGCTAGTCTAGATGTTTCTAATTTCCACTGCTTGAATAATGCCAATATTATCCAAATAGTTTAGTCTAACACAGGTCTTTACTTACTAAATATAACTGGCTTGTCATTACAGGTAGGTACCCACATCTACGCCAAAGCCATCTTTATTATCGTCATCATAGTCGCAGCAGTTTTGGCAACCATCTTCATCAACTTTTTCATTGCGAGGCCAATTGTAGTGGTTCTGCCAAATAGTTCTGGTCTCAACAGCAGCAGCATGAGCACAGCCAATTACACTGGCTTCCAGCTGCACACCTTGGAGGGAAACCTAATGCGTAAGTAAGAAAAACGGCCTTCATAATATCCGCTCTGGATTATTTATTCAAGACTTTAATTATTTAAACGGTGCATAACAAACTACTTAACGTGCAGGTCATCCCGGTTGGTTTTACTAATCTCTGCTATGCAGGCATGAACAGGCCTTTGCTCTCTCTTCCAGCCAACTACACAGTGGACTACTCCACTGGTGCCACAATGACATTTACCACAGTGTTTGCTGTCATGTTCAATGGCTGCACTGGAATCATGGCAGGCTCCAACATGTCAGGTACAATGAAATGGTCACTTTAAGGAGGACTGGAATCCAGAGGTTTATCCCACTTCAGGGGCTGTATAGATGGTCCCAAACCACTACGCCTCGCTAGATAGCCAGTGGTCCCCTAAATCCAATGGTCTGTGACGGAAAAGCTGCATGACTCAGTAATATTTTGAGCCTTTTAATAACCAATGCATGCAGGTCTGCTCTAGTAATAAAGACGTTGGTGGATCCAGCCCCTAATTTGGGATGAAGCTCATTTGTACACATTTTATGAAAGGCTGAATATTTCCTTTTTTTATTTCTTTCAGGCGACTTGAAAAACCCCAGCTATTCCATCCCAAGAGGAACACTTGCAGCTGTTCTCACAACGTTCATTACATACAATCTGCTTAGTCTGCTGGCTGCATGGTCCTGTGACCGGTTAGATACATACATACACCTCTCAAACATCAAATAGTAATGGCACAAATAACAAATGCATGAAACAAATGTTTTTCTATTGAATCGCCAGTACTGCTATAGTGACTTAATTATTCAGTAGTGGATTTTTTAATGAGAATAGAAGTTTTTTTTAAATGATTTAGATTTTAGTCTGTTCACCTTTTTTCAGGAATTTGAAAAACCTTTTACAAACTGTCAATCTGTCATGTGATTATCTGTCCTCAGTCACCTCCTCCAAAAAGACTACAGTTTCCTCGGAGACATCAACATTTGGCCGCCACTGGTAACCATTGGGATTTACTCCTCTGCCATGTCTGCTGCGATGAGTAACCTGATAGGAGCCTCCAGGGTCCTGTATGCGCTGTCTAAAGACGGCCTGTTTGGTGAGATTCGTGCCCTGGTGCCCAGTGCCGGTCACTGGTTCTGCATATTGTCCCGGACATTAAGAGTTTCATATGAAAGAGTAGTAAATTATTGTTCATTGGGAGAGTGGGTTTTAATCTAATGTGGCCCCTGTATAGTTGGTAAATTATTACTCTACTTCTTTAAGATATTATCAGGGCTAAATAGCTGATCCAGAGTATATGAAAGAATATCCAACTGGTCTTCTAAAAAGCTGGGTCAACGTTTATTAACCAGCCATCTGTTGTGAGAATTTGACACTTTTTTTCATGACAATTTCATCATGTCTTGTTATCTAAGTTGAAAGCATCGTTTGCCAACAGATGGCTTGCAGTGTTGACTTTCTTTTGAAGAAGAAAAAAAATCATTGTTTGGCTCGATGACAACCTTAGGATGACTCAGTTGTTGATCTGATTTAGTACCATAACGGAGCGCTTTTTGGTAATGTTTTCCATCTCTGCAGGCGGTGTGCTGGCTCTGGCGAAGAAAACGTCTTTGAGTGGTAACCCCTGGGCCTCAGTGCTGGCCTCTTGGCTGCTTGTACAGGTAGGCTGGTAAACAGGTGACAGGTCACTTTTTGCATTGCACTCTCCCGACGGTCAGTCAGTTTTCATATTGATCTTTAGGTATGTGAGATCATTGATCTGATCCACGGCCTTGCTCTGTGAAGCCTCACTCAAAACAGAATATTTACTCGTAATTACACATTTGAATGACCAATGTTTAGATAACTGTAGTTGCAGGCTGATTGGAATTTTAGCAGCACAAGGATCGAAATATTGACAGACCTTTCTGCTAAGTTCATGTTCTTAATTTCTTCCACTAGGTGGTGCTGTTTGCTGGTAAATTGAACACCATTGCCAGTATTGTCACAATCTTCTTCCTGCTGGTCTATGCTGCTGTGAACCTCGCCTGTTTGGCTCTCGAATGGGCTTCTGCACCAAACTTCAGGTACAGGGCAGGATAGTGGCCTTCAGTGTTGGATTTATTTTGCACGATTGCAGTTTAAAAGTATCAGGTTTAATTTACAGTCTATCTTGTCATTTTATTTTAGACCGTCATTCCGATGCTTTACATGGCATACTTGCGCTCTGGGCATTCTCGGTTGCCTGGTCATGATGTTCCTGATAAATGCCATTCATGCATTTGCCAGCATAGCCTTCATGTTGCTGCTGTTGATGCTTATCCACTACCTAGGGCCCATCAGCAACTGGGGCTACATCAGTCAGGCTCTCATCTTCCACCAGGTATCACAAACAAGCACCTGCCTCATTGATGCATTAATGCAATGGAAGTTTCTACAGATTACAACGTCATCGCATCTTGACTCACTCAGGTGCGCAAGTACCTGTTGATGTTGGATGCGCGTAAGGACCATGTGAAGTTCTGGAGGCCCCAGCTGCTGCTGATGGTGGCAAACCCTCGCAGCTGTACAAATCTCATGACTTTCATCAATGACTTGAAGAAGAGTGGCCTTTTAGTACTGGGACATGTGAAGCTGGGTTTGTTGGGTAAGACTTGTTTTACTGTTAACGGTTATAGCTGCTACTATTCTTATTAAGTATAGCTTGAATATTGGTTCCAATGAAATGTATTGGTTTTTTTTTGTGAGGTTAAATGTAGGTCAATGTACAGTACATGGAAACTTCTTAACCTGCTTTTGCAATGTAAACTCATTCTCCAATTATAATCTAGAGCAGGTTCTTCCAAAAATATTCCCAGACACACTGCAATCTTTTGTTTTAACAGAAATTTGCAAATATTGGTAACTTGCAACAGCCTTTACTAAACATTTGACATTTTGTGTGTGCTTCTGTAGATGGGTTGCCATTCGATCCTCTGCCCAGCTGTTACGACTTGTGGCTTTCTCTCGTGGACCATCTGAACATCAAGGCGTTTGTCAACCTTACCCTGTCTGATTCTGTCAGACACGGCGTTCAGAGCCTGCTTTTCATCACTGGTTTTGGTACGCACGTTACTATTGTTGCAGAATGATTATATGGATTTTTCCATCCGTTAAACTGATTGTGTTGCTTACAAACTTTACAGTTCTTATCTGAAACCAGTGTTTCCAATGTTTGCACCTAGGCGGAATGAGGCCAAACACGCTCGTCTTGGGATTCTATGATGACTGCACGCCTCAAGACGAACTCAAAGGTCAAATCCTCCTGTCTGCAGGACATGACTTGGATGCCGCTTCTCCAAACACAGCCCCCCGAGAGCCATGGTCTCCCTTCTTCCCCTATGTGCGTTGTGCTGAGGAACTCAAAGACCTTCCGGATCATGAATATGTGTCCGTGATTGCTGACGCTGTAAAAATGGGCAAAAATGTGATACTGGCTCGCTACTTCAACCAGTTCAACCGTGTGGAGGTGTTGGAGCCGGGAATAAAGATTGGGCGCTACAGAGGCATGAACGGACCGTTCGTTGACGTGTGGCCTCTGAATCTGCTTCAACCAGACAGCCTCGGGTACGTTGATACCTGCTCGCTGTTCCTACTGCAGTTGGCCTGTGTGCTTAAGGAATCCCGGGCCTGGAGCCAGGCAAGACTCCGCCTGTTCCTGTGTGTGGAGTCTGATCGCAGTCTGAAGGGAAAGGAGGAGGAGGCGAAGAAGCTTGGGGTGATGCTGAAGGAGCTAAGAATTTCCGCTCAGGTGCAGATGGTGGAATGGGACCAGGTGGTGGCGTTGCATTGGCAGAGACGAAGAGAGGGTTGTAATCTGGTCGAGTCTGCTCAGAATGTGGAGAGGAGGGAGAGACCAGATGAAGAATGCCAGGAGGACGGGTTCCAGACGTTCCCCAATAACGATGATCTGCTGACCGATGAGTATATCTGCGCCGTCAACGAGCTGATTCGCAGACACGCTCTCCCTCAGCCTGCTGTGCGCTTCCTGTATCTGCCCCGGCCGCCAGCAGACACCAGCCGGTATCGGGCCTACTTGCACCAGGTGGACGTGTTGAGTCGAGACCTGGGCCCAACTTTGCTCATTCATGGGGTCACTCCTGTGGTCACTACTGTCCTCTAAAACGTTCTTAATCACCCACAACCCTAATTTGGTGTTTCTTTATGGAACTGTGCCACTTCCATTAGATTTATTTTGACCTGTTATTTAAGCAGTCACCCACAACATGGGACTGGACCAAACACTTGTCGCACCCACACTCCGCATTTAAACGGTTGCCCATATGTCATGAAGACGAGCAATCAAGGATTCAACCTAAGGTTATTTTTGTTAGGTATTGAAAATCACAAGTAGTTTTAAGATGATTAATAGTCACTTGGAGATCAGACTTGGTGTCATTAGAAATATGTTTTCACAGTATGTATGAATGTTGGGCCCATGCTTTTGGGACTATCGTCACACGGGGAATGCTCTCGAAGATTTTTTGCATATGTAAATTAAAAACATTAATTCAACGCGAGTTCAATTTCTTCGCTTGATTTCTTTTTTTCTTTTTTTTTTTTTAGAAAATGGAGGGACTACGGTTTTTCACTTGCACTTAACAAAGATGTTCTCAAATCTGCGTGTGTGGCAGATCTTTTGAGCCTTTCAGAAACACTTTACTACTAGAGGTATTCCTAAGGTACCCAATGCATTGTGTGCATATACACAGGTTAACTGAGGGATTGCTGGAGGCCTGAAAGAGTAACAACTGCATATTCAGCATGTTCGATTTAGACAAATATTAAATATAGTAAATTAAATCAGGCAAAAGCATATGGTAAACTGCTGTTTTTACTATCGTGGTAAACCAGTGAAAAGATTTGACATTTGCCTTTCATCTCGAGATTCAAGTATTTTGAATCGCTGAGGAAAAACATCCCCACAGTTGTTAATTACATCTTCTGGCTTCACAGTAACGTGAGTACTACCTGAATGACGCAGTGCAACTTCTAGCATGTGTGGTGGGCGATGGGACTACCTTCTGAGGCAGAGCAGACGCCATCTGCGGCGTATGTCACGTTGGTTAGAGAACATTCCACGAGTTTACAGTACTGACACCGCCTCCACGTCACTGACGACCTGCATGTGGGAAGGAGCGTGTTCACAGATGGAGGCAGATTGGGCTCTAGGAGCTATAAACGGAGACCACGTTGAGACAGGAAACGTGGGCATTAAGATGTAAAGGATGACTGATAATGTTTTGAGGACAAACTACATTGGGAAATCACCCATCTGTGCTCCACCTGTAGATGCATTCAAACGTCGACTCAGATTAAGGGTTGTCGGTCTCCTCTGCCTAAAAAAAGAATTTCCCACCAGGGATTGGCTCAAAGAGCGGGAGAGGAAATGCGTAATAAACAGTATATTGAAACCGGGTGGACTATGTGGTCAATGGTGTACATGTATCATTTGCTCTTTCTGAATATTGATTTTGACATTGCAATTAGTTTAGTATGCAATTCATCCACTAATCAACTAATCATGAAACATCCACTAATCAACAGCAGGAATGTGTTAAAGGACAGCAGAGTGGGGCCAGTGAAAAGATTTTATCAAGCCACAAGATGTGTATAATTAGTCTTTCAGATCACTTGAGAAAAAGGCCCTTAATGACTTTTATGGGCAGCTGAAAATGCCCTAAAATATTGGTATTTAAAAGTGGAAACGTTGGAGAGAATATTTTCTTGAATTAAGGGTGTGTTGATTTGGAGTTTGTCTACTTGATTGGCAACGTGTTGACAAGATGGGAACATGTGAGCAGGCCTCATACTTCCACTTTATACGGTTGAATGTATAATCTGAAGAAAAAAAACCTTGCTAATAGATTTAATGCTTAGCAGCCCGGCGTGGTGGCGTTGGGCAGCAGCTCCAACGTTACCTTCTGACGTAGAGACGCCATCTGCCGCTTACGTCACATTTGAAGCAGAATTCCAGGTCTTTTCATAGAGTCCCGACACCCGCCCACATCTCACTGACAGGCTGCATGGGACGGAGCGTGCCCACAGACGGAGGACACACGGGGAGGTTCAGAGCATCCAGCTCAAACATTCTGCACAGATGTCACAGTCTGAGGACCATCGCTCCGTGCCCACAAGATGAAGGAGCCGAATCGGTGCTTGGTGATCGGCAGCTGGATGGAGAGTTGCTGATGGGTGAAAAGTGTGAGGAACTGTTGGTGGATCTTTTGTTAGACTGGCGCTTGCGTTGAGTAGTGAAACACGGGATTGCCAATTATATTTTAGTCAATGTTGGATGCATCCTGTCATAATGTGGCTCATTAGCTTATTAGTGAAAACACACCTGAGACACACTTAAACCCAAATGATAAATATGAGATTGTAATGCTAATGACCTTTGAATTCCTTTTTGAAAGAACAAATAAATACATATACCTCAGTATGGTGACCTTTACTGTTTTTTCTGGAGGGGGAACACTGGTGTGTTTGAGTCACATAGTCATGCCATTATGACCTATAAACGCTTTGTCTTTAGGTGTTAACAGATCGCCTAAAGAGTGTGTCGGACAGTTTATGAACAGATCAACTAAATGAATCTGAACTGTTTAAATGTTAATCTGTGTCTAATGTGGGATCTGTTCATTTCTTGTTCCTTATGTGTCATCATTCAGGCTCTGAAAATAGACACGTAAAGTTACGCTGTCAGGCCTGATTCTCCTCACCACTAAAATGTACAATAGAAAGAGTGGGAGCTTGTTAATGCTTCTATTATCTGTAGCCCGATGTGAAAGTATCCCACATCCTCTGAAATCAGTCTCTGCATTTCTACTCGTGACGTAGTTCAAATGGTTGTTGCTTTGGAAATAGCAGCACTTCGTGTGAGAGTGGGAAGAGAGAGAGGAGAGAGATAGAGAGTTTATCCAGTGGGAGCGTTCGCCTCTTCCTCCCACCGCAAGCTCAACCTCCATGTGGACTTAGATACACAGATTGTTACCACTGACTTTATTAAAAAAAGCCTTTATTGGCCTCCTCTCACTTTGTCACAGTTCACTGAGCGCATGCGGGTTTCGGTAAACATCAAACTCATAGTTATGATCTTCTGGAAAATAGAAAAATGTGTCAAAAATGCCTTGAAAGTAATGCAACTTAATGAAATTGTTTGTCTCTTTACCAGTTAGAAGGCTGGACGCTTTAATACCAAGGTATTTCAATTATTTTCAGCAGAAAGTTCATTAATGGGCCGATAAAAAAAGGTTTCAAGTTTTAAATAATAATTTGAAAATAATAGTACCTGTCCAACTGGTAATGACTGATAACCTTGGTGTATATTTCCCATTCTGTCTGCATTCTGGTTAATCTGTGTTTTTTAATTTGACAATGATATAGCAAATTGTATTGATTTAATTTCTTAACACAAATTGCCACGCCGCTGGATTATCACATGCCTTCGTGGGTCAGTAGCATTCACACGCTGGGCTGCAGAGCACTGAACAGCATGTTCCACACTTTTACACTCTGAAATCAGTTTGATGTGTATTTAATTGAACAGATTCTATGTTGGACACCACCCCCTTACACCGGGGATGCCTTTGTTTTCATCAAGGCAGTGACAAACGGCTGCTGAGCTGACTTGCGTCACATTTTTCTTTCGGGGCAAAGAGAAACACCTGCGCTTCGTCATCGCGTCTCATCGGATTTTCGAGCCCTTATGATTATCAGCAATATTATTATTCAGAGTCCAGTGACATATTATGGTGTCTGCGTCACTGACTGCGCAAGGGAAAATTAAGTTAAATTGAGACTTCTTTCAGTTGCCACTCAAAACACCACATGTTTATATGAAAACGTCTAAATAAGGCACTGGATGCTGTACATTCGCTTCAGCAGATTATAAATATCAGACATCTGTCAATCTATCATCTTGCGTATACTTATCTCAAAGACAGGAAGTCACTCCAGCGTGTGATTTAAAAACAGTACAATTCATTTCCGGAGCAGCCTTCCCTTCATTACAGGACCCTTACTCCACCAGGGTCAGCCCGCAACATCATCAGGGACAGAACACACCAACGTCACCAACTCTACTTGCAATATATCCAACAACGCATGGTGCACTTTGGCCTCATGCCCAATGCATCTGTATATATTTACATGGCAATAAACGTCTTGATTCTTGGATGTGACCGAGGGGAGGGCGGTTCAGGCCGGCGTGCTGCACATGCTCCACACTTCTCACCTTTCCTCTCAGAGCACGGGGCAACGAGTCATAACAGGCAAGCTCGTCCTGCCACCTGGTGCGGGTCTGTTCCTCGTGTGGAAACGTTGATCACGCTGCAGTACCTGTTCCATCCCTAAGAATCCAGACAACAACCATTTTGGTTTGCTTATCAGTTTGTTTTTTGTTT
Source organism: Pungitius pungitius (assembly GCF_949316345.1). NCBI lineage: Eukaryota > Metazoa > Chordata > Actinopteri > Perciformes > Gasterosteidae > Pungitius > Pungitius pungitius. The sequence goes on from NC_084914.1 coordinate 12,322,875, forward strand.
GGGATTTTATACTCTGCAGTTTGCCCACACACACCTTGCACCTCACATTGCCAGGTGTGTGCGAGTGTTATGTAGCTGTTTGTGCACGCCCAATGATGATGGACAGACCATCTGTTCAAGATGTTCCAAACCTCTCACAATGTGAGCCAGAATACAGGTGGTTAGGAATAGGAAGAGGGATCTTTAGTAATATATATTTTAATTTACGGTGCCAGTTATCATTTGCACCATAGAATTATATTTTGCTTAATACTGACAGATGGTCCTCTGAAGTCGTTTATGTTCATGACTCTTAAAATGTACTATTGAACTTTTAATTAAGATTTTTAATATTCTGTAATTCCAAGGGATCAAGCAGATTGCCAAAAAAAGTTGTACGACAGTCATCATTTGGCATTCATGAATTATACAAATAACTGATCACAAAGTACATTAACTATTCTTATGTAAAAAAATCAACTGTGTAATAACAGCAATACATTGTGAGAATGACAATAAATGAGATCACGGCCCCGTTAAAAACCTTAAAGACATCTACTGTTATATCACTGCATTTTATGCACAGTCAGTTGACTTCTAGGGTAATGCGAACGATTACGCATTGCGCAACAACCAGTTCACCCACATTGGCCGGAGAGAAACAAACACACACACACACACACACACACACACACTTGTATAACCGGGCCAACCTCGGACACCGCTCCGTTCATCGGGCAGTGGCGTGGAGGGGCTTTGCCCTGGCCCCTTGAACGAGGCAGCCGTGGGTTTCCACGTGAAACCGGCGACATCCTTATGTAAAAAGACTAGCAGCGCGGAGGCTGCCTATTGGTCCACAGCTCCGCGGAGGAGAGACGGCTCTCTGCACCAATGGACGAAGAGCCGGAGGAGGCGTGGCTCCAAAAGAGGTCACCAGCCTAAGCTGAAGATCCAGGGCAGAAAAGTGCACCAGGGAGGCTGAAGGGGATCCAGTCAGAGCCGCGGTGGAGCAGCAGAGCATCCCAGGTGCTCGTACTCCTCCTCTAGTCGGGACCACGAACACCTCCACTGACGAGACGTCGTCTCCTCGTTTCCCCTCTGGATCGGTAGTGCTTTTGCTTTTTCCCCGTGCGAGGTTAGTGACATGTTATGACACGTAAATGTTGAATTTTCTGCGTGATTGACCTGTTTTTATCCTTTAAAATGCGTCCGATGGCGGTGACGTAAACCTCCGATCTCCTCGCAGTGGACGTGGAAACTGTAAACGTGAACGCGTGAAAGTTGCACATGTGTGTCAGTGGGAGACGCGATCACCGGGCCAGCGACCGTCTGCCCACAGAGCGACAAAGTGGTTACGAGACAGCTGACCTCGGGAAGCAGGTGACGTGATCTCTGTGGCATCGAAACACGCTGCTTACGTGAATAGTTCACGTGCACCTCTCTTCATGATGCTCGAGCTGGTTATGAGGTCAAGTAGCTTACAACGTTCATTCTCACTATATTTTTACAATTACGTTTAAGCTGTGTAGGGTAGAGGTGGTAAGTGTGTAACTCGGCTGCCACAATAGCCTATTTCAACTTTTTGTGAAAGTAAACTTTTATACTTTTTTTCTGCATAGTTACAACACAGGTTTTTACCTGTAACATGCTGGAGTTTAAATCAAAAATCAGTAAAATACTCTTGACAGTATTGATAATTCAATTCGCTCAAGGGGTTACTGCTGATACTTGACTATTAGACTTTTAATTATTTTCTTGAACTTAAGGTGAACGTTTCAATGAGGACTTTTCAATGAGGATAAATTAAGCTTATGCAAGTTTAAACAGAAGGACTGCACTGATGAATGCAATGTCATGGCCTTGATAGAGGCTACTTTACTTAAAGGATTACAAAGCAATCCAAAAAGAGAAGGCGTTTGTGAAGAACTTGTTGGCAGGAAGGGCTGAACAGGACTTTTAAATGAATGTATTTATTTGTTTGTGTTAGTCAGTCAGTTATAAGCAGTATCTGTGATTATTTTAGTGTGAACGACCATCAGGAAGTGCAGCATCATGCAGAAGGTCTCTCCCCTGGTGACTGGAAGGGGAGGAGGGAGGGTGGCGGACCATGTAACACTGGCGAGGGAGAGGTCAATGAGACGGAAACGGTTGCCGCTGTGCGGGCTACACGTTTCTACAGCATAAGACCTACTTTTCTTATTGTGATGTAAACTACTTTTTGAAAGGCTACTGTTACCATCGAAATCATTGTCTTTTCTTACAATGGAAAAATGATTGCCTTTAAAGGAGATTCATAAAGTGAGCAACATGTTTCCAATATGTTATTTATAAACATTTATTAGAGGATCAACCCCATAAGATGCAGCATCTCGTTTTCATGGGGGTCCTCCAGATCATATCCAATCGACAGAACAACCGAGCAACAGATTAGTTACAATGAAAAAAGATAAACATAATAAAAATAAAAATATGGTTTATTCCATCCCTTTCTAGCCCTGAATGTCTTTTTGATTGCATTGAAATGACTGAAATGGCCCAAGGGATGTTTAATATATACCCTTTTGTTAATGTTATGTTTCTTATCTTGGCTTGTTAGCCAACTATTACATTTCAATGTGTGATGTAACCGCTTTCTGGGCCTGTGAGATAACTCAATGTAAAATTGGAATTGCTCGGCATCCACTCAAGCAGCTCAACAGGATGAATATGATTAAGTTAATGACGGAGGAAAGAAAGTTTCCCCAGGTAACTCCTACTGGGGAGGTGGATACAACATTCATGGGCTATTATTTTACTCACCTCTTGGAAAGCTTCAGTTGTTCTCTCACATGTTGCAGGAACCTATGGTGGCATTCAGATCAATGATGTATAGAGGCTCAAGTGAATGATCCTTTGAAAAGGTTGTAGGCTCAGATGGATCAGACCTACTGTTCTTAAAGTCCACTCCGTCTGTACGAGTGAGCATTTTCACTCACCCTCAGGGGACAGGGGTCTAACCCTGCTGGGCTCTGATGTCACACCATTTGAAAATGCCAATGATTTCATATGTAGTTGTGTTGAAAAGCCATGCCAGTGTTGTGGGATATTTGGATGGGTTTCATTCAAACAATGTATATTTAGCATATTGTTCATTTTGTTCAATTTCAAAGGGTTAAAATGAAGTGTTGTTTTCCTGTTGTCCACACAGCTTCTGATCTCAGTTCATGTCAGTTTAGCGTTAAAATGCAAAAATTATTTGGAAGAGGTGATTTCTTTTAGTCTTTTTTTGCTGAACACAAATTATTTGTGGCAGTGATAGGATTCCACAACATTAAACAATATGCGTAAATTGCAATGCACAACTTAACACTAACACGTATAATCTGCTCCAAACAGATCAATCCGTGAACTCTTTCCTTCTCTGACGACACTCTTGGGAAAATGGGGTGATAGTGTTTCTTTCATCATCCAATTACCACCAACCCAGAACCGAGCCAAAGCAACACTTCCCCCGATGTCGCAAGATTTAGACTCCAAGCCCTATGGCTTCGCGGTGCTGGAGGACCAGGATGGAGACTCGCGCCTCTCCATGCCGAGGAGGGCCTCGGCCTGCAGCTCCATGGCACAGCTCCACAGGATGGGCGGCTACGGTCAAGGTGGGGCCGACTTGGGCCTCCCCTCGGAGGGCAGCGACAGCAGCGGTCAGGACCCTCCCGCCGCACCTCACACGCATCGCAAGAACGCGCGCTCCCGCTCGCTCCCCGAAGAGGACGTGGAGATGAAGAGCAGTGGGTCGAGCGGGAGTGGAACCGAATCGCACGGCAACGAGAGCCACGGCCACGAGTCAGTGGGCAGCTCCAATGGCACCAGTAAAGACTCGGCACTGCTGGAGTCCTCAGAGAGCCACAAGAGGTCAGTGGTGGTGGTGTTGTGTCTCTAAAAGAGGGAGAGGGAGGCTGCTGTTATGAACTATGTCACTTGTTTTGTGTGGTGTCTTTTAACTACTGCCTAGATTAATCCACATGAGTATACACGCTGTACAAAGCATACAAAGGAATTACATGCATTGATTGTTACACAGTGCCCACAACTCTAAGTGTGTTTTAGTCGGGCGTCTACCTCTACTTATCTAGGTCAGCAGGGACGATAAAAAACAATAAATCCAAATCGTAAAATAACTGCTCGCAGAATTATTAAGCTACAAGTGTCGTAGCTGTTGAATTTCTCATCCTTTTGCCCTCCGAGCTAACCATGACACACATAGACTGACGTATGAACACAAATGAACACAGAATCCACCTAATTAGTTAGTTGGAATTGTTTAATTAATAAGAAACATATTTTACGAAACAACAATGTATATTTATATTTTTACGAAACAACGATGTACATTTCCATCTTTATATCATATTTTATTAGTATTACACATCATGATCAATTTGTAGCTCTGACCTGCAACTCCGATTCAAATTTGCTGGCCAAACCCCGAATCCACATGGAAGTGAAAGCTAAGGTGGCATAAATTGTGAGGCTGTACCCAGGGGGGGCAATTAGTGTGTAAGGGTGGCACTTAACACCTTAGCAACAGCCGTAAAAATAGGTATGTTGGGTTTTGTGTGTGTGTGTGTGTGTGTGAGTTTTGATTTGATGAAAGGGGCGTTAGAATCAGTAGATTAGTCCCTCCCTCTGTGTCAGTGCCTCTCTTTCAGGGGATTGAAGTGACATCTATATGTCTCTATCTGGCAGCGAAATATCTAATTGTGCTTCCTTTTCCCCGCAGCTCAAACTCTCACAGTCCGTCCCCTCCCAGCAGCTCCAACGCCTTCAGCCTGCTCAGCTCAGAGCAGGACAACCCGTCCACCAGCGGCTGCAGGTTGGTTCACCGAATGGAAACAGGACAAAGGCCCAATGATTAGCGGCTTGAAATAGGGTTCTCATTGTCCCTTTAAAAAAAATCTGTGCTGATGTACGTGTGATTGTGCGTCTTGCAGTAGTCAGGAGTCGGCCAAAGCCAAGAACCAGAAGGAGATGTTTAAAATCCTGAAGGAGCTGAAGCTTCACCTCCCCTCTGAGAAGAGACACAACTCCAAGTCGTCCACGTTGAACACCCTCAAGTATGCACTGCGCTGCGTCAAACAAGTGGAAGGTAAAGTGCAGCCACGTGTTCCTGTTTGTGGCTCCTCTGCTCTGTCCTCTTTGTCGATGGCCCTCACTACACTGGTCCGTCACTTTTTTGTTGAAAATCCACTAGCCAATAGGGATTATATTCATGAGAGGAACTATTGTTAAGCTATAAATAGAATGTATTTTTTCCTTGGAATATCGGGAAGCATACAGCTAAATGAGATCAAAGAATAAGCAAAGACTTTGCGTAGGAGGGAACATTATGCAGCTCTATGGGTAATGGACTGTAAAGCAGTGATTCTCAACTGGTGGGTCGCGTGTGCCAGGTTGGGTCAAAACATTCTGATATGGGGGAGACTTTGGGTTTTTGGGATAATTAAACATCCTGAATATAAAATCTAAAATTCAGCTTATGAACTTGATTTTGAATAAATTTGAGATGTTGAGAATGTTTCTCAATTTGGGTCGCGGCTTGTCATTAAGGGGTGATGGTGGGTCCCGGAGCCAGACCAGTTGAGAACCACTGCTGTAAAGGCTTGGTTGTGCCATGACTTAATGTTTACAGGAAGTGGGCGGGTAGAGGTTCAACAGAACCAAAGGTCTGGTTGTAAAGAATATTTTGCATTTTAGAGTAGCACTGAGACCTTTGTAATCATTCTAAAATGTATTTTGTTGGTTGCTTTGAACCAGATCAAAATATGTGTTTCCATGTACCATCGATTCCGTATTATATATTGTGTTTCGATCTTGTGACTTTAATTAAATCCCCGTCTGTGTGTTGCAGCCAATGAAGAATATTACCAGCTGCTGATGACCAATGACAGTCAACCCTCAGGCCTGGATGCATCCTCTTATACGATAGCGGAGATAGACAGCATCACTTCTGAATACACCCTGAAAAGCAACGTGAGTCGCTGAAGTACCGTCAAACTAAAACAAAAATGTAAATTTGTTTTGCCGCATTTACTGGTGTAACGATTGTGAACAACCAACTTGGATTGATTTGAGCTCCTCTGCCATTTGGATTTCCCCAACAGGACATTTTCGCAGTAGCAGTTTCTCTCATCACAGGAAGGATAGTCTACATTTCTGATCAGGCTGCCTCCATCCTCAACTGCAAAAGAGAAGTGTTCAAGGACAGCAAGTTTGTGGAGTTCTTGACGCCGCAGGATGTTAGCGTGTTCCACAGCTTCACGACGCCATACCGGCTGCCCTCCTGGAGCATGTGCACTGGAGCGGGTAAATGACGCCAAGGCCCCTCTCTGCTGATGCTGTGGCAAAAAAAAAAAAAAACGCTCTAGGCTCACAGGCTGTTAAATTGACCTGAACTTATTATTCATGTGATGTTTGCCCCTTTATAACCAACCAGAATAGAACAGGCTGAGCTGTCTAACATGCTCAAACAAAAGAAGAATGGGAGGGAGACTAATTAAATTCATGTCATTTAAGTGCAGAGCAACACTGCTCTGCGATGTTTTTTGATGGAATAAATCTCTATTAAGACCCCGATTAGCATTCAGCTGGAACATGATGTTTTTGAATTAAAACGTGTATTTTTTCCTTTCAGAGTCATCGCCGCCTGACTGCATGCAGGAGAAGTCCTTCTTCTGCCGTATCAGGTGGGTGTGTGTTGGTTCAAACACAGTGTCGGGCCATCTGCTGCTCAAACCTGTGTGTAGTTTTTATTCATACTTTTCTTCCACGCTAGATGTTTTTCAATTAGTTAGTGACATCATGTGCTTGTGGACTGTGAATGGGATTGTTTTTCCTGGCCAATGTGATGAGACACACACACACACACCATAATGCACTTGTTAGGACTTTCCATTCGCACATTTTCTCCGAACCTTTCCTCAAGCCCCGCCTCCAATCTCATTATCATTCTGTTAAAAAGATTAAACAAATAATAGCATTTAGAAATTAGGACTCAAACAACTTTTAGGACCAACTGCATTTATCACATGTAGACTTCAGCACAAGCATCTTGGGGTCATGTTCTAATAAACCAAACACGAGGCCATAACATCTAAGGTGCAATGGCCGTTTTTCTAGCTGTTTTAATTTAGATTCATCTTCTCATTCATGTCTAGTGGTGGTAAGGAGTACGAGGGCGACCTGCAGTATTATCCATTCCGCATGACACCCTACCGGATGAAGGTCCAGGACACAGTGCACACGGAAGACCAATTCTGCTGCCTCCTGCTGGCTGAGAGAGTTCACTCTGGTTATGATGGTGAGAGAAAGACTTTTGTTTGCTGGTCTTTAAACTGTGTACGTTTTTTGTCCCGCTGACTTTGAAAGCGATTTAAATTTAAATTTCAACAAAAATGGAAATAATTCATTACACGTTACATTTTTTTATTTTTCTCTAAGCTCCCAGAATTCCAACAGACAAACGCATCTTTACCACCACGCACACTCCGAATTGTCTTTTTCAGGATGTAGATGAGAGGTAAGCCATTGTTGGGTGTTTCTACTGTACTCATTTAAATGTTCTGAGCGTTTAAGCAGAAAACAGCCAACTGTCAGAGGACAAAATCATTTATGCAATTGCTCAACAACTAACAGATGTTTTGTTCGTATCAGGGCGGTTCCTCTCCTCGGATACCTTCCCCAGGACCTGATCGGCACACCGATCCTCCTCCACCTTCATCCGAATGACCGACCGATTATGTTGGCCATCCACAGAAAGAGTGAGTCTGCAGAGTCAAATACATTCCAGAATTTACCAGTGTCTGCACGAGGAGTTTAGTCCCCGTCGTGGCTCGGCTCTGATATTTCGACTTCCTCTGCAGTTCTTCAATTCGCGGGACAACCATTTGACCACTCGTCCATCCGGTTCTGTGCACGAAATGGAGAATACATCATTCTTGACACCAGCTGGTCCAGCTTTGTCAACCCTTGGAGTCGCAAAGTCTCCTTTGTTATCGGAAGACACAAAGTGCGCATGTGAGTGCTGCCCCGATGAGCCTCACTTTGGATTTCGTAGAAACACATTCATGAACCAGGGGCTGTTTGATCTTGAACTTTTCGGCTTTTCTGTTCACCAGGGGTCCCGTGAATGAAGACGTTTTTGTCGGCGCGGTGTCAACTGTCCGTGAGATAAAGACGATGGAGTCCGACATCCAGGAGATTACTGAGCAGATCCATCGGCTCCTACTACAGGTATCAGGGACACATAGTACTGATAATAATACATACTGCTGAGGAATGAGAGCAACATCATATTCAAACGAAACGAAAAGCTGTAGGGTAGAAATTGTAAAAGCAAATTCCTTACCTCTCTACTTCTGTGATCAGCCGATCCATAACAGTGGCTCCAGTGGCTACGGTAGTCTGAACAGAAATGATCTTGTGGGCATGAGCTCCTCTGGCAGGAGCCTTGACAACGGCAGCGGGAGCAAGATCCGACCAGAGGAGGAGGAAGTGAGTGGCAAAGCCAGACCGGTGAGTGAAGCCAAAGTAGCAGTGCAACGTATGCAGCGCAAAATGTCACGCAAACATAATTGAACTCTTGAGTCTTGTGTCTATTTCACAGCGAACGTTTCAAGAAATCTGTCAAGGAATACATCTTCAGAAGAGCCAAGAGCATCAATCAACCAAACACAACTTCAAGAAAAGCATTGGCAGTAAGTCCAGCTGACAACTACCTACACATTTAATTGTAAATTGTTGAAAAAAGAGGGAAAATGTCCCACGTGCTGTAGAATTGACCACATCCCGGAGTAGCCCCTGACTCCTCACCCTTCTCCCAGTAGAGTCTGCACAGAAAAGCTCGGCGGTGGTGCGCTCCAAAGACTCAGCGGCTCCGCTCAACTGGAAGGAGCCCGGGGCCCATATGGAGGACAGCAGGTGCTCTTCACATGGAACGGACTTCAACAATCAGACCGCCTACTCCTACCAGCAGATCAGCTGTCTGGACAGTGTCGTCAGGTACACAGATAAGGACGTGGTCCTGGATGCAGTTTTAAAGCCATCCATGTGCATGTTGTTCCACCAAATCTCCCAGAGAAAATATGACGTAATACATGACATTGTGTTTTGATTTCCAGGCAGTGTTTTGGCGCAAAACTTAATAATTAGATCAACTTGTTAATTCTAATGGATGGTGTGTTCTCGTGATTGCCACAGGTACTTGGAGAGCTGTAATGTTCCCAGCACAATGAAGAGGAAGTGCCAGTCTTCCTCCAACACGACGTCCTCTAACTCGGATGAAGACAAACAGAAAGGACCACACAGAACGCAGGTGCCTGAAGGTACGTGTCCACACTACCGAGAAACTACTCACTGTCATCTTATCATACAAGGCTACGGCCTTGCCTTTAAACGTCTCACTCAGATTCTTCAATGCCAGTTCCTTGTCAGTACCTCTTGTTCTCTGGTCTCTTTGGCAGAACCAGCCTTGTTGAAGGATCAGTCTGTTCTCTCCGCTTTGGACGATCGAGTCAAAAAATCCAGTGACCCGGCCACAGCAGTCGTGGGCACTTCGCTGGCCCTACCTGTACCTAACAAACCAGAAAGCGTGGTGTCCATAACCAGCCAGTGTAGCTACAGTAGCACCATAGTGCATGTTGGGGACAAGAAACCTCTACCAGAGTCAGGTACAGTGCGGTAAAAAAGATATTCGCTACCTGACTTCTTCTATTCTTGCATGTTTATCATGCAAAGATATCAGATCTTCTAACATTCTCCAATTGTTTAATTAACATAGAAGCAAATTTATCTGAAAAGCAGATCAGCTATTGGGTAAGGGATTGGCAACATGAAAGACACTTAGCTGTATTAAGTGTTAAATATTTTGAAATGTTTGATTAACTCCTTTGGAGGACTCTTTGTGGAAATGTTCAGCTCAGACAAAGCTGTAGAAAAAGAAAATGAAGATCTGAAATTACTCAGTGTGACAAATATGCAGACACAGAAGAAGTCAGGACGGTGTAAATGTTTTTTCACAGCACTGTAAATCCAACTTCATGTCTTTTATGTGTGTACGTGTATGTGTTTGTTATCATTGGATAATTTGCAGCTTGTATCTCAAACACAGAAAAAAATCAATTCCTCCCGAATCCAAATTTTTAATTTGACCCACAAAACGTTTTCAGAGTTATTGGGTCCTGTCCAAAATAATAACACTTGTGGGGATAAGGTTATTCTTTTCAATTTAATCCTCAAACTGTCCAACTGTTCCACAGTCTATGGAGAAAAATCTGAATAAAAAAGGGATAATAACGCCAATCTAAGAGCTGCATCTCAATGTTAGTGTGGAGTGGAGGTCTTATCAACTGACCAGACCAACAATAGAGCAAAGATACACTGTTATCACAAATGTGATGAAATGGACAGAATTGGCAAATCCGTAAATATTGTTATAAGTTGAACACAAATATAAACTATGACAATTGTCACTGTAATCATTGTAACCAATAAATGAGCCGGCATAAAGGCCAAATGATCTACCCCATGACGGAGGTATGTAAGTGAATATTATCGGTGGGGTGAGGGTTGCCAGGTTGTTGTTTTTTCATATGCCCCTGGTAATGCCACTACAATGCTCGATCAGGACTACTGTTGTTGTCGTCACTACAAATGCTTGTGTTGCCTTATATTCCCTCTTTCATTGCTTTGTCCGCTGTCACCCTCTGACATACAGAGATCATAGAGGACGTCCAAGGAACGGAGGAGCCGGTAGAAGCCAGCCAGAACTCCAGGGCTCCTCTTTCTGTGGTTTCACCTCCTAGTCAAGAGAGGGAGTCCTACAAGAAATTGGGTTTGACGAAGCAGGTTTTGGCAGCTCACACGCAGAAGGAGGAGCAGACCTTTCTGTATCGCGTCAGAGAGCTCCGAGGACTCACGGCCCTCAAAGAAAACTGCTCTCAGTACCTGGAGCGCCAGAGAGGACAGATCGCCAGCGATGGTACCTACGACCACCACACTCACACACATCATATCAGAAGCCTCTATAACATGGTTACAGCTTAGTGCATCGTGGGTGTTCTGTTTGTAGGTGATGATAAATGTCTGTGATGATAAATTAATTACTAGGATCTGTCTGACTGCCTCTGTTTAAATAGTAGTAGTAGTTTGTTTTTTTTCATCCTCTCCAACCTCTAGCTGTGCATGCTGCTCAACCCTCTAAGATGGTGGAGCCCATCGCACGGCGAGGCACGCGGAATCGGAAGACCAAGTCGAAGCGAGCGAAGCGGATGGAGTCCTCAGATAGCACCGTGTCCCATCACAGACAGCATGTGCGGCCTCGCCTTCTAAACCACGGCCTTAACCCGACCTCTTGGTCCCGCTCTGACACCTCACAGTCCACCTTTCCCATGGCCTACCCCTCAGTGATGCCAGGCTTCCCCCTACAGGTTTACCCCAGAGCCAACTCCATAGCTCCCCGCACCGGCACCACTCCGCAGGGCTTTGGGGACAGTCGGGCCAGCCAGGCCCCTCCCTGTGCCCCGGCCATTCACCCTGCTCCTTACACCGCCCCGATGGTGGCCCCCATTATGGCTCTAATGTTGCCCATGCCCTACACCCCGATGGCCCCCGGACTGCCTCCTCCACAGACAGTGTACCACGCAGTGCCTGGTGGCTTCCCCACCCAGTTGCAACCATTTGGTCAGGTTGCCTTTGGACCCTTCACGCCTCCGCCTCCCTTCGCTGCTCAGAACCAGTTCAGCCCACAGAACCACTTCGCCTCGCAAGCAGACTACCCGAACACGCCGTTCTACTTCCCCCCGCACTCGGAGACCTCGAAGGCCCCCGTGATGAAGGGCCTGTCTTGCTCCTCTACGCCCCAGTCGGGGCGGGGCGGAGGCCCGGCATCACCGCCGCTCTTCCAGTCCCGCTGCAGCTCACCCCTCAACCTGCTGGAGCTGGAGCTGTCTGTGGAGCGCCAGGACTGCGCGGCGCTCTCTTCTGGAGGACAAGGGAGTAACGCTGCTGAAAGGGAGATGGGAGCGAACGGCAACCAAGCCATGGAGAGGGAGCAGGTAAGCACGGACACAGACCTCTTTTCTGTGTACTGTTTTGTTTGTTTTTCGCGGTTATGTTGCCATGCCGTGTTTGAAAGTCTGGACTCCTGTGGGGCCCAGGGTGTTAACACATGACGTCCCTTGTGCCCTTTAGCCGTCTGTCAGTCTCCTCGCTCCACCTGGACCCCTGTATTGCGAGGGCTCCCCCCGTGTCTGTGAGCGTTTGTCCTGGGACAAAGTGTGCTCCAGGCTCAGGGCTTGCAGCAAGGAGGTAGGCAAATAATCCGATAAACGCTTCTTAATGACTTGTGATTAGGTTTTTTCTTATCTTGTAGTTCTTATTCTTACCTTTAGCCAAGGGTGACATTGATTTTAACAAAAGCATGCGACTTGAAAGCTTTAAGAAGGTATAATCTGATGTTGTGAAAATGTTACAAATTACACCAAAAACTTGTTTTAAACTACAGATATACAGTATGACTGCACATACTACATACGTGTCAGAACCAAAGTAAGCTTGACTCTTACGATAAATGTTAGCAGTGCAAACCAGTTTTAGGATAAGAAAAACAGTGTTTTTTGTTGTATGTTTTATCTGTAAAATAATGAAATGTGACCAGGACACATATAAAAAAAGTACTTTAATCATGTCTTGTCCAAACGACTAAACATGTATGTTTAATGTTTTACCCTTCTTTAAACTAGCTGCATAAAAAATGCAAAAGCGGGATCTAACAAACAGAATGATAAATACTGCTGCCTGTATCGTAAAGATGCAGGAGATGGAGGACGTTCTCCTGCAGTCGAGCTCCTCTTTAATAGTATCCCTTTGACGCTTTCATTTTCTCAGGCAAGTTCACGTGGCGACGGGAACAACAGTGACGCAAACTCTTTGTCAAGCGACATGTTGGACATTATTCTCCACGAGGACTCCTGCTCAGGCACCGGCTCGCTCACCTCGGGGTCCATTGGCTCAGGGTCCAACGGCTGCGGAACTTCAGCCAGCGGGACGTCTCAAAGCAGGACGTCAGCCAGTGGGACCTCCGGCAGTGGAACAGGTGTGGACCTTTTTCATCTTAGCGATGTGATGAGGTGCGTTTAGCTTCCCACCTTCTCATGGATGAATGGTGAAAACTGAATACGGGCATCAGTGTGTAGAGGAAACACAATTTTGAGTATATACGTTTCAAAAGTATTAACATTGGGTTACTCGGCCGTCTCAGGGAGCAACAACAGCAGTAAATACTTTGGCAGCGTGGACTCCTCCCAGAACAGCAACAAGGTCAATGGTCACCTGAGCGGCAGCGAGGGAAGGCCTGTGGAGATGGACCAGAGAGAACACTTACCACTGCAGGACCCGCTGTGGATGCTCACTGCCAACACAGATGACAAAGTCATGATGACCTATGAGTTACCTTTGCGGTGAGTAGGACGGGGGCGTTGCCTGGGAGGAGTGGGATAGTTGCCCTGTGTGGAACTTCTGTTTGATAGATATCAAACTTCTCTTTGTTATGGATGACAAGTCTATCTGTGGACATTGTTTGCATTTACAAAAATACCACAACTTGATGTGGGTCAGAGGAAAGGTGGAAAGGAACTTAATCCAGCTCTTTTCCTCACAAGTTCCTGTCACAATCTCTGTGAGATGTATTCATGCCTTGGCTCTAACAAGGACAGATTTACTCCTCATTGGACAAAGGAGCTTATGCATCTCTTGAGGTTTGGTTCTTTACAGTAAACGTCCAAAAAGTGAAGCAAGAGTGAGTCAGATTAGATTTAAACAGACGACCGGTTATGGTGCCATTACTGATGATGTCTGTGAAGACTTCTCAGGGATTGGAAAACTCAACAAGTCACTAGATAGATGCAACTCCTCTCCCTGTAACGTAAGATATTCTGCGTGAAGGGTGGTTCACCATGTGATGTTAATCTGTTGGTGTTGACTTGCAGTAACATTGCCTCATTCGTGAAAGACAGCGTATCTTAAATAGAAACAATAATCAGGAAGGCCAAGCAATATTTGTTGCAGGAACCGTTTTTGACCACTAGACGGCACCGTTAGGTTTACACAGTCAGCAGGTAAGAGGTGCCCAACACTCAATTTGACAGTGACCTTGTATCTAGATCAACTAAAGATTTCAGTAACTTTGATAGCTCAAGATGATTCCAACTCTCTCATTTTCACACACAACCCTTTATGAAGCCTTATCATATACATCTGTTGAGAAGAGTATTTAATGTGGCTGTGTTTGCTGTATCTGCAGTGACATCCAGAGGGTGCTCAGAGAAGACCAAGAGCAGTTGAGGCTTCTGCAGAAGAATCAGCCACGCTTTTCTGAAGAGCAGCAGAAGGAGCTGGTGGCAGTCCACCCCTGGATTGAGAAGGGAGGTCTGCCTAAGGCCATAGACATCAAGGTACACGTTCAAATCAGGATTTTAGCTCTTTTCACTTGTAAGTTATTTCAACATGTGTTCTCTGTGGGGGGGTTTTGCTGTGCATTGACATGTTACTTGAAAAACAAGCATAAACGGTACAACCTCATATCTCTTTTGTCGTTTTTTAAAACATGTTTCCACGTCGCATCTCACCTTGTAATTCCGTCTGTGCCGCTCAGGCGTGCTCCTGTTGTGATGGCGCCTTGGGGAAAGTGGCGGCGGCGGGGGATCGGCCGGACGTGGACATCGGTGATACAGAGACGGGGGAGGTGGGCTGCCAGCAGAGGCCCAGAGAGGAACCTTCCAACGTGCTCTCGGACACAACCAGCTAGACATAAAGTGCCCTGCATTTTTACAGTGACATTCCTCACCTTTCAGCCTGTTGTTCTGTACAACTTTGAAGAAGGACCTATTTTTACATGAAGCACCACACTGGCCCTTTGCTCTTCAATAATGTCTCTGCCATGCTATGTGAATATGTGTGAATAATACGAGTGCTGGACTGTGTGACTATGTGCATGTGCTTGTTTCTGTGTAGCACCCATGGGTAGCACATGCGCTGATAAGGAGAGGCTGAGCCCAGTAGGGGGAACACCTGATGTGCGTATTCGTACACCAGGCAGAAGATTAGAGGTCACACGCCAGGAAGTGGCTCTGTTATGTTCTAACTGCTGCAGTTCATGAGAAATTCAGATGTTGTGCCAGCGTGTGGTTAGGACAGGTGGAGTTACGTTTCAGTCACTCCTGTAATACATAGGCATCAAGCAACAAATTGACACACAAGTGCACTTTGTGGGATGCACTGGAAAAGGAGGAGGGGTAGGGGGGGGGGGGGCGTAAGCGAGACTCTTTTACATCAGTATTTTCCCGAATTACTTGCCGATGTTGCATTTAGTGAAAGGAAAGTGCAAAATACAGACTTGCTCCTGTGTGGAGAAGAGAGCCCGGACTAAGCGTCAATGGCTGGAACTTTCTGTATCATCCATCACCAGTAGTAAACAATCTCAGATTCCACACTAAAGTAAAGGTAGGGATGAAAAGAAAACTTTACTAATGATGCAAAAAGTAGAATATTTCCCGCGGAAATGAAGTGAAGTAGAGGTGGACAATTTACATTTGCTACACATGCTACAGATCCTTAGTTAGGATGGAGGGGACAAAATGTTGGAGGGAAGGACTGAGAGTAGGACAGTGAGCTAGCTAGCAGGCTACATTTACCAACCATAAACTTGAATTGTATCTGAGGATTGCATTAAGCCCATTCTATTCCACACATCTAGATTCCACACTAAAGTAAAGGTAGGGATGAAAAGAAAACTTTACTAATGATGCAAAAAGTAGAATATTTCCCGCGGAAATGAAGTGAAGTAGACATTCACACATTCTATCTAATGCAGCTGTAAGTTTTTTTTCTTTATCCATATTTCTGTGCAGCACTTTCTGTACAAATAGAGGCTGGTTTTATCTGTTTTTTTATTTATATGGGGAAAATCTTTAAGTAAGGACCAATATTTTTCGTACTTATATATAAGTAAATATATCTTTTTTTAATTGGATCGCCGGGACAATACTGGAGAGCTTTGACTCCACAGCTTTAAAAGTGCGCCACGGGACACTCGACGTGTCCTGATGCTGCGCCTCATAAATATGTAAAAGAGCCTCCTGAGCATCCTGTGGAAGTGTCTGAAGCTCATTACCGTTTTGTGTGGTCACCTCAGAAGTCGAGGTTTAGGGTTATTGCACTGGCATAAAGCAGCCCGGGCAGATGTCAGGTGTGGAGAGCTTTGAAGCTCAGGTGACGCCATTGGAGACGAAACGTCTTCACGGCACCGTGGAAAGTTCCCGGAAGTTGCCATTCGTCTTTTATTTGAACAGACGCCGACACCAATGCGTTTTATTCTTCTTGTATTGCATTGGCGAGTGATCCGTTTGTTATATTTTCTAAAATAATAATAAAATATTGCCCAATCTACAGCGTTTGGCGTGTTTGTGGTGGTGGATTATTTACCTGTGAACTGAATGAAAACAAAACTTTCAAAGAATTAATGTTTCTATAGGGCTACAAAAAGACGCGTCTTCTCCATTATAAAGTCGTGACTTTCACCTTCCCAGCGGCGTCTGTGTCTGTCCCGACCACTGAAACAACAGCTGAGATGTGACCTGGTGCAGACACTGTGATCCTGGGATCAAAGAGAAACCCTCTCCGCTCCCTCTGCACTTCACACCTGAACCAAATTAACAAACTGCCCTCCTGCGGCGGTCATTTGCACCTCTGCAGATCCGCAAATCCGGTTTGTTTCCCGCAGACTGACGGACTGTATCTCGAGGTCGTCATCCAGTCACGTTGTTTGCGCAGTACTTCCACAGTGGGCTTATTTATTATCCGGAATGTCTCCATTAAAAGAGGACATTTGTCATATTTTATGTTATGGGATATGTATTATTATTGCTGGTGCATTTCCTCTAAGCAGCATTGTGTCACACGGCTGCTTATAGTTTAATACGTTATTAGTAATTAATGACTTATTGCTGTCCAATAAATGTAGTTAATGAAAAATGTCACCTTCAACTGTGGTGAAGTGAAAGAATGCAGGACACACAACGTACCAGTATAGCGATGCTCTCACATGCTCACTGTATTAATCTTTTTTCTTGTCATCTCAGTATGCGCATGACGTGTGAGAGATGACACTTGGAGCCATCTGACTAGAAATGGGAAATATATTGAAAGAAGGTTCAGGAATGCTGTCTTTTCTTATTCATTTGTAGCAGCTGACTGTGGCCCTCACCAGGGCCGAAGAGGTCGCGTCTGAAAGTGGAGACGGAGGCTTTCAAAGAGCCTCCAAATGGGGCAACAGTTAAGGGATGTTGTATACAGAGTTTGACAGAAAATTATTAGTAATTGTATACATTTCCAAAGCCCACCTGTGTGACATTACACTTAATTGGGAAACTGATAACCTTACAGTGGTGGCTTTGCTAGTCAGGAGTGCCAGTGCCATGTATACGTTATTTGTTACTGCGTCATTTTAAATCCAACATCAAAAAAAGCTGAATTCAAGTGGAGTTATAAAACCCATTTGTCAGCTCCTCAACTAGGCCTATATAAGGAGTGGGTGAATTACTCATTTCACACCTCACAAATGCCTACGATGTGCTAAGGGATCTTGGAGAGGGAGTGCACTGAAATGGCCCACAATTGCAGAGTAATAACTAACATCTTGAAAACAGCTGTGGGTGGGTGTAAAGTGGGATCCTTTGTGCGAAATGCAGCAATTCTTTTCTTGAAGAAGGACAAGTACAATTAAAAAGCAAAAAATACATTTATTAAAAAGTTTTAACTTGATGAGGTAGCCTACTAAAAGTCATTGGACACATATAAATATGAAAGTTAAAGACATTCTAAATGAAGAATAATTTACACACATGACTAACAATGCATTGCTAGGGCGACAGCTTTCTTTTATACAGCCGATTCATATTCAACAAGTAAATATTTACATATGCATTTACCCCTTCACTGAAGGCAGGCCCATATAAGGCCAATACCCTTCGAAATGAAGACCCTACAAGTCTTTGACTTCTGATGAACAGATTTCATTACATACTTTATTTATTAAATACATTTAAGCCTTATTGTAGTTCTGCCACAAATTACACTAAGAGCTCAGATGCCTTTCAACGATCAGCAGTATTATTGTCATTGACTGAGGCCTACCCCGCAAAACATCCTAACGACACGCATTAATTCATCTAGTGTAGTTTAAAACATGCTAATTCTCGCGTTGACATGATCTACCACGGCCTCCACATTGACTTGGAGTAAGCTGGTGAAGGCAAACTCAACACATCGTGGCTGTCGGCCTCCTCCTCTGAAGAAACATGACTTTGCTCCGAGTACGTCTCATCCAGGTCGGAGCAGAGGTCATCGGTGGAGGTGGAGGTTGAGGTGGAGGTGGTGGAGGGGGCCGGGGACACTAGAGTCGCGTACATGCTCTCAGACAGGGACCAGGTGCTGTTATTTCCGGGGGAATCTTCCGCCGTGTCCGGCAGCAACGCCCGGAGGCTGTCTTCATCGTTCAGGGGCATGCTTTCTAGGAGGTGGTTCAACAGCTCGGCGGCTACCGTCGGTTCCATTTCCGGGCAGCTGGACACAAATGTGTGCACGTCATGCATGCACTGGATGTAGCCCGCAGCGAAACGCTCACACGCCTCCCGGCTCGCGGCATCCACTTCTGTGGAAAATATGACGTCAAACAACCGTTAGCTCAGGAGTTAGCCAAGCTAAATTCCCAAAGGACAGTTAGAACCGTCGGCCTTCTGATTGGCTTAGCCGCAGTTAGAGATGCACGCACGCACCTTTGGGCGCAGCCGTTAATTAGGAGATCAATGCGCGTAGCCGTCAAAAAATGAACGGCGGAATGGTGCCATTGTCAATTAAGTTTAATTATTATTTTAATATGCTTGTACCAAAAGGAATATAAAATATATAATGCACTGTTTCATGGTGTACTCTCAAGTAAACACAGATACTAAATGTATACCTTGAGCCCGGTTTAGCAGGCAGCTCTCCACACGTTTCACTGTCATCTCCAGCACTTCGGCATTCTCCATCTTTGATTGTGACTGCAGCGGGTGAAAGAAAGCGTAAGTAAAGAGCTCTGGCGACACAAGCTAGCTAAACTTTCAACGGAGTTCGTTTTGAGGAACAACACAAAGCGTTGTCCTAAAGTATATGCATAGTACCCTAACTTACGTCTGCATCCGCCATGAGAACTCGGAGTTCTTGTAAACTTTCATTGATGCGAGCCCTTCTTTTCTTTTCCACCAGAGGTTTCCTCATCTGCCGAAACATTAACGACAATGGAGTAACTTAGTCAGTTATCAGCCAGGTCAAAACAGACATCTTAGTATTTAGTACCCACTGAAGCCCCTCACCTTTCTGTCAGATTTGATGCCACTGCAGTCATCCCCTCCGTCCGTCTCGTGTGTGTTGTTACGGATGGGGGCCATGTTGTAAAAAGTTTAACCCAGGCGCTGCCAGAAACCAACCGGTTTGGAGGTCGGCGTGAGATTCCAAAGAGCCGTTACGGCTTGTCAATGGGACAGATGGCCGGGCGATCCCCGCGGCCAACAAAGCTTTGCAGAAAGACTGGGCCGCTCACTGCTGCTCCGAGGGGGCACGCACTCGGTGTATATGACGGCTCATTTACATATGAATGGGTCAACGGACTACGAGCGAGACAGATCCAGGGCGCGCGAGGCGCGTTCCCGCTAGTCATTAGTGGTCACGTCAGCTTTTGTCCCCAACTTCAGTTTGAATTTTGCGTTGCATGATCGTTCAAGACGTGAACTCTGAAGTCAATCAGAGACGGGCTAGAAAAAAGCAAAAACTAAATAAAAATGGCCATTCAAAAAACATTTATTTTATATCGAAATGCCATTGTAGATCTGCTCTGAAATCAGAGTATCACATGCTCTTCGCATGTAGGTCACCTCAGTGGATCGAGCGCCTTTTTGCAAAACAACTCACACCATTTACCTCTTAATGTTAATACTTTTAAGCACTCGCTATTAATGTGTGACGCCGCTATCTATCTGCTGATTCTCACTTTGCATCATTAGTCAGCAGGGCGTATGTCATGATTGATTGTCAGCCATTAGTGCATTTGAGGACTACTGCCCCGCTCTCTGCGTAGAAAGAAAGAAATAATGTGAATTGGGACAGAATGAGCCATCTGTGAAGTACCCCTGTGTCCCGAAACACTGTAACAAAAAGAAATAATCCCTGTATTTTAATGTTCTCATTGTCGGTTATGGTGTGATTTAACTTACTAATGCTTTTAAACGCCTATTTATGTTGTGAATCATATGACGCACTCTATTAGCTATTCATATATGGCGAGAAGAGCTGTGTGCATAACTACAAAATACCATGTGTCGTACAAGCGTAGCTTTGTCTACTACAGTTTGGTTTGCAGTCATCTGCTGTTACAGCTTTATTGTTGGACTACCCTGCAAGTAGTCCATCACCTGGGTGATATCTGGCCACCCACCGCAAGGTTATAAAGGTATAATGTATGTATCTGATGATGATGACATTTTTATTCGTGAAATGTGTCTTTATTGATTCATTCGAAATACTCTTTAAATAATTAAATACACTTAGGGTACAAATTGTACTATGGCACACTTTGTACAGTACACAGTGTGTTGAAAAAAAATATATATATATATATATATTTCAACACACTGTATTAATGCATGTTCAGTCCATGTTCAGACAGTTATTATTGATATTTCTTTAGTTGTTTGTTAGAAGATAGAATGATCAGTAGTTGTGACATAGAGCTAATTTCATCGCAGTCTCGTTAGCTGGCGGGGAGTTTGGCATCACCCTACATTTCCGGAGGATATCATTGAGAACAGGAGACGCAGCTTTAAATAAAATACGGAAAGCACTACCATATCGGGCACTTGCCTTCAGAATAAGGGCCCAATGCAGTCTAATATCAACAAAAAGGAGATGAGAATAGTTTATTTTAATCTAGAAACATCTTCAAATATTGGATTATATTTCAGGGTTTACCAGAGAGCCCACACATATTGTACTAGGTATTAAATGTAATAGTGTAGACAGATTGAACTCTTATTTTGACAGCGGCGAGGCGGCTTTTCCTGCAAACCCACACAGCTCGTCAGAGAATACGCTCTTCTGAGGTCATCGATCCCCGGGGGCGACACTGGTCCGCCGCTATATAATCTTCTCAGCTCAGTGGATGAAACCAACGGGCTCCATCCGCTAACGAGAAAAAGCTATCAGAATCTAACCATAAAACATGGTGAAGATTAGTTTCCAGGCCGTTACGGCGCAGAAGCCTGAAAAAGAGATCGATGAAGACAAGATCATTATACCCCAGACTCACGTGAGTTGACACTCTTTGTTGATATTTTATTTTCTTTGTTGTGTATTTCTCTTGTGTAGCGTTAGTATACGTAGGTATGTTAGTATAGTGAACGTAAGTATACTAACGCTACATTAGTTTTAAACTAACATTAAATTAAACTGTATTGCTTAATTTGCCTGTCCATGCATCATCATGTCATGTTTTGGAATTTGATTTTCAACTGATAATTAATTACTTATGTTATTATGCATTCAACCTTGTATTGAAAAACCCGGATTTGCGGATCGCATTAGGTTGCAGTTCTGTTTTTAAATGCTACTAAATGGTTGATAATCCCTAGTGCACATGGTTAAATTACTTTTTTTTCTCGTGCAGATACTGCTAGGACATTATTTCTAACAGCTTAATGTATTGTTAGTTTTTAACAACAAATGCAAAGACCATACATAGCAGACCATCCCAGCTTGGGGATGTTGGCATTGCGTCACCTTGTTTGGCCTCCCCGAGGACACACGCTGCAGATGGCTGTGCTGTATGTGTAATTGTGTAATATAAATGGTTCATTCGACCATTTAATATACATCCGAGCATAGACGGTGGCTGGGCAAATAGACTGTAGCAGAATCACTGCACCAGTCCGCCTGATACAAAACAGGAATCTAGGATTAATGCATGTTTTATACTAACAGTGCATATGATCCAGGAATAAAGTTATTACAAAAATATTTACAAATGCCATTTATCCACAGCGATTCATGTATTTTATGAGTAGAATAACGATCTCAGTTTGAAATGAGAAGAACTGAAAATCAAAAAAACACGTTCTTATCTTCATCATGGATTTCCCCAATCCTTTTCCTTCAGGCTCAAATTCTCAAACGTGGCTAAACAGTATAATAACAGTTCATTCATTTCAAATTACAAACTCCTTTTAAGTAGATATGTAAATATTAGTTTATTGTGTATGATAGCTATATTATTTTACAAAGGTATTGAATTACCTGATCGTGTTATAACCTACATGGAATTGGAAAATTAGTTAAACCTACAGTGAAGTCCAGTTTTTGATTGCATCAATTTCTGGAATTTACCCCAGGAGTTAGAAATAATAAGATATCTGCCTCCAAATGGTTACGCCTATCCAAGCATCCATTTTGCACATCACGCTGTACACAATGAATACCACTTGATGACGCATCGCTTCGGCACACTCAATCTTTCACCTGTCTGTTACGTCAACAGACATCATCTAAAGGGCTGTGTGGATTTTGATTGGCTGCGAGAGTAAGCTAGGCGTCAGATCCGATATGTGTAGATCTATTAATGTTTACCGCCTCTGCTGAGGGACTCCTCCACGCAATTCCTCTTGCGTTGCCTCCCACTGACGCGCTAGGAAACCAACAAATATGGAACGTGGAAGTAGGCCTCCAAAAATAGACCCAGACGGCCACGTGCCATTATCTCCGTCAGAGCCTGGCACAATCTGTTCTCTCTACTTCTGCTCTCCATAGCAACAGTAGTAAGGAGAGGCAGCAGGCTGCGAGTGGGCTCCGGTTTGTCTCAATCCACAATGTCCTATATCAATCGGGTCTCTTTTCCTGACCGACAACATTGCAACGACCTCCTGTCAGAAATGACAACAGTTACATTTTCTTCTTTGTCCAGTTTGAGAGGACATTACGTCCACTGATACTCCAACATAGAATTATTATTCATATGATATGAAGTCAACTACCAAGGCACAATTCAATATTTTGCCTTTTTTACAGCCT
Source organism: Pungitius pungitius (assembly GCF_949316345.1). Classification (NCBI taxonomy): domain Eukaryota; kingdom Metazoa; phylum Chordata; class Actinopteri; order Perciformes; family Gasterosteidae; genus Pungitius; species Pungitius pungitius. The sequence goes on from NC_084914.1 coordinate 12,346,041, forward strand.
CCTTGAGTAGATTTAGGGGGAAATTGCCTTGCTTTATTAAAACTCAAATGCGCTCGTACGGAGGATAAAATAAGTTGCAGCGTCGACAAAAAAAAAAGTTCTTTGCATCATTTTGCACCAAATGCTCCTACAAGACACGATGTAGTACCATCCTGTCAAAAGATAAAGGTTACGTTTACACAGAAATCTCTTGGCACAATCTCAGACTTTTCCTTGTGGATCTCTAACCAAACTGCTAATATCTTCACAGGGGCAGCTGGTTCTTCCTGTCGGGCACAAAAAGCCTTTTCCAACCGGCCTCTGCTGCCTCACCTTTGGCCTGGTGGTCTTCATGTCAGGACTGGTGCTGTCCTCCATCTATGTCTATCGCTACTACTTTATACCTCAGGTCAGTTCACGCTGGATCCCTTTTCTTTGATTATATCATGAACCCAGTGCCACAGAATGTTTAATGAACATTCAAAAAAAAGATTCAACATGTAACTGTCACATGCTAATTATAGCTCTATTGTGTCCCATTAGCAGATCCCAGAAGACAGCTTGTTCCACTGCCGGGTTGTCTACGAGGACTCTGTGTACGCTCCTCTGAGGGGCCGACAGGAACTCGAGGAAAATGTTGGCATTTACCTCGACGATAACTACGAGCAAATCAGTGTACCGGTGCCGCACTTTGGAGGCAGTGACCCCGCTGATATCATTCACGACTTTCACAGGGTAGGTCGATGCCTCCATATGTTCCCTAGTTTGCTCTTATTGCATTTGGCTGTTAGTGCTTCATTATAGCCGAGGTTGTAACCTTTCTTTAATTTGATTTCCAGGGCCTGACAGCTTATTATGACATTGCTTTGGACAAATGCTACATCACAGAGCTGAACACAACCTTGGTGATGCCTCCAAGGAACCTGTGGGAGCTGCTCGTCAATGTCAAGGTGAGGCACACATTACATCCTCTGCATTGTGTCGCTAGCAAAGCTGTTATGGAAGCATCTTCTGGAGATTAATGACAGCATATTCCCATCTTCCGATGTGCAGTGATCTTCGCACAGACCGACTCATTGATTCATTTGTGTTTGTTTTCCACAGAGAGGGACATACCTTCCTCAGACCTACATTATCCAGGAGGAGATGATGGTGACAGGGAGGGTGAGGAACATGAGGCAGCTGGGCCCCTTCATCCACAGACTCTGCTATGGCAAAGAAACCTACCGCCTGAGACGCCGCAATCAGCACAGACGTGAGTGCTCGAACACACTTCCTTTCGGTCACATCCGCCAATGTATCCCCCTCTTTCACACCAACACTAGTAAGTGTTGAGTCATGGGACCAAGCATAGAACAAGAACAACCAAATAGGGACATCCTAGAATACATTACAGACATTCATTCTCTAACACCCTGGCAGCCTGATTATCGTGTCAGTGTGTGTGTGTGTGTGTGTGTGTGGGCGCAGACTGGGAACTTCCTGCTAAGTGAGTCACTTGTAGTGCAGTGGACACTTCCACACACCACGGAGGAGGTAGTGATGCGCTTCAGTGATGTCTCTGGCGCTGCTGCCTGGGATTGGTGGGAGAGATGTGATGCAACAAGCTTCCCCTCACTACATATATGGATGGGATTTGTGGGAATCACATGAAGCCTTTGTAGCACTAGAAATGATATGACTACCGCAAAACTCCACCAGTGAGCGGATTTGTAAATGCCTCTTTTTTTCTGTTGCAGGTATCGAGAGGCGTGAGACGAAGAGGTGCCACAGCATTCGTCACTTTGAGAACACTTTTGTGGTTGAAACCGTGATCTGCGACAGGTTCTAAATCTGAGCCGGAAATAGGCGCCAACTTAGAAAACAGACCTCTTGAATTCATTAGGCTTTTTACTGCACTTTAAGAGCAAGTCTTTGTCCAACAGTTTTCCTTTTTCTTTTTTGTCTCAAGTTGGAAATGCTCTGTCATTGTTTGTGTACAATGTTATTGTCTTTTTTTATTCACAGTCTGTATATTTGTAAAATGTTATACATGTGTTTGGATATTTCTGTAGCTTCTCAAGCACTGCATAAGATGTTATTGTCAGTTTGTTACATTTACATCAGATCAAGACTTGATTTGAATTTATTTTAGAAATAGTGCACTGTGGCTGATGGTATGGATATTTTAATGCTGCTTGCATGGTGCACTAATGTCGGTCTTTGTTACTTGGTCGTTTTTTTATATGTCATGAAATTGCAAAACATACCTCATGTACTTTTCTGTACGTTTCTTTGCTGTTTGTATCATTGATGATGTATATAACTTTGATTGTTCCTAAGCAATATATACTGTAAATTGATTTCTTCTAGATTCCATATTGTTACATTCATAGATTTTTTATCTGAAATCGACTTGTTTTGTCTCTTTATTTCTTTCGGTGTCACACTTTACTACTCCTTGGATATAATGACTTTAGACTGTAATTAGTAGCAGTGCTTTGAAGGACAGAAGGAACCAAAGTCTGTGATCAGAGATGCTATGCTTGGCATTAAGGAAATATGAGATACTTAGAAAATGTGCTTTTTTGTTCAGATCACTTACTGTAGATGATATCAGGCTGAAACGTTGTCCTGCTCTTCCTCCTCTTCACCTGTTTTTTGTCTGTTATCTTTAGCTCTTGCCAGTTCCCGATCCGTCCTGTTCTGGCATTACAATCTTTAAAATGTTGATTTGTCCAACTTAAAAAAATTGGGGCGTCTTTCTAATGTAAATGTGGAGCAAATATGCCTCTGTTGAGAGAGACCTGTGATATTTGCTCTTATTTCACTGTCCTCGATACTTTGTTTCAATGTACAGACGATTTTTCTTGTAATATCTTGCAGCTTTAAGAATAAACTATCAAACTTGTATTGTGTTTTGAATGTTCATGATTAACGGTTTTTACAACAACAAAAACTATAGACTATAAATCCCCTAACCGACACTTCTACTGTGGCTACAAAATCACTCTGTTCAACATGAGTGAAATAAGACAGGGAGCAGCTCAATATACTGCAAGTTGGGTTTGATTGATGACATGTCCTCACAAACATACTAGCATCACAACAGTCTCAATACACAAGTCAGGCTATTAATAGATGGCTAGTAACAATTTTAATGATATTATTACATGTTTCAAGTTACATTTTAAAAGATTTAAAATAAATGGTTAAAACTTCTAATTTAAAAGAAATAATTATATAACAACAAAAGATTATAGGCTATCTTCGGAGGAATGAAACTTGAATGTCACTCTTCTCGTCATCAAAAAAAATAATAATTCGTACCCCACATCAGTTCATTAATCTACAGGATCTCACAATCTCCTGCAATTTGTGTCAGAGGCAGGGCTCCCTGAGAGGTGTCTACTGGCGTTCTGTCACTGGACCAAATCATGTATCTGAGCTCTTTGGTCGTCCTACCTGTCAAACCCTGCGGTTAAAATCAGATTGCCATCAGACCCGTGACTCTCTGGGTGCGGGCCACTCTTGCCTATCAGCTACAGAGAACAACACTGTGTCTTTTTCAGTTTCAATGGCCTGCTCATCTCCACGACGCCAGACCTCCAGTCTGAGTACACATATATATATATATATATATATATATATATATATATACATATATGTACTTTACAAAAAATCCAGTGTGTTAGACCTCTGAAGTGCTGAAGGTGGCTCTTCTTTGGCTGATCCTTGATAACCTGGAGGTATGTTTGGGGCTCCTCACCTCATGAGCAATGAAGTAGTAGCACAGAGCGTCCAGACAGCAGGTGATGTTGGACAGGCACATAGCTGTCTGTAAGAACATGCTGATCCTGGTCATGTTGTCGCAGTCTTGAATAATTTTTTGATGTACCTGGAATCATGTGAAGGGTCACACATAGAGGACAGAGAAACATTAGTTGGCCATTCAGCGTGATCTCACAACGACACAGAGGCAAACCAGCTGCAGCAGCTTCTTCATTTAATTCATCTATTTTTTTGTGACTAAAGTTAATGGGTCTAAGAAGATGGCATGCTCAACAGTCAAATGAAATGATGTAGTGCATAAATTGCCTCGCCATTTTTCACCACGATTGCTGTTTATTGCTTGCTTTTCTTCCATGAAAATGTATTAAAGAAATGACTCTCAAAATCGTAGAATAGTATAACTACGTATAGTATAGTATAGTATAGCCTGTTGGTTATTTCATGTCTGTAACCAAAGCGTGCTGTGCTCTTTATTGCATGTTCATGCATGTGAGTGTGCCCTGCTTTAAACCCCATTTGCTGATGAACATGATGTGTTGTGTCGTTTATTGGCTCCCCTCTTCAACCTGCCTCCCTCTTTTCCCGTTAGAGTTCAGTTTGCCTAAAAACGAACATGCAAATCTCTCTCACCAGGAACTGCAGGAGGATGCCCAGGTGGCTGGGGCTGAACGGAAGCACGAAGGCACTCAGACTGCTGAAAATGATCTTCACACAGGCGCGGCTCTGCGGGCTGCGCTGGCCGGACTGCTTGAGTGCCCAGATGGTCTGAACCGAACAGTAGACCACCACCAACGCAGGCCCCAGGAACCCAAAGGCCAGCACGCAGACGATCAACCGAGGGCTCCAGATTTGATCCGCAAAACTGTGGAAGCAGTGGAAGTCCGTCTGCGTGGTCCCCCTGAAGCGGTGGGTGGTTGAGGAGACCACTGCCAGCACCAGCACCCACACCCCGACGCAGCTCCCCAGCGCCGCTCTGGGGGAACGCAGTTGCTTGGCTCTGAACGGGTGGCAGATGGCCACCCATCGGTCCACGGCTATACACACGATGGTGTAGATGCTGCCGTACGTTCCGGCGAAATACAAGCTTTCCAGCACCGAACAGAGTGGCTGCAGGTAGGAAGGCCAAAAGTGATTGGCGGCGTGCATTTTGAAGGGAAGAGGGATCAGCAAGAGCAGGTCCATCAGAGCCAAGCTGGTCATGTAGATGGTTGACTCGGTCCATTTCCGCAGACAGACACAGAACACTAAGAGCGCCGCAACATTGAGAATCGAGCCAAACAGGAAGATGGGGATGTAGATGAACAGCTCCAGATATCTCATCTGGTGGTCCACCTCTTCAAGCGAACAGTTGCTTGGCATGGTGCTGCTGCTGCTGCTACTGCGAAGCAAAGTGTGATCAGAGTTAGCCGCTCTGCGGGGATTTCAAAGTGAATCTGTCTTCCTGTCGCACGCTTTGAGCCCACACAGAAAAAAATAGATACACCGCTGTGTGAGGCCATCATAACACTCACCCACACGTGTGGGTTCAGAAGCTGCCGACTTGCAAACTTTTAAATCTGTTTTTTACAATGTACGCAAAGAAAGTTGCGTTTCAATCACATAGGTTGTACATTATTTTTAATGAAAGTTGACACAAGAAGTAATGTGCCAAGGTTAGTTTGAAATACATCGATAAACTACTTACACCTTTAATCGAGTTTTTGAGACTTTGATACTTTTCTCGTGCATTTGTACCAGAAGGATTTATTGAACTCAGTGTAAAGTAAAAACCCCAAACCCTACTCTGAGAAGTGAACATGTTTTTTAAAGAGGAAAATATACCCGTACTTCTGAAGTTAGTGGGAGTGTACCTAGAGGTACCTAGAGTCACCCACCAGCTCAACATCTATCACTCACATAGATCATATGTGAGTATTCCCACTGATGTGAGAACAAGACTAAGGTCTTTGTTAGTTAGATCACCGTTGTGTCAAATACTCTTAAGTCTAAAATATTTAGCGATTCCTTAATACATTTTGTTTAGTTATAGACAATCCTTTTGGGGATATTTATAATTACATTCCAGCATGTACTTTAGAAATATTTAAACAAAGGTGCTGTTGCACAGACTTGTAAAGGCAATAATAACCTGCCGCTTGCTCGTATTTATTGTGCTGTGGAAAATGTAGTTGCAGTCTTACCTCATCGGTGCCAGTCTTTCGGAGGTACTTTCTGTCTGGCTGTCTGCAAAGTGTCTGTCACACTTCTGCTTTCTCTGCCTTTGTTGTTTCATCACCACTTCCTGAGTCATGCCAACACCATGTTTTTGCTCTGGATTTGAATTTTAGCCATTTCAAATCCAGGCTGAAGTAAAAACAGTCCGGCTACTTTTCTATATGGGCTTTGTGCGCAGAAATGATCACTGCAACTGACTTTAAAAGGAGATTACATGTGTAAGTTTTCACTGCAGTTTCCTACTTGTTGACCCCGTATGAGTCCAATCACAGATCCTTTGGTGACTTTTCCAATGTCCAGGCTCAAAACTTAAGGTGACTCTGCATTTTGCCATCAGGGCTCCTCGGCTTTGGGACGAAGTAACCGTGGAAATGAAGCTCCCAGAACCAGTGGTCTCCTCTTTAAATTGGCTACTTAAAACCCATCTTTACAGACTGATGTTATCTTTTTTACTGATCTCATTTTATTTGTATTATTTGTAATAATGTCTATTGCTTTTATTGCTTTATTTTGATCCATATTTATTGCATTCATTAGATTGTTTCCTCATTCATTGCACAGTTGTATCTGTGTTGAAATTGTACATTGTTTTTGTCTTTGAATGAAGTTCAAAATACAATAACCAGAAGTGACGAGATGAATTGTTGCTTTTTCTCGGTTTCATTTCATCATTTGGTTTGAACTTCTGCTCGGACTAAACACCTCACTTACAAATGTCATCCTGATTTGCAAAGAGTAATTCATTATTTCATGGTGGTGTAACGTCTACCATGTTCACCATGGTTGTGAACGATCGTATTTCCTCAAAGTGTAGATTGCAAGTCATATTGGTTGTCTTGGCATGCATATGAGCACAGTCTCTTGAAGAACAGGCTCTGGGACTTTGTGTCTTAATATTAAGACCTTTTACCTTTTAGGTTTGAAGACTAGTTAGTTTCCATCTCTTCGTATATTAATCTAGCAGTGATCCCCAATAATTGATGTACCACTATTAATACCGCTGGTATAGCTATGTGTGAGTGTTTCTGTAGAAATAGGTACTTCCTGTTTCAAAGGGAGATTCAGACACTGATTGGCTTTGAGGTTATCCTGTTCAAATGACTTAAACGCATTAACTTTGACAATTAAATGAAAAACTTTTGTTCACATCTGAAATGCAAAGCCTGTTGGCAATGATTGATGAATGCTGATTGGTGAGGACATTTTAACCCTTAACCCCCATGAATCGGAGAGGTTTTGAGTAATTAATGTGAGTTTCCATTTAGAATAAAACCATCCCCTTCTTACTGGCAGTCTTTGCCACTCACTGAGGTCAGGTCAGTGATCTCTGTTAGATTAGGGTACATCTCTTTGAACTTTAAAAGTGCACAATGTGCAGATGCAATGGAGTGTTGTCTAGCTGAGGGGAGAATGAACACCTCTCCTGTATGTCGTAACATTCTCTGCACACGCCTCTCAGTGCCGCTAACTTCTAGCTGCCGGCTCAGTTGTGTTAAGAGCTGTGTGCAGGCAAAAGAATGTCCTCCATTTTCTTTCATTCAAAATGTATATCAGCAGCCCACCTTAAATGTAAAATGAAAGGTTAGTGTATATTCTGCTTTTTTAACTGATGAGAATGAAAAATACAAGCGCGTATATTAATTAATTTGGTCTCATCTAAATATATAACAAATATGTTATTATAGTATAAAATCTGCATTGTTTTCAATAATAATGTGGAATTGCAAGAAAAGGGTTAGGAACGTTTTGTACATAGAAATTCTCTCTATTTGGTCAATTAAAATATCTGGGCCATTTGCGTGGCTTACTTATATATTTTTTTTTACTTGGTGAAATGTGAAACACAATACACTACCTAAACTCTAAATGACAAATTAAGAAGAGAAATACTTTCAATATTTAAGTAGTAAAAAAGAAAGAAAGTAAAAAGTAAAAAACTCACACACACACAGTAGTTGGCATCAGATTTATTGACTTTATTTATTCAACCTAATTCACACAAATTAATTGTAGTGTCACATTATCATGTCTGAGGATGCTGAGGTGCAGTGAAATATAAAAAGTGATGTTACTAAAATAATTTTAAATCTCTGGCAAATAAAATGATAAGAAAAAACTAAACACGCAACTAACTGTTAACACAGATTGAGGAAGACTGTCTTTATCCTCATGTCGATTCTACTAATGTCTGTTAAGTGCACGTGTGACACAAAGGAAGATTTTTTTGGGGGAAAAAAAAATTAGTGTGTATCTTTCTTAAAAAATGACAGATGGATTCAAACAAACAAAAGCACACAGTTCTTTGTACAACTAAAGGCCAACACGTACAGAACACTCAGAAAGGAGCATGCAAGACCAAGACAAATACAGAGTGAATGACTAGACATGCTAACGTTTCCACTGGAAGAGCCAGCCAGTTTCTAACATCATGCCTTCAGAAGCAAGTGGACGTGATGAGAAACTACAGCTGTGTCTGCCGGGGTGGGGGCGGAGGGGGGGGGGGCAGAGGGGGTCCTGCCACAATTTTCAGCATCTACAGCGAAGCGAAAGAGACACGACTCAGATTGAAAGAAGGGAAACAATGACATTCAAACACACACACACAAACACACACACGTACGTACACACACACACACACACACACACACAAGCTCCAGCTAGGTGGGATGCATTCACTCTAGGAGGCGGTGAATTTCCTCAGCGTGATGACGATCAGGGCGAGAAGGACAGATGCTCCCAGGAAGACCGCTATAACAATGGCTGTGATGGCCCCCGGCCCCAGCCCCCCTGCAACGCACACAGCGACTCCACTTCAGCCGTTTGAACACACACTACCGACACACATGTGGTGCGCGACGCGTCGGGCCTTACCCTCCTCCCCGTCCAGGGGGTGAGAGTGTGTGGCGTCCTCGTAGTCGAAGGGCTGCTCCGTCCTGCCCTGGAAGGGGTCTCTGGTGGTGAGGTCACCGGGGGGCTCTCCGGACATGGTGTCCTGGTTGTCTCTGGTTGTCGAGTCTGCGGCTGTCTCTGCAAACCGAGAATACGAACAAAAAATAACACACAGAATTCCTACAGTATGGCGACTTTTGCTGTGTTTGACTTTGTTGGTGAAGCCGGAGGCCTCCAGCTGCAGACATGGCCTCTTCTGTAACAGCTTCTCTCTGTCTCGCTGGGTCAGGCATAAGGATGTCTTTGTAGAGGATGGACATTTCGTCCGTCCGTGCCACAGTTAGCCTCTCGATGTGTTTTAAGGTTTCAGTCAACAATTGTCCTTTCACCAAGGTTTGGTAAATTATTTTTAGTAGAGTATCCTGTATACTTTTTTCCCCCCTTTGTGGCTCGTGCGAGACGCAGGGATTTGCAGTCTGTTTTCATTCCATCCGACATCACCATCTGCCATTGACCCCATCTGAGCATGAAGTGACCCCGAGACCTCGACAGCAGCCTGAGAAACATTCCTGCCTGCTGAGGTAGGTAGACTCTTAAAATGCATCATCATTGACATGCTTTATTAACTCAACGGCACAGTGTTCTTTTCAAACTTGTTTTCCAACCCCTTAAACATAAGAACATTTCACGCCCCCCCTCCGCTGTTATCACAGAAGCCTCTCATGGTCGCTCTCGGCGATTGGGAACGCGTCCACCCAGCACACGGAGCCCTGGAGAAGTGTTTCACCCCAGCACGTTCCCTCGGCTGTCTCCTGAATCCCGATGCGAGTATTTCGATGCTGGCGTGTTGACCGAGGTGGTGCGGCAGCTTCCTGTCCCGTAGCTGGCTGGAGGTTCGGAGCCTCCGGGCCTCCGGCCAGCTCACTCATCAATGAGGCCTTCAGCCCAGCGCACAAAAGGCAGCTTGTGCGGTCGAAGGAGGGCGTCGGGCTGCAACCAGCGACAACCGGCCCGGGGCCCAGAGCAGGCAGCGGCCGGGTGCTGGGTGTCAAACAAACTTGTTTATTAAATAGTCAATGTGTGTAAAAGGCTGTGCCCTCTGGACAGCTTGACTTAATTAAGGGGGGGGTGGCTAAATAACAACATGATGTTTCCATGGGTGTTTGTTTTCCATGAGGAAAAGAGTTGACAGTTCAACAGACACTTTTGTTGTAAGGTGGGCGACCGCGTGGGGTGAGCTGAGAGCGTCACACCACACTGGTAAATCCTGCTGCTTTATTTGGGTTGAGGTAAGTTCAGCTTTGCTTGTGTCACAACGGAACGGGATTACGCCTCAGCGCCTGGGCAGCCCCCGGTTGGGAATGACTCCACCACATGACACTTTTTAGAGACATGACTCCATGTGTCAATCAAGAGCCCCCCGTGTCTTTGCACAGGTCCAGACTAATAAAAGCACGGCGGACTGTAGGGGAGAGTTCCGACTCTAGAAAACACAGAAGGCCATTTGTTGGTACCCGAAGTCTCTCTCTATTTCACACCAAGCAGGGAGATGACCAAACGTGTGTGTGTGTGTAAGGAAAACTGCTTCATTTTAAATTGGAAAGTATTCAACAATTGACCAGCGCGGGTTTCAATTCGATATTTAAATGAGGAACGTGGAAATCTGGTAAGACATGAACTCTGTGAAGAAGTCTGAGCCTCTTTCACTTCAGCTGGTGCTGGCTCAGTCACTCACTGGTTACCAGTTGCTTCACTGGGCTGCAGAGTGGAAATCTTTTTTTGGTTCTTTGTTATTTCCTCTTTCACAGAACAGGGAGGACGTTGTCGGCTTGCCTCAGCCCCGTCGTTCCGTTGCCCTCTTGACCTCTGCGGTGGCCTTTGGACCCGAGAGCTTTCACTGCTTTGTCCAAAGCTCCTTTTCAAGTTGATTTGAGAGATGTCGCAAAGAGGAGCAGACAAATACAAAAAGTCGAAGTGAAAGAAATGTGATTGTGAGATTCTGCCGAGATACGGCCCTCATGCAGAGAACTAGGCGATATCGGGCATAAAATGTTCACTGCTGCAGACGTGGAATCAGAGCTTTTTACCACCACCACTCAACTCTCTCCACCTACATGAAATCATTTCCACACCGGAGAATGTTCTATTACCCTAAAACGACTATACACACAACAGCCTGAACTCTATTAAAGCAACAAAAAGTCACAGTCTCAACAACCGCCTCGTTTACATCGGACTACAGAACCACAAGCAGGCCTGTGAACGTGCATCTGTGTGTGTGTGTTTAGGAGGGCAAACAGTACACGTACACTCACGTCTTTGATTTGATGCTTACAGATGAGCTAATAACTATATGCATTTGGAGTCTATTCTGTCATCTTCCAGAGCACTAAACGTTGGGCTAAAAAACTATTAGCAATGATTGAAAATTACAGTTTTTACTTTTTACAAGAGGCCTTCAGAATTTAATTTTTTTTTGTTCCCATATTTGTTTAAGAACATTTCCCCTTACTTATTGTCTATAAATCACTTATCGCAGCACCACTGAAGTGCAATAAGCGTATTGATCACACTCAAAAGGAGGTTTACCTGTGTGTACAAAGGCCACCAAGACGCTTAGGAGCAGCAGGAGGAGGAACCTACAGGCACTGCGGCTGTGAACCATGGTGTCGGCTGGAGCACAAAGCGGTCCCAAAAACTCCTTGGAACTTCAAACGGGTAGCTGACCATGGAAGAGGAGCAGGAAAGGAGTACAGGGGAGCACAGAAGGGGGAGAGGTAGGCTGCTGAGGGGTGAGTGAAGGGGCGGGACTAAGGTGAGCCCAGGACTGTCTGGACAGTGTGGACTTTGTGAGCACATCGTCGTTGGGCCCACCCACTACACAACTCCTACGGCCACAGTCGGGTGCGAGGGGGAAACACTCGGGAAGCCGCTGACCTTGGCGAGGTCGCATCACGAAGGTCTCCTGCTGGACGTTTCACGCCTTTACTCCAGGAAATATGTGACGGCAGAGGAGTTCATCTTAAAAACCAAAGGTGGCCATGCTGCTATGTAAAATCACAAAATGTAATCATCAAATAAAAGTGGTTTATATCATTTATGTAAACTAAAATTTCCCTCAGAGGGCTTTGGTCAAAAGTGTCGTCTCACAGCCATTGGCCATAAAAAGTAAGGTTTTGGGGGCATTGCTCATGTTTGTTTAGTAACGTAAACGGCTGGAGTCAGCGAGGACATCTCAGGGAGGGGTCACACCGGCTCCCACTTCCTCACTTGCTACTCCTTCCCTCCAGCACACAGCGGTCTTCAAACCGCTGTCACGGTGAGAGGACCTGCAGCGGTTCCTATGATGTCTCCCAGTCTCAAAGTGAAAACAATACCAGCCCGGCTGGTGAACGGTGTCAAAAAAGAAAAAAAGGGTTTCCGTTTCAGTCTAGTGACCAAGTGTCTGTGGGTTTCTTTTCCTCTTTGTGGATATCAATTCACAACTCATTTTGTGTCACATATAACTCTCGCACGCAATTTTACTTCCTGATAAGTTGTCACATTGTTTGTGATTGTGATCCAGTGGGCACCACTCATGTGCGCTTCCAGCTCTCCTGTAAATGAGATCAAAGAAACTTTGCATTTCAGTGTTTTCTGATTTGTTTGGACACAGGTGTGGACAGCCCACAGACAGTTTTATTTAATACCGTCAATAAAAAAACTCCAGATCATTTTCATATATTATAATACAGATGCAGAGTTGAAAGTTTATTCTTCAAACAGCCTAGTATTGTACAACAAATAGATAACTACTTGGAACTTTTGTCATGTCCTTAAAACAGGACATAAATGGGCACGAATCCTTGGGCTCTACCTTGTTATCATTATCCATGAACACCCAGGATAAAAAGAGAAGAGGAACGAGGGGGCGGGATTAAAGTGGAACACTGCCTTCACGCCCCCTGCGACACGGCCACATTCTACGAGTCATTTTTGATGGACGCCGGCGTCATGAAGCTACAAACCGAACGCCAACATATGGAGGCAGAGCTGGCGCCAGAATTTTTCTTTTGCTCTCCAATGACGCCATTAAGCATCAAACAACCCTATGTTTTTGTTTTCTACGTCGACAAACACCTGCGCAATGTCAATTTTGGTTGTAATGTGAACACAGCGTTGGGATGGGGGGGGGACTTCCAATAAATAAAAAACAAAAATGGATATAATTTCTGACCCTTTTCCCATAATACTCCAACCATCCCACCCATTTCTGTCCAGTTACAATTAGAGTCCAAATATGAATAATTTGTTGTCACAGAGTTTCAGGACAGTCGATGGTCGGTGGAAATCAGACCCTCTGCAGATCTCTCCGGACTGTTGAGTTGATTTGGCGATGGCTCTCTCGGATGGTCGGATGTTTCACTGGCCAGTTTGCTTCCGTTCATTTCTCCCGAAGGTCTTCGTCAGAACATTGGTCCGTGAGCAAGAAGAAAACACCCTGCCTCAGAGATCGCAGTTTGTTCGCAATCTGGAATTGATGAGATTACCAGCGTTTGTCTGATCATTTTGAAACTGAGAATATACGTGAACGTCGTGGAAGCGGTCGGGGGCGTGGAGGGGGAGGGGGGTTTGGGTAAAACAGCTGCTGTTCAAATTGGATACAGTCAGTGGAGTTGCTTGGCCGCAATCCCTTTATCAGTCGTCCAAAGTCTCTATCTCTCCCATATTCAATCTCTCAGATGACGCATTCACAGAAAAACCTGAAACAAATAAAACAATCCAATTAGCAGGGAAGATGTAAACAGCAGTGACACGTCGATCCAGATTCTTCCGATGGACTGTTACCAAGAAGGCTGGGGTCCGCGCGGACCATCTTCTGCTTCTTTTTCTTCTTCCCGGAGGTGACCGTCTCAAAGCGCTGCTGCTGGAGGCCACTGGTGTGGTTGGACTGATAGAGTGACGGCGATCCCGTTCCGCCCCATACGGAATCCTGCACAGAATGCCCCCAAACGTCAAATGGTACTATCGACCGAATGTGGTCACATGGGAGGGAAAACACTACACTTCTTTTGCTTTTCCTGATGGCGTTAAAACAAGCGCACAGGGCGCCTCACGCTGAGCCGTTCACTCACTGTTACCATTTCAGCCTTGCTCACCTGCTGCTGCTTGAGGGTTTGCTGTTGGTTCTGCGGCGCCGCTTTCGGTTGGTTAGCGTTCTGTTTGGACCGACGCTCCAGGAACTGCTTGGCAAAGTCCTTGGCCTCGGGAGTGTCCCCCAGGTAGGCCCTGACGTAGTCGTGCACCTCGTATGGGGAGTCCACCTCTTTCAGGAAGGATGCAAACGTAGGAACTGCCGGGTAGACGGATGGAGAAGGTTTGTGAGTTTGGCTCGCAGAAACGCCGATCGTTAGCCGTAGGTGGACTGCGAAGCATATTTTTAAAGTCTCACCATCCAGGTTGTTGGCTGTGTTGAGGGTGTGCAGGGTTTTCTCGCACCATTGCATGAAGGTGTCCTGCTTGCCCTTATTGACTCCTTGGAACAGCTTTAGCAGCTTTTCCTCCTCCTCAGCTTTTTTATTGGCCCGCCCACTCCCAGAGTTGCTGTACACGTACAAAACAATACAGAAAGAGGGCGAAAAGAAGGTGTGTGTATTACTCACACACTTCATATGGCAACTCCTGCTCCTTCCGGAGGTTGTGACAGGACATTTTCCTTAATACCTGAGGTTTGCGTTGCCTTTGTTGTTCTTCTGCGTGCTGCCTTTCTTTGTTGGAGGAGGTTGCTGAACGGCTTCTTTCACTGCCTCATCCCAGAAGCCCATGTTAGCGTTGTGGGTGTCACCCCAGATGCTGCTGGAGTCTGAGCCCCAGTTAGGGCACATGGTGGTGTTCACAGACCCCCACACAGAGCTACTCAGAGACGACGTCTGTGAAGAGAGAGATGCTTTCTAACACTGGTTTCCAAGGATGCAAGTCACAACAGTTAATTTCTGATTAATCTGCCTCTTACTAGCTTGACTAGTCTGTTGTTTGGCCAGAAAAGGCCCATTACTATTTCCTAAAACTCAAGTTGATTTCATTTTGAAACTGATTGATTACATTTCAGCCTCCTTTCTTCTTATCAAAATCACCTGGGTTTGTTAGAATGAAAGAGGTGGCCTTGTTTACATTTTGGTCCATATCTTCAGGCAATTATTCCTAAAGTGTATAAACTGCAAAGAGTTTTAGCGCTTACCAATTTAAATAAAAATCTGCATTGTGTAAAATTCTGGGCATTGAATGGGAAGTTCAGCAAATGTCAAAATGTTGCTAATTCTTAATGAAATCCCTGCAGTTCTACATAGACTGATGTTTTTTAGCCAATAAGACACTGTGTGTGTAGGTCACATACAGTTCTGTTTTGAGAGCAGGCCTGTTGGGTGACGATGGAGTGTGGCTGCTGCTGTGGCTGCGACTGCGGCTGCTGCTGCCTAGGCGGCGGTGGTTGCTGTTGTACTACTTGTTGTTGTTGTTGTTGTTGTAATAGTAGTTGCTGCTGCTGTTGTTGCTGTTGTTGTTGTTGTTGCTGCTGCTGCTGTTGCTGCTGCTGCTGCTGCTGCTGCTGCTGCTCCTTCCGCTGTTTCATCTGCTGGGCTTCCTCCCTTTGAATCTCCAGCAAAGATTTGGTAGCAGTTGGCTGTTTGGCCACACTCCCCCAACCAGACAACTTGGACTGGGGCTGCTGAGACAGATGTAAGGCCTGCTGCTGCTGTACTTTGAGGAGTTCTTGTTGCTGACGTCGCTGCTGTGGGGTTGAAATAAAAAGGGGTACACTGTAGCGTAGGAATACACAGAATATATGATTTTTTTAAAGAATTGCCTGAATGAAAAGACTCAGTCAAGGAGCTTGACTTTGCACTGAGTAGAGGCACTAAAACATTGGTGTGACGTGAACTCGAGGCTCGCTGCATTTACCTCCTCCCGCGTCTGTCGCTCTCTCTCCTCCTCCAGCTTCTGGATCTCAGCCAGTGACAGGGCGCTCTGAGCCTGGTTCACAGCGCTGACCGACTGCTGGCCCCACTTTGAAGAGGACGGCAGCTGCAGAGCAGAAAGGCGTTTTAAAAATGCCAAATACCTTTTGTACGTGCTATTTTCACTGACGTATCCTGCACGCTTACCTTCATTTGTGCAAGTTGCTGCTGCTGCTGCTGTTGAAGTCTCCTGAGAGCCTCTTGTTGCTGCTGCCTCTGTCTCTGTAGCTCCTGCTGCTTTTGGACCTCCTGCTCCCTCTTCTTCTGCTCCTCCAGTTGTTGTTGGGCCATAGCAGCAGCAGCTGCCGCAGCAGCAGCAACAGCTGCTGCCGCCTCTTCCTCCGCTCGCTTTTCCTCCTCCCGCCTCCTTAATGCTTCAAGTTCCTCCTGCTGCTTCCTGCGCTCCTCCGCCTGATGAGGTAGAAAACATTGCACTTTAGGGAGACATTTCACAAATCCAGAAAGGAAGTAGAAAGTATATGACATTTCCATAGCTTGCCTGTTTGCGAAGGAACTCTTCCCGTTTATTTCTCTCCTCCTCTTCCCTCCGCCTCTCCTCTAATCGACGGAGAGCTTCCTCTTGTGCCATTCTCTCCTCTTCCTGTCTGCGCTGAGCCTCTTCTTGCTCTTGCTGCCGTCTTAATGCTGCCTCCTGGAATCGTACAACACTGGGTCAGTCCTCAACAGCCATCAGAGAACCGGGTCTCACAATGAAACAGCAGCTCAACGGTTTGGATGCTTCAGATCGATATAATTTGAATGCTCGACCTGTTTTTCCCGTGCCAGCTCCTCTTCTTCCAAGCGTTTGCGTTCCTCCTCCTGTCGAGCCCTCAGGGCCTCCTCCAGATGTTTCCTTTCCTCTTCCTCCCTTTTGGCTCTCATTTCTGCATCACGCCTCTCCAACTCCAACTGTCACAAGAGACAATCCAAAATCCCCCTTCATTGTATTATCCGAAAAGATGAATTGAGAATGCACTTCTACATCTTATCATCATTGATTCATCAGCCTAATAACTACCGTAAATTCCAGACTATAGAGCGCACCTGAATATAAGCCGCACTACTTAAATTTAGAACAAAAAAAAGATGCGTACATATGTAAGCCGCACCGGTCTATAAGCTGCAGGTGAAAAACGACTGCTGACGCACATTCACATTGTGCATCACATTGCCGCCTCCAACGTCTCACCATTGATTTATTAATGGCAAGTTTACGTGCATCTGCGCGGTTTCCTTCTCCGACAGCCAGATTTGTTGCCCGTAACCTGCACCTGTCTGTTTTGCTCTCGCGCGTTCGCTGGTAAAAAAAAAAATGATACATTAGCCACACCGTTGTATAAGCCATAGGGTTCAAAGTGTGGGAAAAAAGTAGTGGCTTATAGTCCGGAATTTACATTTGAATATTTGAATGCAATTTATTTCATCTTACAAATGACAACATTCTTAGGCTTTCAAAAACACTCATACATGTGTCTTTATACAAAGCGATGAGATGCCTTAACTTTACTAGAAACATTTCCATTGTTTACCTTTGCAGACTTTGACTTCTCTACCTGTTGCATCTGCTCGATGGTCGGCGCCTGAGCCACAGAGTCTATAGGCAAATCCCACACGCTGCTGCCATCCCACGCTGTTGTGTGACATAATATGATGCATTAGACCCGTCATAATAAGACCGGGACCCTTTCTGTTCCGCTCTTGTGTTCCAAGAGAAACAAACGCTGTAGAACATTTAAGGTAGAGCTCACTGTTTGGAGCAGCTTGTTGAACGTTTGATGTGCAGGAAGCCTGAGAGGACGCGTTCTGCATTTCCCACACGGAACCGTTGTCTGGTACAGACAGGGATCGGGTTACAGGAGGTAGTGGGCTTTCAGATGCTCTACAAAAAACCCACAACACACACGTAAATATACATGCAACACAAGATTTCGAAACAACAAAGCACGGATGGATTTAGAGGTGGTATAATCAACCTTAGTTTGAGAGCCTGGTATTGCTGCAGAAGCAAATTGATCTGCTGTTGGTGTTGCTGCTGCTGTTGAAGAGGTGCTGAGCTGAGAGCTGCAGCTTTCTGCTGGGCCAGGGCCTGAGCATACTGCTGTCTGAGTGGTGAAAGACGAAGAGATATCGAAATAAGAAACAAACAGGATTTAGCATTGGAATAATATTAGCGGATGATTCATGTGCATCTCATGTTCATTACCAGATGCGACAGTGACGTTAGTAATGTTTGCAGCTTTTGAGAGTGCGTTTCATCATGTAAAAACATGGTCCTGGAGAGACAGACTGTTGTGGGTACCACCACTGAAGGGCTTTTGAGCATGGATGTAATTGAAATTGCCATCCCTACAGTTAGAGTTGGCACCAAAATGAAGGAGCGTAGGAAGCTCCTGGGTGAATTTGGCAAAGCTAGAAGGTTTCTAAATGTTGGAGATTTTCCATTATGTGGTTGAGGGCCATTTTGAGGTGTGCGGGGCATACGTTAGCTCATTAAGCTATTTCTTCATTGAGTTTAGGAAGTAAGGCATATGGTAAATGACTAGATTTAGATATTTTTCTTTGTCTCACACACACGATGCGACTGCGAAAAAAAAAAAAGAATTAAAAAAAGTGATCTGGAGCCTGGCGTACCTGAGGAGGTATTGATATTGGAGCTGCTGTAACTGGTAGAGATTGAGAGCGGTGAGCTCTTGCTGTCTCTTCAACCTCTCCTGATCACCATCCCCCTGCATTAGACAATTGGAATAAATCATGGAGTCCAAGAGCTCAGGCAAAAGGTAGCTACAAACAAACAATCTCAATGGTATGTGTAAAAAATGGGCAAGATGCCTTTTCTATGTTGCTTTAAAAAGAAACTAGGACAGTCAGCGAAAAGGTTCTTCAAACTATTTTATAAATACATGGATTCCTCTAAAAGATCTAAGGATTAAAAGAGTGGCATAGCACACCACCTGTAGGCCACGGCTAGTACAGATTAAAAGAATAAACTTTGGACACGGGGAATAAAACCGCCAATCATCATTCAGCCTACCTGTAAAGGCGGTGGTGCATGGCCTGGAGTAAACGGTACTCTCCCCCATATCTTCATGATCTCTCCAAGAGCTTGAAATACTTCGTCGCATCCTCTTTTGACCAAGAGAGACATCGTGAAGTAACCAGCCTGGAACCATTCAGTCATCTCGTGGTTGTTGAATGGACCTGAGGGGGAACAAAAAGTTTTAGGGGCGCAGTTTTGAAGATAATAGGACAAAATAGATGCAAAGCAGTCAAGTTACATTTTGAGGGCTCAAAAAACCCCTCTCATCTTACCCTGGATCTCCCCTTGGGGGTCTTTGTAGAACCACTTGAGAGCCGCCTCGTGGGTGAGCGACAGGCCTGCAGGTTTGGGCTTCTCTGAAGTCTTTGCTGTAAGTCTGTCATCATCCACCACACTATCCTGTAGGTAAGCCACCATCTTTTCTGCCTCCTGGGGAAAGGTCGGAGCCAAGATACAGCGATAGAATTTTAGAAAGGTACAGCATGACTCATAAGCGTGTTTAAAATCAAGATTGAAAGGCCTCTTGCTTCCGCTTTGGAAATGAGCCATCAAATTGGTTTCTGGGAGTTAGAGGGGTAAGAAATTGTATGATTGGTTTTATTGTCTTTTATGATAAATTCACTTTGAAATCCAAGGGTTCATTAAGAATGGAAGTTATATCACTGCTTTAATATTCATTAAATGCTCACTTTCCTTTTAGATTCCAAGGTTTTTGATGTGCTATGACGGTTTTGGGAATAAAGGGGTCGCCCTAACTCCTACTAACTTACCTGCTCAAAGTGTTTCAGTCCATCTTCATCTGTATCATGTGACACAGCCGTGGGCCTGCCTATAGGTGCCATTATACTTGAAGGGAAAGGATTGTTCATGGCCACAGGAATCTCCAGAGGCTTTTGCGGTAGCTGGATGCTGGGTGATTGAGCAGATACTTCTGTATAAACAGCATAAAGAAAAAGCAGATTTTGGCAGGTTTACTTATAAAAACAACATGCGAAGAAAATGCCACATTTACTACACAATTGAAGACGCATATCCCACCTGTTCTGGTTGTACTATGGTTCATGGGTAGGGAGTCGAGCATGCTGTTTGACATAGGGATGCGCAGGGGCACTTTGCAAAGCTCTGATTGGAGCTCTAGGGGGGGCTGCCGTTCAGCTGGCCTCTCAGCCTCTTCTGTTCTGTTGGGCTGGGCAGGAACCTGGGGCTCTGAGAGAGGGGTAGGAAGAGGTTAAGTCACAGGTAAAAGACTCCTCGGATGTTCAACAACTCTAATAAATATAACAATAATAGCAAGGACATGTGACGGTACCATAACTTATACAACTGCGACCCTCAATTAAAAAAAAAAAAAAGTTTTCATAATAGTTGATTCTAAAATAATTGACAATGAGAACCTCTTCCATGTCAGCCATCTTTCGCGATTTGAAATTGTTGACAGTAAATTCGTATTACACCATTGTGGTTTGTGGATAAGGCAGCCACCATCTGACTAGCAATCAATTGTGTCTTTCTGTGTCCTTAACAACAAATATGGCCTTGTAAATCGTATTCATTAATAAGTGTAGTGTTATACTTACTGCGTGATTTCTAAAATATAACTGGGACAAATTATAGTAACCAAGGCCAACAAAGATCACAAGCAGAATACAATTGAGCTGTAGACAGAAGGGCTGGCTAAACAAAAGCACTACGCGAGTACTGCATACACAGAGATTAATATTGATTTTGTGTTGCATATCAATGCTGAATATTTGAAACTGTTCCGATAAACATTTACTGCATTATAGGTAATCAAGTACCAGCTCTGCATTCTGCTCCCCCCTCAAACGAACAGCACCATACCCTGTCTCCTCCAACTCACTCAGTATTGTCTTGTTGTTACCCTTCTCAATCATTTTGTTGGAGTAGAAAACTTTTGTTTTGGTTATTTTGGCCTTCCTGAACATTTGGTTATTTAGTTTGCCAGTATAATGATGAAATATCTCCTTTATATCACCTTTAGCTGGAAGATTATTGCATGTTCTTGTTTATGCTTCTCATAAAACTTGAAACATGACTACTATTAAATAATAACAAATTAACTATAGAAAAAAAAGATGAGAAAATCAAACCATCTGACCTTCTTGTTCGGATTCCCTTCTGGCCTCAGCTACCATTTCTTTGGTTTCCCTGGGCTGACAGTCATCTTCCTCCAGGCCCTCTTCACACTCTTCCAAGGGTCTGAAGTCCAGCTCTCCCTCCTCCAGGATCGGCTCCTTGGAGGATTTCTGAAAACACAAAGAAAACATCAACACCACTCTGACTTATTCTATTGACTCCGATTCATATAGAATGCCAATCATGTCAAAGGAATTAGTTGCTCCATATTAGAGCCACAAATTAGTGAAGACAAGCAATTTATATATAATCAGTACTGTGCCCGTTAAACACTTGCAGGTCGCAGATTTCTTGAGTTTGTCTCATTCAAACAAACTTCACATCCTAATTAATACACCTGCCATGGTAGTTGCATCCCCTAACAATGCTAGAGCATCTATTTGGGTACAAAACTCTCACACCAACATGGAGGGAGAGTGAGCTTTATCCAGAATGCCTGGAACAGTTAGCAGGGCCCCCAATAGTGAATATGTCTCAACATCTCACGATTTCAAACTCCCCCTCCAAGTCTATCGATGCTTAATTTCAACTACAACCACAGATTGTATTTAAGCAAAACCGTTCTCTCACCTTGAGTGAGAGGAAGGCCCCCGATGAGTCGAAGGTGCCCGCCTCCTCCTCTGCGTCCTCCAGACACCACTCTGGCAGGCTGTCCCTCTCGTCCTCAAAGCTGCCGCTACCCGACCGCGGCCTCCTGTAGCCGCGCTCATCTTCTCTCGCATCAAATGGGAAACGACGACGCTGCTCCGCGAGTTCCCGCCACCCTGCTGACCGAGGACCCTCTGAGGTAAATATTTCACATTGACAGCCAATAATGATCTAATGATCTGCCTGAACCTAATCAATTCCAGTACTAATAACAACAACTTTGAAATGTTATTTTCAGCAATTCCATTAAGATCCAGTCCAGTTCAAAAGCACAGGGAAGTACCAGGTCACCATTGAATTTTTCCCCTTTAATAAAACATGGACCTGTAATTCGTACCCGTCATTTGTCATATGGTTCTGGAAGCAAAGCTGACAAACCAAGCGCTATAGAGAAAGAAAAAGTGGAGCACTACATAGCTCAAGCAGGTGGTGTGAAATAAAAGTATTTTCCTGTTGCTTCTTGAGATACAACCCATACGGCAAACAGCAGTAAACCATAAATACATCATCAAGAATAGACTTATTGGTAATGCAATCAGTGATGTGTTCCCCGCCCCCGGGCTCAGGGGGCCCCACCAGTCACTGTCCCATTGACACCCTTTCAGGTGCCCGCCCCCACCATCAACCTCCTACTTACCATTCTGAGAAGAACGCCAGTTCTCACTCTCTGAGCGTGTGAAATCATGCTTCCTCGGTAGGCCTGGGACAGCATCCTCATAGTTGCTCCGGACTGCAAAGGGTGGAGAGGTGGTTAATTAGGGTAAGAAAAACTATTTTTTTGTCAAAAATCTGAATTCACTGTTTAATTAAGCTAAGAAGTTCACTTACTGTGATTCATCGGAAAATGCCCTGGGGAAACTTCCACTACGGTAAACAAAAACAAGTAAATAAGCCAGTGCATTTGACATTTCAACTTTGACATGTAATGATTACTTGGTTGTGACACCAACCTGGGTCTTTTCGACCTGGCTTTTCAAACCGCCGCTCTCCCCTGGTGAGAAAAAGAAAGAAAGACACATTTAGTTGGGAAAAAATAAGTTTTATTTCTGTCTGGAAAAAAATAAACCCCCTATTGAACATCTATACATTGTCCAAAGAAGAGCAGGCTTCTTACATCAGGTCAACAAAAGGAAATTTTGATACCTTTCTTCCCAGCTTTGGGAACGATGCATCTCCCTCGCTCCACGACCAAAACCTTCCACGTCATCAAAACTTCTTTGGTAAAAACCTCCATCTCCTCTTCCCCGGCCTGAAAACAATCACGCCACAACTCAATATAACTGGAGGAGGTCGAGTTGCCGTTGACTGCGTGAACTACCAATTTTACATTCTAATCACAGATCTGACTGCAGCAGAGGGTTTCATAAAAAAACAACGTTTTATAATAAAGATGATCAGAGTTTATACCCACCCCCACTGTTAAACACGCATAACCAAAACATACAAAGATAATTGAACTACGGCAGAATTTGCTAAATCTTTGTGCTGTACACCCTTCCCTTTTTAAATCCAAGGATGTCCTTTAACCCACTCGTGGTTAATTCATTTGTCACCTCCAATATTCATAGACCATATTTTCTAACAGTGACATAGCAGTTAGACTATGGTATCCTGATGCACAGTACCGGTCTAAACACACTTTCTCATTCATTTGAGTGAGCCTTTGACTGGTACTGTACATATATTCAGTGTCTGTCAGAGGGCAAAACAATATTGAGCACTATCGACATCTTCTCCACTTATCCATTATAACAATATAACAATACTCTCTATATGACATGGACTGACCTTTAAATTTGGCAGTTTAGAAAAAGTTTTATAAATAACGAACAAATAACAAAGTTAATTGGAAGTACATGAAAGCCGACAGAGATTTTAACAGCTGCTGCTACAGATCCAGTTTGAACTACTGATCTGTCTGCACCTAAAGCTGGGAATGCGAACTGAGAGTTAAGCCCAGAGTCCTCAACAGCAAAGAGAAGGCGACCACCTTTCTCAGGAATAAATTTGCACTGGTTTTACAGTTATGAATAATGATGACCTAGCATAAGAAATATATACAATGAAACCCACATTTGATATTAATGTCATCCAGATCATTGCTGGAACTAATACAAAAGGACTTGGACTGACAGAAATCGTTATTAAATGAAGGAACAAATGGCGAAAGACAACCAAGAATTGAATTGAATAAAAATCATACCGATCTAGCCCTGGTAAAAGCCAATAACTTTGCGACATCATTACTTTACTCAGAGTATAAAGAGTATAAACTCCAAAGTGCCAATATAACATTCCCAGTCTCGGTAGGGGGAATTCTTCAAACTATCTGAAGTTGTTGGGGCCTCTGAAACTGTAAAGCTAAATAGCTTAAATAAAAGCTTGTTTAAATAAAGGACAATTCATCATAGGACCACCACAGCATAACACAACAGGCAGCTACTTATCTTTGAAATTAGAAAGGGAACAAGAGGAAATTCTTACCTCTACCCCTTGAGGTACTTCGGCCTCTTGGTGCCCCTACTATCGGACCGCCTCCTCGTCCTGCCAGCCGAAGTACAGCCGCACTGTTTACAGACATGGAAAAATTTCTCTGCAAGCACAAAAGAGGGAGGGGAGCAACAGGGACAAAACACAAGCTGTTAGCTCTCCTCTTTGCACCTGCTCTTTATTTGGTACCCTTATTGCCAAAAGTACAGTAAATGACATTAAGGCACCAACGGCCCTGAGGTCAATGTGACATTTATTTTAACTATATAAATAGTTCAAATCCAGATAGAGGAGTTTCTGATCTCTTTATTTCTCCCCAAAATAAAAGACCTAATACAAGTATTCCTACCTGTTCTTCCTCTGTAAAAGACACGAGTGCCAGAGGCGGCAAGGGCTCCTCTTGCAATATGGGCAGGAACTCCTTATCGTGTAGGTCTATAGGGATCTAAACAATCATAGACACCACTGTCAAGATGCAAGCAGGTTTCAAAGAACATTTCAGTCAGGTTGCCGTCAAGCATGCAAACAGCTAAGATTAGGACATTATGGGCATCAAACCTTGTTATCCTTTACATAAAGTGCTAGCATTTCTTCTCTCCCGTAGCGATAGTCGGCAAGTTTATACTTTGGCAATGCGGGGGAGAGGGGTGGAGACGCAATCCCGCAGCCACCGCCTCCACCAACACTGCCACCTCCGCTACCACCACCACCTCCAGACAAGGCACGGAGCCTGGATGGGGAGAGAGAGAGAGCAAGAGAGGGGAATTATGGTAAACACATGGTAAGGGACAGAGGAAGGGAACGCAACAGATAAGCTGAGGTGGCACTTGACATGTCTGGACATGTGTAGGAAAGCTGCACTTGGTCCCACCACAAAACCAGTTTGGCTACCTACAAATCCCTTCGGTCAGAAAAGTCGTAAAACTCCACGGCAGTTCATTTACCATTCTGGTCCAAAGTTAAGTGTCTGAGTCTCGTCCATTCTTCCTTGAAGTTCTGCAAATATGAAACAGGAGAAAAATACATACCGGTCAGTAAATACTGCTATGGGGTATTCTACAGCTTGACAGAAAAAAACTACTATATCTTCCAATTTGGATAACTAAAATAAAAGCATGTTTGCTATCAATAGAAACAACCATTCCAAAGTTGTTTAAGCATTTTAGTAGAGATAAATGGTTAATTTAACAAGTCATCTGTCTGAAAGTATTTTGAAAATATTTATGATTTTATCACCTGCTTTAATGTTTTACAACTCCCAAGGATATTCAGCCCATCCACTAGCACACAAGCAGTGTTCAATTTCAGTCTGCTAAAGCTATTTTAGGAAGTCTCTCGGTCTGTAAAGAGTGTAGACCACACACACACACACACACACACACCTGTAATTATCGATGGTGGTTGCACTTATAATACAAATATAAAAAACTCAAAACAACAACTTGTTGATGTGTCCCTTGCACTTAGGCCTGAAAGCATAGACGTATTGAGGGGCTCACCCAAATATGAGGCACAAACGCTAACAGTGGCCAGA
Organism: Pungitius pungitius; assembly: GCF_949316345.1. Lineage (NCBI taxonomy): Eukaryota > Metazoa > Chordata > Actinopteri > Perciformes > Gasterosteidae > Pungitius > Pungitius pungitius. The sequence goes on from NC_084914.1 coordinate 12,371,752, forward strand.
GAGCACCGATGACCATATGGAAGCCAGGATAAGCCACGTGTAAGTTGTGGTACTTACAGCAATAAAATCAGCGACTTACGTTAGCAGCATTTACGCCTATTCTCCACTGCGTTTCGCACACTTGCCGGTATCAATACACATTTAACAGAAATAACGTTACGTTTGAAATCATTTGAGAGTCAAAGCTCACATACTCCCACATTTCTAGCTAAAACAACTTTTATTCATAGGGTTCTGTCGACTTTCGATTCATTAACTAAAAAGGCAACTGCTGAATTCAGCTGAAGTATAATGAATGACCACGATGTTCTTGCATAACGTTAGTTGTCGCGATTGTTGACTCCACCGTGTAACATTGATGCTAAGCAAATAGCAAAGCTATGATCAGCGGTTAGTCACTCAGACCCACTCCGATGTTGTAAATTGTAGCGTGACAGAAACAAGAGATGGTTAAGTGACTGATTCAAGTTAATGTCAAAAGCTTGCAAGAGTGATCAATCGGAATGGTTTAACGTTAGTGGAAATCATCCGAATAGGTTAACGATACCAACATGACGTTAGCTTGCAACGTGAGCTAACAAGTCAAATAAATGGCCAACAAGGATCATTAAAGTTAAGCAAAGGTTAAAACACATGACGCTAGTAACTGACACAAACCAACAGGGAGTTCACTACAGTATAACCGTGGGTATGTAAGGTATGACCCGAGTTGTAGTGGAAGTGCCACTTGCTACATGCTGGTGCCACACCAGTGTATTTATGCTAGCGGGTTCGCTATCAGCAGTTGGCCAACTGACGTTAGCTACCTAGCAGTGTTATAACCCATCGTTACTAATGTATGCATGTCATACGTACATATCGACATCCGTTTCTGCTACATTCGGTTAATATGGGAGAGCCCATATTGACATAACGTATGTTATAATGTATAACATACGCAACAATGCTCGGACACATTAGTTAATCTCTATCCTCAACACTTGTAGCTAGCACATGCTAACAGGTTGGCTACCTAGCTACACGCGGCCTTCGAACAAACTGGATCCACAACAACAGTTCCTTGACGAAACGTCCGGCCCTTTACACGGCCCGGAGTGGCACACAGAATCACTCGAGCCCGGTGCTTCAAGGCCAAGTAAACATGGTCGTTAAAGAAGAGTCCCAAGAACACCTGCTCGTCAGAATATGACTCACTGACATGGCACTTTACTTAAATGTAAGAATTTTCTTTGCTAGTGTATTAAACTTTGGCTGTCTTACCTCGGCTTGTTCTGACAGCACAAGGTTTGTATGCGAGTTGTGTGGCTCTCTCTCTCTCTCTCTCTCTCTCTCTCTCGTTTTCCACAAGATGGCTGAGTTTGGGTCACATGACAATTGATAAAACCCGTATGCTGTGGACAGATTTGCTGACTGCTGCGTAATGTCAGACGGCCAATATTACCACTCAAGTTATAAATAGTATATATTATTGTTATACGTGCCTAAATGGAGGACGAAAGGTGTTCATTTAGCAATCAATGCAGGCTTAAATAAACGCATATGTAAAATGTATAAAGGGTGTAAAGAAATACATTAATTTATTGAAAATACGTTTTGCGTGGTTACTTAATGTTATGTAATTGCTTTTGTTCGTGTTGTCATTTTGTCGTTTTGTTTATTACCATGTAAAGGGATTTTGAATAAGTAGAAATACAATGCATTATTATTATGAATATATATCTTTATTTCTACATTTTCTTTCACCTACAGTCATTACGAATGTATTTCTGTATCGGTTTATTAGTGAAGTGGAAGGTCTGGTTTACATAGTTTTGTCTTAACAATAAAAAACTGTTTTGCTTTGTATTTTGTTTAACTTACAAACCAGACCGAGTGGCATCCATGGCTCGTTGGTCTAGGGGTATGATTCTCGCTTAGGGTGCGAGAGGTCCCGGGTTCAAATCCCGGACGAGCCCAAAGAATTTTTTTTAAGTTGCCTTCGCATTTCTCGTTCTGTTCTGCAGTATTATGAATATTTAGTGAATTTCCTAAGGTCAGTAGTTTAGTTTGACAATAAAATGTAATACATATATCCATTGAAATCCATGTCATGTTAATTCAAGAATGTCATCTTTAATTTATTTGAGCGTGTTCCTGCATTGATTTCAGCATTCATTGATATTTCTATGTTTCCTTCAGTCCGTGAAGTTGTGTTTTAAACATTAGTAAAATTATTGACCCCGACGTGATTTGAACACGCAACCTTCTGATCTGGAGTCAGACGCGCTACCGTTGCGCCACGAGGTCTCTGCGGTCCTTGTCCCAGAAAGTAGTAATTGATATTGTTTTGCACCAAAATTGCCGGCAGGAATTTATTCTCATGTTGACACATATAATGGCCATCGGCCGGTTAGCTCAGTTGGTTAGAGCGTGGTGCTAATAACGCCAAGGTCGCGGGTTCGATACCCGTACTGGCCATTAGTTTTGACGCTTCCGTCCTTAAGCATCAGTGATAAAACTATAAACATGTTTCAGCACAAGTGTAAAACATGTGATACCTGCAATAAGTTGTACAACTCAATGTCTCCTTCTGTGTCGTCTATGCTTCAAATACATTGTGTCATACTCATTAAAAAAATTAATACAATTCAGAAATACATGTATAAATAGAGAAATAAAAGGTGTAAATTAGATTTTATAACAATACATGTACATTTCTTGCTCTGTTTAGTGTTCAATTACCACATTCATTGCAGCATTGTGCGACAAACTGTTGTGCATCACATGAGGATACTGACATTACATTTTAAAGTTATGCATTTAATTGTTTAAATTATTTTTGTCATATAGTTCGGTGACGCGGTGTGTGTAGGTGCGCGCATGCGTCTAGTTCGAAATGGACCGCAGCCCGGACATCCTCACTATTCTTGAAAATATCTCACTTGGAGATTCAGTGTGCAGCGTTGGTGGTATAGTGGTGAGCATAGCTGCCTTCCAAGCAGTTGACCCGGGTTCGATTCCCGGCCAACGCAAACTTTATTTTTTTTTTCCGAGCATATTATATCTATGCAAAGGTGCGGAATATTTCCGGTAAATTCATAACGGGGAACTTAAATGTAATTGAAAATGCAAAGGATGTGTTTCTTTTGGCAAACCACAGACCCTTGGACCTTCAGAGTGCACAGTGTTATCAGAGAAATGAGATACATCTGTGTCATTACTTACCATTTGTGGTTATGGCCTCACATAAGCGTGCTCAACCCGGACTGAGCTCATGATTTAATGCAGTCATTAAGGGAACATTAGAGACTGCAAGTCATCATTTAATGCTCATCTAATTGTGTTCCCTTCGCGAGAACATCACTGATTTCTTTTTAGTTTCACAGAAATTCTCTGAACTCCAATTATGCTTTAAGATGAAAATGTGTTACATCTTTTACATTTCTGCAACACCATGTCTTTTTCTGGGGTTCACAAATGATTTTATCATTTATTTATGGAAATATTGACTGGAAAAAATTGATTCACTCTTCAAACATTTTGCTATTTTCCTTTGAAATGCTGTATAGCTTTACCTGGAAAAACAAAACGCGTCGACACATAAAGATATATCCTTTGACAATGTGTTGCCTAGTGTCACAAAGTCATGGGCGGCATATGCACACATGCACAGCCACACACACACACAATTTCACCACTTTAATTGATAATAGATTAAAAAAATGAAAAGATATACATGTACAGACTGGCCAGGTAATGTGTTTCTTTTTCCCCCCGAATAAGTTTGATTATTATCCTGTTCACCAGTGTTAATCCTGCTTACCCTCCTTTTCCCTCTGTTGCCATGGATATTCCTATGGCAACTGCAGGCCTTTGTGGATGGCCTCGGGCTCCCACTGTAGAGGACTCTCTGGACCTTTCATTACGCATTCCCTTCAAGCTCACAGACAAATCACACAAGTAGCGCATACTCTGTCTCTCTAAATGTCGCCCCCCTTCTTTCTCCCTCCATCTCCCCTCCCCTCTTTGTCCCACCCTGCCCTCGTACTCGCATTAAGTCCTTGATGATGTTTGCCCCTTTCACGTTCACGTTTACCAAATTTACGCTCAAGAACTTCATTGCGTGTGTGACACTGGATCCGAGTGCTGGTTGGAAGAGGGCTGTGGTCAGATTTGAGGTACACGTATCGCTGTCATAAGAGTAAGTGGCCCGAGCTTTCTCATTTTTCGGCCGCAACGGAAACCAGAGCTCTGCCTTTAAAGATGCATGAGATGTCTTGAGCTTCGGCGAATACAGATGGAGGCTCTGCCTGAGAAGGTGTTTGTCACAGAGAGGAGGGGTGGGGGGGGTAGGCTGCTGCAAGTTGCAGTGAAGGCCTGAAGCGGAGCATCAGGACTGCTCACTGTGTGAGGAGCAGGTGGGGGGCCTCCACCTGCTGAATGAACCCCGTCAGCATTGGAGAGTACCACGGGCTCCGGGTGGGATCCGCCTTGCTCAGCATTGTGGCGGGCTGCATCCTCATTGGGGTGTCCAGGGAGTGTGACGCTGACGCTGTAGGGGGGATCTTCCTGGGAGCAGGAGGCCTCGGTGAGTGTGAGGGAACATTTTGGTCCAGGTTTTTTGTCATTGGTAAGTGATTTGTTGTCTTTAGCGCTTCTTTTGCTTTGAGCCTCTAAACACACACGAGAACCATTTTCTGCCGTGTCCCAAAATGTTGATGGAAGATTTGCTTAAAAAAAACCATAACCTTATTTTATTACCATGGTACTTACTTTTCTTGACTTTTAATAACAGAGCAGCGTTTACATGAACATAATTTGAACCTTTAAAGAGGCCTCTATGGAAAATGTTGCGTTCAGTCTCAGAGTCCCACATGGGACAAAATAATCGTTACTCTGATACCATTACTCACATCCAAACGTTACCCACCAGCGGCAGGTGGATTTTACCTGTCTATGTGGGAAAACCTGCTTTTCATCAATGATGTATATCAAAGTAAAACATCATTCCCCCTGCATACTCTTTAAAAAAAACATGTCCTTACTTGTTGTAATACTATTTTGTCACCATTAATGAACATGCAGGTTTAAGTTGTGTCAAATGGAAAGTAAAGCATCCTCTCATACACAGTGTAATCTGAGAGATCCCATCAATGAGGAAGTGAAACATATTTTCTTTTTTCTCTTAGTAGAGTATTTTCTGGTTTGCAAAGTTAACTTTCATATCCAATCATTCAAATGTTTAACGTTATTGTTTTAATTGAATTTCTAAGATAGTGAAAGTTTTTTGGCCTGTGACATTTTGGCTCTAACCCTGTTGAAAAAGACACCATGTGTTCACTTGATACAACAATGTAATTGGAACCTATTGAGAGCCGCAGGAGTTTCACTGTCACAATACAGGAGTGAGAAAGGGAAAGAGCAAAGGACGGGACTTTTGATCCGAGTACGACAACATCTGCATGCATAGTTAATGGTAAATATATTCTCACGGTCGATCTGATCAGCCTTCAATAATTCATCTGTGCTTTAATGGGCACAAGAGTTTAGCAAATCCAAACTGGGCACAGCTGCTCGGCGGAGACGTTCACTCTGGCAGCACTTGTGCAGCTACGGAGCATCTAATTATGTGTTTTGGGCCCGATGCCCCTTGATGCCTCCTCCGACAGAGGCTGACTAATGAGTGTGAACAGTGTTCTCGACAGAATCTTTTCACTCCTTCTGCAGTTTCATGACATTCTAAGCACATGAATGCTTGCTACAGATGTCCCCGGGGCCCACCAGGGTTTAACGTCCACTCCTGTGGCTTATAAGGGAGATCAATGAGTGTGGAGTCGGAGCGGAGAGCACACTGGTTCAGATATGTACAGGAAGAAACATCCCTCGCTGGTACACTAAGAATAATCTGAAGGCTATTTCATCAAGGACTCTCATTGTTATGGTGATAAGAGATGTTTTACCCTCTGGCGTGACTCACGTGGTATTAGTCATGTATCTTTTTGTACTGAGATTTTTTTTTTGCCAGTGGTACACAATATTTTGTCCTAAAATGAATGTGATTGATCATCATTTTAATGAATCCAAGATTGGAACAACTATTTACAATAACATGGCAAAGAAAACTGTTCTCACTTCCTATTCCACCTACCGATAGTGTTCAGGACACTAAAATACAAGCAGCCTTTATATCTAATTCATTTAGTTGTGCTGTCTGCGTTCCAGGCCTGCTCATATCCATCTACCCCTTCATAAAAGCCTGGCTCAACATCAACCAAATTCTTCCATGTTTTGGTACGTTGTTTGATTTTAACGTTTCATCTAAACCCTTTTTTTTTTAACCTGTTTAAAGTAACCTATGATTTCGTCTCTGTCTTAACAAACCAGGAAACTTCAGAGTGCATCCAACGCCAGCCAATCCTGCTCCTGACCAGCCTGTCGAGACGCTGAGAAGAGAAGGTGAGGGAGTGTGGAGCCGGCCTTTTTGCTCAGTGCTTCAACAGAAAGGCAGCCAACCGTATACATGTAGCCTCCAAACCATATATAGTTCAGTTTGATACGTGCTGTTTGCGTCCTGCATACATCGAGGCCTGCCTGCACACTGTAGAGCTCATGGTTAACACCAGTGCCGGAGGTGTTGGGTGTACGCGGTAATTGCAGAGCATCAATCATCCTTCTCATGGGGCGCAGTGGAAAGTAAAAAGAGAGAGAGAGAGAGAGGGAGAGCAACATGTTTTCTCCTTTCATAACTAATTATTATTGACCAAGATGCAAAACATTATTAGTTTGGGGAAAGATGGTAAAGAATTCACTGCTGAGAGAACATACAGGTTGGGAAGAAGACCTCCGGCTTGTTCTCCAATGGAAATAAGTAGAATACACACACAGTTTGATTATTCAAAGCAAACAGTGGATGATATTTAGTCCTCCTGTGTTATAGAGGTCATTCGTAAGATGTAAGAGATTCTAGAGGTCTGAGAACCATGTAGAGAATCTCTCCATGAATATTTCTAAATTTCTAGAGCCCAATATATACAGTATATGTGTGTGCGTGTGTGTGTGTGTGTGTGTGTGTGTGTGTTTGTGTTTTACACTTCCTCTCACCTGCCAGCCTTCATAACAGCTCTGACACATCCACAGACAGAAATATGAAAATGTTCATCTAATAGTCACAGCTTGTTGATCTGCTCTCCCGGAGCGAGCTCCTGGGGCCTCAGTAAATGAAAGAGTTGGGTCTATGCTCCGTGTGACAAGTGTCATGAATAAGATGGACTCTGGTGCTATCGGCAGGGACGCAGAGTCAGCTGAATGTGGAGCGTTCTAAGAGTCGAATGGGAACCTTTGTGGAGGGCGGAGCCATGGCTGAGATCAACCCAGATGAGGGGTACGTGGATGCCGATGCTACACTTCACTCAACACTAAAGGACATAACTGTCACCTTAACCGAGTGGTTCCTCATCCTCAGATCACCTCACCGGGATATAAACACATATATCATTGATTTACCCATGATTGTTTCAATGTAAGAACAGTTTGACGCACTGCTTTCCATCTGTCCACCAATACTGTGGGATAGTTTTGGATGCATCACAAATACGTGTCTAAATTCTGCATAATCAATTCACTGAGACTTTGAGACTTTTAGTGACTGTTATTGTAGTCCATAAAGTGAGCGCTGAACTGCCCTTCATGAGGTGGAACAATCACTGTAACTTACAGTAAGACCTTATTTTTGGAGGATAATGTATCCAAAAGCAAAGTTTACTTTGACACGGTTATGTTGTTTCGCTAAATCATGGACCAAATGATTAATAAATAAAAATGAAGGGTCACATGAAATGAGTTTAGATAACAACAAGTCTAGTTTTTTTTACTGGTTACTTCAGTTTCAGATACAACGATGGAAGAATCCTTTTCTATCGTCTAACCTACGTGCTCTGGTGTGTGTTGCAGGACGTCTGCAGACCTGCCCGACGTCTTATCCAGACGGAAACTCTAGCAGAAGGCTAATCAAAGGCGGGACTACACGTAATGATTATTTGTAGAATGGTGGCTGAACTTGAAAACCTAATAAACACAACAACAGTTTGAACTGTGATTGCTAAAAGACTATTTCCAAATGTTCTGCCGACGAGTGAAACACATTACGTCCGGTAATCCCGCTTGTACCATCGAGCAATGTTCTCAGCTGCAAATTACAAATCGGTAATGGCTGTATTATGATGATGGGACTTGGTACAATATTTGCTTCCCTTAGTAATTGTCATGAGCAAACCGAATTGGGACACATGTGTGCAGACAGACCGACACACAGGCAGCTACATCCCGTCGCATGCGCACACTCCACTGCGCCCTAGCTGGCAGTGAAACGTAACACATTGATATTCAGGCCCGCACAGGCCGAATGGCCGCTGCCTGGGGAAGGATGCTGCGCTCTGAAAACACACCTGTGGCGTGCCGGCGAGGATGAATTATGTCAGCAACCGTAGGCAAAGGAGTCTACAGTGGCTCAGCGACTGTGTCTGTGTGAGGTGCAGCAGCCGAGGGTCTCGTAACAAACGTCTAATTGGGATGGGATGGAGTGATTGGCAATCAAAACTTGCCAGAATAAAAAATGAAAAAAACGGAAGGTGCAAACAACCTTCAAACTAGAACTGAGAATATTTAATAGGTCAGTTCACCCAAATCATAACATCCCATTCTCTGAATTACCAACAAGGATGTCTCGCCACATGTGTTCTTTTCATTTAGTATTAGTATTGAGTATTTGAGATATTCATGTCTGAGAATGCAATACATGGGAATTTAATTTCAGCGCTCAGGATGCAAACCATAATGCTCCCAGAGGCAATACTTTAGTAACATGGGTTGTGTTAATCCTCCTCCAGCATCATATTTGCCATATCAGATTAAGCTCTTTAAAAACAATTACAAAGACAATTGGAATTCTGAACCTTTTATTAATGATTTATCTGCATTTATTAATCACAGCTTACTGAAACTGTAAGAAGGTGCAACATTTTCCGATTTGATCTACCACCATTTGTAACTGCAAAAGAATGTTGGCCTAATTATTTATTAATGACTTATTCATTTAATTGACCGAAAAGCGGCGAGATTTTTCCCCATGCTATACCTTAAATTAATCCTTAATTGATTTTTTAAATAACGTTGGATTTCCTAAACTTTAACTAAAACGCATGACTCACCTATAACAAGTCCTATCATTTAAAACACAACAAAGACCCCAACTGTAAACTAAATGAATTTGATTTGAGGCAGACACACACACACACACACACACACACACCAGGTCGAGCACAAAACGATGGATGAGAAGACAGGGAAGCCGCATCCAAAGATCCAGAAGAGAGACAGTGAATTAAATATATATATATATATATATATATATATATATATATATATATTTGCAATAATGATATGACGCGCTTACACCCATCACCGCCACGCCCCCCTCCGTCATCGCAGGATGACCTCCCTGGTGCTGCGTGCGTCTCGGTCCACATCAGGAGCAGCGCGCGGTGCTGTTTCCAGAGGAAATGCCATCTTCCTCACGTAGCGGATCTGTGGCGTCTCCTCCTCGCGGCAGACCCCCGGGCGGCTCGCACCGCGCCGCCTCTGCGTTTCCGTGGACACCGATTTGAAAGGTTGGCATGAGTTGTGCCCTCAGCGGGATGAAATACCCTCGTTCGGTTTTTTTTTGCGTCCTTCCAAGCGCTCGGTAATTACCCCCGGTAATTAGACATGGGAATGTACTGTTTTTTAACAATGGAAACATCTGCATCGAGACACAGGGTAAGATGTTTTTTCGACGGGTTAATTGCACAGAAATGTAAAAAAAAAAAAAAAAAAAAAAAACAGTGCTGTGAGCTTACATTTAATTGTGTCCTAAAAGCCGCTCAAAATTAAATGTACTGTTTGTAATGCATTCGTGATCATAGTGTTACATATAAGCATTTAGAAAAACGATTTCCTTTCCCCACACCCCCTTTTCTTTGCATGGATGCAGGTTAATAAAAGGGCTGATTGGATTGGAACTAAATACCGACATGCTGCTCACACCATGGCCTTATAGCTCTAAAGGAAGCAGCTCCAGTGCCATTACACACATTTTACCACAGAGTAACAATTATCAACAAACGTGTTTAATTATCAAGCAGCACGTGTTAATCTTTTGATGGTGGTGCAAGAGTCACAGGGTGCAGGCATCTCGCTGATACTGTGTGATAATGCAACAGGGTAGATGCTTCAACTCCCCACCGATGGCCTCTATTTCAATGCTTTTTTAAAATAATTTACACAACGTGCTGTGTGCACATGGCAATTCAGCAAAACAAGCAAGATCATCGTGAAAACATGGTCCAGTTGATTTAAATGGATTCCCCTAACATATGTGACAGGCTTCTGCTGTATGATACAAAACGTAAGAGCCAATGTTAATCCTCACCGGCATCGTGGCACATTGTGTTTAGCATTCAGCTGATCAGATTTTCCCTATGATATGTGTAATTTATTGGCTGTAGCTGAACTCATTACTGAGAGTCTCCGGGGAGTATCCAACAACGAGTTTCTTCCGCTGTGTGTGACGACAAAAAGATCCTCTAACATCTGTCTTTTTGCTCCATTTACAGACAAAGATGTTTCCCGGCCTGTGAATGCATTCAAACCTTGCCATGGGGAAAAGTCTGGACTGAAACACGGGGAGATTTGATTACACCGTGGAAGAGAGAGAGGGAGAGCCCGCAGGTGGAAACATGGTCATCACTGATAGAAACACTGGCACCCCTGTACCTAAAAAGGAGCCCCAGAAGAAGACGAGGAGGAAGTCCCGCCCTCACGGCCTGCCTTCTCCGGCGCTCTGCTGTGCGTGCGGCCTGTGCATCATGCTGGCTGGACTCAACATCACCCTGGTGGGAGCGTTCGCCTTCAGCACTCTGGTGCCTTCCGCCAATCCCCCGATCATCATCGGCCCGATCCTTCTGCTGGTGGCCTTCTCCTTCTTCGGGGCCTGCTGCGTGTGCAGCCGCCTGCCCCCTCCCAACAGCTCCCGGAGGTCCAAGTTGGGCGGCAGGGGCGCGGGGCTGATGGGACACGGCGGGCTGGCCGGCGGGGCGGCGTTTGAAATCGAGACCAGCGAGCACACGCTGCAGGACACCACGGCGGTGCAGCTCAGCCCCACGTCATCCGCCGGTTCGTCGAGGGCGTCCAGCCCGGAGAAGGAGGCGCCTGACGCCGCCCTACCCGGACACTGCAAGCTCTTCACCATGGAGACCAATGGCCCCCTTTCGGTTTCCGCCACCGCAGTCTACTCGGCCTCCACAGGAGCAGGAGGGGAGGTGAGGCTCAACCTGCCACGTGAAGGAGCGGTCGCCTAGCAAAGCAGAGACTCTGCGAAGGCCGGAGCTGCCAGTGTAAATATCCTTCTGGGCCGATGGCTTGCTGGATGTTGACTGTGTCCTTTAGTCTAGTGCCACATTTCTGGTTGTGTTCAGAATGCTTCTGGTGTTCTTGCTGTGCAGCCAACGGGTAATTTAGCATGCAGAGTTAATGAAACATTAATACAAGTGTTTGTGGATCATACATTTTGAATGTTCTAGTTTTGCTGTCCACTCACCCCCCATACGTTGTGTTTGTTTTTGTTAACATTACGAAACGATTTGCAAACAGCATTTATCTTCATGAATGGGCTTGAATGAAAAATGCGGTTGTTGGTTTGTTCTGAAAACGTTTGAGATGTGAAAGGTCAACTGTGCCGCTACGTCCGTGCTGACATTTGACTTTTTGTGTGCCGTTCTCGGGGCTTAACTGTTTTTGGGGGGCCTACGATATTAGAAGTCAGAGGGGTCCCGAAGCACTATTCTCTCACCGGAGATTAAATTCTCTGCAGTTATAGTTCTTTCCACAAGGAAGAATACACACTTCTTGTCCACAGCCGATATTTCTCAATTATTAAGCGTGTTGGAGTATAATTACATTTAACAGTTGGATTGGCAACATAAAAAAAACCTTTGTCATGGCGCCAACATCAACCCGTCATCACTTTCATTTACCGATTTCGCCAATCCGTTTTTATTGAAGGTGATCACAACCAGCCGTTTTTACAGTAATTCATTAACAATGCAATGCAGTGATGGTCAGGGTCCAAGTGGAAAGGGAAAGGCCTCTCTGTGAGTCAAGCAATTTGTGCCATAATGAGGATTTTGTCGTTGTGAATTTCTAACGACTCCACGTAGGAACGTTTTACAAATGTGAACATGTGAAGTTCACTTCACTGAATTCTTATTCTGAATGTCTGATATGACAAACCTAGAAGTTAACCGCCATCGAACTCTGTACGCACAACAGAGGCAAGCAAAGGAGTCTGACAGAGCGTGGATATTCAGATTGCATAAAAAGAACGTATTCCCCACCACTGTGATGTCGTCTTGTCAGCTGTGAACTCGACCGGTCAAAAGAGACATTCCCTGATTTCCTTTGAAAGGAAAGTTGCCTTACTGAACTATCAGGATTAATCTAATGAGGGCTACAACAAAAGTGCACAATAGCGTTTCTCTTCAGAAAGCTCTGTGTTTTTATTCCATATTAGTAGGGAAGCCTCAGAGCGTTTTGCTTCGTTTTGCGGGCACAATAAGTGCATGCAAACGGCTTAAATATTCCAAAATGAAATGTATCCAGAGCAGCAGAGTATGTGAACACCTTCATACAGACACAGTGCCGGGGACGGAGCATTCCCTTCGGCGGTGTGAAACGTCTCAAAAGCACCAATTTCTTTGACACGTCGAGCTCAGTTTTGCATGTGCAGAGAACTGCCTCGTGGAAATGCACAACGCCCCGTTGTGAACTATTGGTGTTATCTGTGTCATTTGTGTAGCACTTTGAGAACAATTTTGGAAAATGTATGGATAGAATATTTTTGTCAAGATCATCATTTCTTTATTTTCTAAAGTAACGATCCAAATATGAATCCTTCTAAAGATGTAAATAAAAAGAGGCTCTTTCATTCAAACACAGGGCTGCTCGTTATGTATGCGTGGCACAATGCTGTGTTCCTACTTTTGTGTCATAAAAGTAAAAATGAATAAAAATGACCAACTGTATTTTTTTTTCATGTTCCAAAAAAAAAGAAAACGGTTTCTGCGTGGTCTTTGAGGATATCAGACATTCTTTAGGGGACGTTTAAAGGTTTTTTAATAGCAGTTTGTGGAAAACAACCAGACCAGAAGTATAAATGAACACCCAGATGTGTCAGAAGGAAAAGGCGAAAACAGCTGGTGACTTTATGCTTCAGTTCATCCCTCCATGCCGAGCCCACCTCCTGTTCACCTGAAACAAGGCTCCATTCAGTGGCACATCCAGAGATGCAACTAATGATTATTCAGAACTTCAACTCAATAGACACATAGACAGCAACGTATTAAACGGTTTGTCAAATTTGGGCGTTGAAAACTTCTTCTGAAGAAGAAGCGCAGAAGAAAATCTTGTCTTTTAACACATCACATCAAGATGCCCTCGAGAAAGAACTCAACATGAGCTCCATCTGGCATCTTCTACAAGTGTGTAAGTGTGCTTACATTTTTGATCACTGGAGGGCGCCAGGTCCACGTCCATGAGTCTCACCAAAGTTATATAAGAAACCAGCCACGGCTGTTCTTTTATCACCAATGCAGTAGATGTCAGTAGATCATAACAAAACCTGTCACAAGGACAAATGTACAGCAGCCAATTATATCAAAGTGTCGACAACATAATGAATATTGTTTTGCGCAATCATTGCATATTGATTGCTGACGCCTTGTGATCTCGGCAGACAGCAATAAAGACACCAACGTAAAGCTAGTGTGAGTGACAGTGTGCACCATGCTGTTGAAGCTTCCCTTAGTGCTCATTGAACATGATGGCGCCACAGATCCTACTTTCTTTGGCCTACTTTCTGAAGCGGCCCACGGGTGGAAAAAACGGGGGTCTTCTTTCTTGATATCAGCGAGGCAAAAAAACGACAGCACAGATTTTCAATCTCCGTGTTGAGTTTGGGATGCAAGTTTAACAGTGCGAGTGGTGTGCAGTATGGATTTTACATCCACCGGATTTGATTGACAGTACAAAAGATCGCGTTGATTCATGAAGTGTTGATTCATGAGGCGATGTTTTGTCAATGTAAAAATCCAGTTTGCTTTAGTTTTATTAGCTACAGGATACCAGTCAAAAGGTTTGGACACACTTTCTCAACGAATTGAACTTTTGACAACATTGTGCGCGACCCGTTTATCGGTTCTGCTGCTTAATGATGCATTTCAAACACCCTGGAAGCAAAACTGTCACTGGCACAGAGGCTTTCATACAACTGTGACATATCCAAGTACCGTTCCAACACACATTCTCGCCTTCCACTTTTAATGTTGCATTACTACTGTGAAACATGTTTCCTGCCTGTTGGACTACACTGAAGCCTCATGAAACATATTAAACATTTAGCCAGCTGGAGGTTGGACAATTGAAGGCCTTCTGGTGGTGCGCAGGTTTATCGGTAGGCTGCAGCTAGAGGAGAAGATTCATTGTTTATGCTTGTAGAGCAAAGGTCAGTAGACGGGTAGACATGGTGTTCCGCTGCAGTTGAGTTCACTCGCCCCAAAAAAGGGGAATAAATGGAAGTCACCATTTGCCCTTTGAACCTTCCTTTGTGTCCTTAGTCTTTTTTTAGCAGCACTTTAATTGTAAAAAGCTTGGATTTCCACAAATAGTTGTACCCATTCTCTGTGAACTGTCAAAAGACCACTTTCCTTTGGCCTATTCACCCCTTTTTGTATTGGCCAAATAGTGGTTTTACAGTTTCTGAAATGCAGTTATTGCTTCTTATTTTTTGATAGCTTGTTTGCTGTTGCTGACTGTTTCATGCCAAATTATGGGTAAAATTGAACATTTTCAGCAGACCTGGATTTCTCTTTTATAACAGCAGCAATCAAATGCACCTTTTGACTGCTAAACATTTCTGCTACAAGCAGAGCACTGTGTTGGATTTCTGTCAGAAATTCAAAGAGTAAAATATTTAATATTTGTCACTGATGACACCACTGCATGTTGCATCCATATTGATCAATTGATCATATTTGACGTACCAGCAGCTCGTCTGTGGTTTTAGTCCGACCAGCTGCTGATAGGTCAAATTTTAATGTACACTTAATCTTTGTTGACCAATATACTGCAAATTGAGACGTCTGGTTATCAAGTCATCTTTAGGGATGAGTGACAGATGCGTCTGTGATACGATGTAAACAAGACACGGTGTAAACAACTGGAAAGTTCTGGAGATGACAGAGGCAAACTCACATGGGAAACTTCAGATGTCTTCATGACGAGACCCTATCCGCTCTAAACCGGATCCTGACACACTGTTCGTGTGCTCTTAATGTGAATGTGCAACAATCTCAGTTGAATGAGTCGGCGGAGGAGGGGGATGGAGGGTGTAATCAAGCTGAAAAGATTAGGGGAAGACGGGCTGCAGAGGATCTATGGGAGCAGGCACTGGTTATATAACCATAACCCAGTTCACTCCGCTTCCAAAGACGGACTGGGAGGGAGGAGATTGGGGGATTTGCTGAACTAGGGTGAATCCATGTGGTTCTGTGCGCATGCATTGTTGGTGTTGTATTGTTATATAAAAACAGTTTGTGTCCAAATAAAAGCATATACCGAATAAAGATTAGGAGGAAATGCTTAATTGAATCTCGTTGTTTGTGATGGTCTCTCTCCTGGGAGGGGGTGGGGGGGGGAGTTGGAGGCCGACATGGAGAAGAAAGCTGATCGCAGATAGGGCAGTTTTTGATTGAAACCAACGAGAGGTCTAATACTAATGCTCTGCATACCAATGGCCATTGACAATGGCTTCCTTGCCATTCTTAACTCCTCCATTCACCCTCAGTAAATGGCAGGGCTGTTGCGTAACCTCGCTTTTCACAGGTCTATATGTGTAAACGCACACAGTAGTGCACGGAGAGAGGAGCCCAGTGCAGTTTGGGGAAAGTGTCAAAGCACAGGGAAACGTTGCATGTAACAGTTCACCTCCAGGACACGGCGTGATGGGCATTCATGCAGGGAAGGTCCAATCAATTACTCTTCCACATTCCCGGCCATTATCCAAGCCGATCAGCCTTTCAGCTGCTTCAGTGCTGCTTCAACTGCTTCAACAAGGTCAAAGAAATCCAGTATTCGTGACCTGCTTCAACTGTTGAAGCAGTTGAAGCAGGTCACGAATACTGGATTTCTTTGACCTTGTTCTCCAAAAGATAGTATCTATTTGCATGTGGCCGACTGTTTGACCAAGCATAGATCGATAGACTGAAAATAGGTTGGTGTCATGGGAATATTTTAAGGTGAGAGGTGCTGGATAAATTTGTGAGTCCAACAGCTATTGGAGACACATTGAAAACATTACTGAGGGGAGTTCCACGTGATTTTGAGAGCATTGTGAATAGTACATTCCAGGTGAAATGCCAGGTCCGACAACATGTCCGGCGCAGTGTTTTTTATTGGATAATGTTTATTAAGAGAAAATGAGTCCACTGAATGCTCGGTTCCCTGACGTTGTGGTAAACAACATGTGGTACCAGCGGATTCCAGCAGAGGCCCTCATTTTTCAATGAAGTACAAGGACAATGAATGAATAAGCTTCTCTGCAGTGGACTGCCTCAGACTGGTTTTGGTGCTCCACATTTAAGGGAGACTGTCGCACTCGGAAATTCCACGTTAGACTCATCTGTCAGCTCTTTCTTTGCACTATGGTCCCACTATGACGTTGGCAAGGGAAGCATCTCTGAGTGGTTTCAATGCAGCTGTTGCATAAACTCCCAGTATGTGCTTTTGCAGTAAAATACAAATAGCTTCACCTTGTGCCTTCTTTACTTCTGTCTGCCATGTGAGTCATCACATTGGGGAAAAAGAAGAAAGGTGGTTGAGTTCACCACTCATTGCATGGAATATTAATGATATGACCAGTAAGAGGAGACGACAGAGGGATGACCCTTGATTCAATTAAAAGGCTTCAGCCCAGGAGGCCTCTGATGTGTTGCGTATCAGGTATTCACTTACACAAGTCACCTTTAAATGAATAAAGACAGGCTGATCTTTGGTGCAAATGACAGCGTACTCACCCTCACAATACCTCGTACCAAAGGCCACCAGTTTTGAAGAACATGTGGTGGACTTTGGCCACCTGTGGAGGAGGAGAAGCCCCTCTGGCTCTGCCGTCCCACAGGCCAGTTTCATGGCAGAGAAGCGGTTTGCCATGGCAGCGGGCAGCGGCACACACGGCACTGCGGGGGTGTCCGGTCCGTGTCAGCACTCATTACCATTCACCGCCTCGGTGGACGTCTCTTCCAGGAGTCCCTTAGAAATAGATAAAAGAGAGATGCTTTACACTTTAATGACTTTCCCACAGTGGCTCTCCAGAACAACGGTTCCCCTTAAATTGCCTCTGGAGGAGAGTCCCCACTGGGCAACAGAAGAGAGGAAAGACTGAGTCCACTGTCCGTCCACTCTGCAAGACCAGCCAACAAGGGGAGAGGGAGGGGGGATAATCAGGTCTTTATGTGGCATAGGGCCTACAGGGGACAGCCTTGGCATTGTCCCCACGGCTCCCTCTCTTATCCCGGTTCGATTGTTCCTCTGAATCCAACACGCGGTCATGTTGTAAACCCCCCACCCCCCACACACAAGGATCAGGGATCGTGCACCTTCTTCCACCAGCAAACCCTGAACCATCGTCCAGTGGAGGTCCAGTTTAAAGCAAACAGGCGGCCTTTTTCCAGGTATTTGTTCTTGTTTAGATCCCCTAGTTAGAAAGTGAATACCCGGAGCTGTGATTTAAGTGGCAGAGAAAGAACCCATGACCACTGTCAACTAAAAAAAAATACGTTTTGTTGGAGTAGTCTGTTGACAGAAGAACAAATGGATGATTACAAAAGTGTGTCATAGGACACTATATGAAAACAATTTCTCCAAACAAACAACCCACTTGCCAAATGGGTTTCCTTCGTGAACTTGAATCCCCTCAAGTCTTTTATTAAAATGTTTAGCCGAATACAGTATTTTCAAATCTGTAAACAGGTTGAGCCTGTGGACCTTTTTTTCTGCTGGTGTTTATAAAGACGTTACATGTTTTATCTAAATCAGTCTCAGTGTCTCATTCTGCCAACAAATCAGATGCAAGCCAGTGGTCTGCAGCAAGCAGGCAAAGCTTGAAATGTTCTTCAGGTTGCACACGTGCTGAGTCAGCATTCAAATCCCATTCATTGGCATGCTCATAGTTGACCCACGGTTCAAGGTTTTATGAGTGAACAATACTTACTTTAAGCGTGACATTAAATGAAAACCTCTGTCTGTCGGTTTTGAAGTGTTCGTTCTGCAATGTGTCAGCGAACCAGGACTGTTAAAGTGGATTACAGCCAGTGATGGCATGTGTAATAAAACATAATCCCTGCTGTTACTGCAAATCCTCCCTGAGCCTTCTGTGTGCGCATTATAACCAATCATGAGGGCATGTATATATAGTATGTGCTCTGTACTAAGAGTTTAACCTTTCCATTAAAACTCTGGTGTCATAAATGTGACTGTACAGTTGTACTGACCACAGATCAAATATTGTACGTTGCCGTTACGTCCGCCACTTAATCTCGTGTTCTGTTATCAGGAGACCTGTGTGATAGACAGTTGACCTGACATTGTCCTTTTGTTTCTCCAACGCTGCTTTCACCATCATTAAGAAGGAGCAGGACTGACGGACGGTTTGATGAATTAATGAAATATGTTTTACTTCATTTATAAAAAATGTTATCATAGTTTTTCCTTGGTTGGAGTTTATTGTATCTACGCCATTCAATACGTCGCAAAACTTCACAAACGTGTAACTGAGATTAAAATGAAGGTGAGAAGAAGAACCAGACAATGAAGAAATTAGTTTGTATCTGGACTTGTGATCTTCTTATCTTACCTTTTCTTTAGAGCCGCATGATAAACATTTGTGGATTTCCTTTTGGAACAAAATTTGGCATGGCTCCCATGTCATCTTAAAGCAATGAAATGGCTCAGTGTGACCTCACTGACCTGCCAGCATGGTTATAAAATCTTGTCATCACATTAATGAATGACAGTTGCTGATATTGTTAGCGGCACACAGAGCACGTACAACGTCACCTTGAGAGGCTTGATAAGTTAATCTCTTATCAAAAGGCTGTGAAATAAAAGCACTGGCCGAAGCAATTTTCCTGTTCAGGTTTGAGTAGGACCTAGCCCACTTGATAAAGAATAAAACTCAACTCCTCCTCTCTTTCGGATCTGATTACGTTTATTCACCTGCAGGTGAAGAAAGAAGAAAGAAATTCATGAAACTGGAAACCAGACATTAGGAGGTGTAACTGAGACGTTAAAAAATGTCTAATTCCACACAGAAAACTTAAATAGACTATTGTTATAACACCTGGTCATTCAGGGGTCAAACCAAACATCATTTTCATTTTTTCTGTTGCTAAAACGACACACATATGATCTGAGTCCATGACCAGTCCTGAACACTGTATATTAACCATTTACAGATACAGCTTTACAACTGCTTCAAAAGGCTGCCGGGGTTACTCAGTTGAGATAATAAAAAAAGAACTAGGATGCAGTTGTTTCCTCGTCTGTCCCTGAATCATGTCTTTGACAAAGCTGACTCATGAAGAACAACCTCCTTTGCATCATGTTCAAACACTGCTAACTCAGAAGTATTTCACTGTGGAGACATCTGCATGTTTGTAATCGCCATTACTGCACAAACTTGCCCTCCTGAAATGTACTTTTTGAAAGAGATCTTATGGTCCAGGTTAGTTAGTCAGTTATACTCTATGATGTAACCGTTTTTTCTTTGCCACTAGAGGGCAGAAAAAGTCCACAACAAGCTGCTGGACATCGCCTGTTATTGTTACTGATAGCATTAGCTAGCTTATTAGCACATAGCTACTGATGTAGCAGCAGATACAGAGAAACATCATTATTCACTAGTATGTGTCTTAGCCCCCGACAAAGGCACATATCTAATTTCAATGAATGAACGATGCTAGTTTGGATGGTGAGGGAGTGAACGCTAAAAAATGTAGCCAACAGCAACACACACACACTGTGTTTTATGGATAGGTCATGTTTACCACAAGTTGAGTTCATTTGATATGCACACAACACTTTGAGCCAAAGCGAGTGTCTTTATGTCTTCTATCATGATGTTGATTCAAAGAACAGTGAAACATCACCTTCACTGTGCCTGGTGGGTGGTATGGCTCGAGGTCGCCGCGACAAACTGAGCAAACCGTAGTGTGGTTTCTCTCCAAATCTAGTGCACGTTTAACCAAATGATGTGAATATTAGAAGTTGAACAGATGGTGAAGCTAATTCCAGTGTTGGCGGCCAGTAGACTGCTGCACATGAGAACACCTCAGCTGGCAGGTGACGTCTTGCGTAGAGTTTTTGTGTTATGTTGTGATGTAGTTGAGGGTACGTTCCCTCTCAGCTGAGCTCAAGGGCTTTGTGAGAGACCAGGATAGCTCTGCCCGGTGTCAGTGTGCATAAGTTGGCATGAGGCTTGCCATGTGACACAGCCAGCATGATGGTGAGATCAGCGTAATCAAGAGGCCATAAAGAGAGACTGGTTTCACACCCACCAGGCGATGAATGACTGCTGTCATTTCATCTGCAGATGTTCGGCTCCTGTGGAAACTGATACAACATTAGAGAGAAAACAGCTAATTATATGGTATAAAGCACCAGTAATAATCATAGCATACCGGATAACATCAATGATTTCTATGCGTAGGACTATTGAGCAGATCCGTCTACGTACCATTTGCAGCATTTAGCTAAATGTTTCGGGAACATTGTGTCCATTGTTCACAGTAAAGAGGATGAACGTTGTCAAGTAAGTGGAGTTGTGTTCGATAGGTAGAATAATAGTTGCTTGGTGTGCTAACCCTCCACTGGCTTTCATATCAGTGATTCAGTGACAGGTACGGAACATTTTGTACACAGACCAATAAAGCTGAATATTGATCTGGTTTTGTAATGTTGAGATTTAATTTGATTTCTGTGTAGATCTTATTCTTCCTTAAACCAGGATTTGAAATGTTCTGGCTTTACCGTGCAGAGAGTACAGTCATAGAGGCTTACAGCCGTCCCCTCTTAATGAGGCTTTGAAAATTCTGGACCCCCCCCCCCCTGTCAAGAACAATGACCCAGCTGTGTTTGGACCCTTTTCACTTTGCTGTGGTGGAACATATGGTGAGCGGTCAGTGGAAATGTAAAGGGGTCCTCAGCTGTTTGTCTGTACATTTCGTTGTGGCGATATCAATCGCACCAGGGACACAACATGCGCAGGTGGTTCCCAGTACTGCTCTTCAATGAAAAAGAGCCTAGACATAATGAAGTAAAAGGCCTCCAATTTCGCATTCTCCTTCACATTTCTGCGTGTGCAGAGCGATTACGTTTCAGTTTTTGAAGCTCACCGGGCCACTTGGGCGGCCTCTAATGTTTGAAGTTTGAAAGAGGCTTTAACCACTCGCCTAATAATGGAGCCATTGAGGTCCGATGGGGCTGAACTTGATGTGAATAAACAAGCCCCGATTACATAAGCCGCTAGCAAGGCCAAGTCTAATTATCATACAGCCACAGACAATGGGCTTCAGAGTTGAACTTTTTGGTTGCAGAATTGGTTGGAACATTGTTTTATGATTTAGGAAATTCTGTGACAACAGCCTTTGAAAAGTATGCATGTGTTTCATTTTGTGTTGAAAAACAGTAATTGGATTTAGAAGTTATTGATCAGCTTTCAAAGCATTTCAGGGGATTTTAAGCCTACATTCCGCACTGCAACCCTATTCATCCATACTCTTGATACAGGTCAACGTGGTCATTCCTCCTGGTGGTAATGCTCTGTTCAAGTGCAAAGTTATTCTTTAATAGGTTTACAGCTATTGCTACTGTCTCATTCGATATATGTCAACCCCTTGCCTCTCTTTGACCTAATGAATGGCCACCAAGGGTGCACACAGGACAAAAGTACCTCCTGAAATGGACAAAAGTGGAGTGTTGTATTCTGTCACACAGACATGTGACACATCTTTTTAAAAATAACTGTTGTTTGAGATATTTAAATGCAATACAAATTAGGGTTCGAAATATTATGTTATTAATAGACAAGTCAATCAATAGAAAGCGAAACCGCGACCATTTTTTTGTAATTAAAGTAATTCTTCAAAAAAGCCATCAACGGTTCTCTGGTTCAAACTTCTAAGAATTTGAAGTGAGCCTTGTCTCGTTGTGTCCAATTAGCCCACAACCCAAAAGAACATGATGTAATGTAATCCACATTAGTGAGAAGGTTGTCAAACTCCTGCCCCAGAAAACAAGGTGTCAGAGAGTCATAGTGAGCCTGGACCCCACTCTGGATACATAGAAGGGCCATTTGTTGTCTTTGTGTTCACGTTTTAATTAAGATGGCTCAGCTGAATGTGTGTGCATGCCTTGCACTGTATCATGGATGGTGGAATAATAGTTCCTTCAGTCCGTACACACTGTGGCCCCCGAGAGGAATAATCAGATGCTTCTGCTTGGTTGGGGTCAAGTCAGCTGATGTTACACAAACAGCCTTCTGAACGCCATCTAAACGAATTGAGTCCACGCTGAGGACAATTCCTGTTTTATCCCACTGTCCCTCTTGACAGCTCCGGTGCCACAATGCACTTGTCTCCACAGATACGGTTCCCACGGTAAGGTGGGCATCCTGGGACACACTGTGTGGTTGGAGCTGTAAGAGAGCACCATTGAGCTTTTACCTTTGGGTCTGTTTAGCAGCCTAGTATGCAAGGGAACTGATTAAATCACGCCCAGCAAACAGGAGGAATGGGATCTTAGATACAAAGAAGAAGCAAACAATAACATCCTTTTTACCAATGCCACTTTGACTTTTCAAAGGACTGGTAATGATTTTATAGATAGAATGGCAGGGCTATTGTGAAAACCGTCTTCGGGAACCCAAAATGAAAAAGAAGATGTGAAAATGCTGCAGGGGAAGTTGACCCAGACATGCAAAGAAGAGAAAAGAAAACAGAGCATCTGGATGCACCGTGTGCCTTTTTCCAGACACACGCTTCCATACATATGGGTTTTGAACATAATGAACATGAACAGATATCCATTTAAAACCTTTACATGACATTTGATTCGATTTTGAGTTCCCATCTGAGTAACGTTGACGTGCAAAGGCATTTGCTTTCATGTACCACAGAAGACATCCAGATGTATACAGCAAGTTGTACCTCAGTGGGGTTGTTTACAACAGACCAAGGTTCACACATTTACCGAAGGTTTCCTAATTATTTGTGTTTTTCTGCAAGCCACTGCAGATTAAACATATACTCATGGTGATTAGCCATAGTAACCCCATGTTATCTTTTTGATTTGCTTTGTTGCTAATAGCTACGTTCTTTTGTCAAACAAGTGGTTGTTAGGTACATCATCAATATATAAGAATCATGATTAATGCTGCGTTGAGGTCGCCTGCCTTCCCGCTAAATCCCCGCTCCTCTGGCCACTGGAGGGCAATCCTTAGCTTCAGAGATCACAGTGGTTTCACTGGTTAGGAGTCTAAATTTGAGTAAGAATTAGTTCACGTGTTGGAAAAGGAGTTTTGTTAACTAAATGTAATACGTTTCCTAAGCCTCATCTGTTAATTTGATGAGAAAACCCTTAGGTATGATGAGTATATTTATATTTAAGCAGCTCTTCTCTGTAAACGGCATCCCACTAAGCAGTTAAATTCAGTTCCAGTTCATTCCCTGTCTCACTACCTTGTTCCTAATCGTACAAATATCATGCCTGAGCCTGAAATGAATCAAGACACCGTGAAAGTGTTTACAACATGCAGCCAGGCAGCAGAATCTGTGTTCAGTCGCCATGAGGCCTGTGCTTGTACAGCTAGGGAGAAATTAGCAGGTGTGTTAAAACGGAAAGGAACTCCCCTCCATGGAGTCTGACCGTGCCGACTATTGAGGGTTTGCCCTCTTCCGTCTGCTGACGCACTCAAATATTGACATGAATATGTTTCACCTTTGTTTGCCCGGTTGGTGAACCAAAACCTGTGAAGGCAATATAGACCGGTTAAATGAAGAATGTTGTACTGTTCACATAATGACATGGACTTGGATTGGAGCCTGCCCCTTGGTGTGCGTGTGCGGCGAGAAAGACAAACAAATGCACAACATTTCTAACCTGGTTTAGACAAACCAGTCGCGGAAGTGGCAACCAGTCGGGGTTCGCGAGCTGTAGTGGACCAATAGCATTTCCCCGTAGCTATGCAGGACGTAAACATCCCGCCCACCGTGGAAGTCCTCCGCGGCCCGTTAAGGGTTGGTAGTTTTCCACGGGATTTCACGCTGTCCTTTCGCTGTATGTTCAAATACGGCGAAAATACAAATAATTTCCTTTCACGTCGCCTCACTTTGTCTGAAAATAACATTTTTTCAAAGCATGTAATTAATGCAAATCATTTCCAAAAATATGAGTGTTTGTTTCTCAGTATAATGTTGTGGAGCATTTTTCAGACGCCCTGGTGACAGAACATCTAAACAACAGTTGTAACAACACAACGGCCTGTGGGGAGCCTCTGAACAGTAAAACAAATGAATGAAAGTCCTCATTGGCCTTATGAAGTAAACACAAACACGATCTCCGGGACGTTTAACGAGAAATAACTACAAATGAATTCAGACATGAAAATGGGAGATCAATGACTGCACAATAACACAAATGGACTGATAATCCGACAAGTAGGGCTGCGTGTTCCCGTCCGCTTGTTTGCGCTGGTGAAAGGCAAACATCTGCAGGCCGATTGTGAGGCGTCTATCGAGCCAATAATCTCAGCTATTTCACCTTGCCGCTGACGTAGGTCGTCCCGCAGGAACAGCTGCTCAACTGGCTTTTCACAACAATGATAATCGCGGTGATATGTGCTTTATTTACTTTGCAAAAGTCTAGCCCTGAAGTCCCTACAGCACATTCAGAGGAGCCTTCAAGGTTGGTGCTTTACTAAGAGGCACAGTGAGAGGTGTGAGGACGGGCCCTTTCGTTTGAGGTTGGCAGCCACTTCAATGGGATTCCTGCATTTTGAGAAACATTTGCTGTAGTTTAATGTTGTAATGGACGTTTTCTGGCAAGCCAACCCGCTACATAAAGCAACCAGCCGGGTGTGCAAAGCAGAGAAGGTCTGCTGCGTGTGGACTGCATCTCTTTCCTTTTCCATGTACAATTGAGAGCAGCATGCTCTTCCAAATTCTATGCACAAGAACGTTTAACCCGAGCACCGATGAACTCAAGCGTGGTCGCACAACATTTCTCACCAGCTACTGTAGGACCTGTAGAATTCATGTATTTTACTTTATAACAAGATTTTTTTTGTAGCTTGTATCATATGTATGCATATGTATCATCATCTTTGTGATTATGTAGCTTAAAGTGCTTGTGTTTCCGCTCTGAATGCCACATATATGAATCAACACAATGGTAAAAACATTCTGGATATTGCAGGGAGGTTTATTCCACTTTACACTTGATTATTTGTATTATTACTATGGACAATATTATAAATAAGACAAATAAATAGTAAATAATAATAATAAAAACTCTGTCCTGTGTGTGTTGTGTACATTATGTTTGCTTCCCCTGTTAATTGCATAATTGTAACTCACGGTGTTGAAACGTGGCTTCGGATCATGTTTTCCACACTAAGCTCTTGTTCAATCAGCACACGCTTTGACGTCCGTCCAACCGATAACTCGTGCACTGAAACCTCTGCTCTGCACCACGCTGATCCCATTACTCTGAACACGTCGCAGACGGACACAAAGAACACGGCCTTCTGGTAAAATACGTCATTCCAGTCTGCGTCCGTCGTTGGGTTGTCATTACTGCCCCTGGATTAAGAGACAATTGATTCACCATGATGAAAATCTTTCGAGTAACGCCACAGCAGTTTGGAGTCTTTGCTCCTTCTTCACTCATTTAGTTGTTGTTGTGCTTTAGTTAAGGCTGGCAGCAGTGTGTGTGTGTGTGTGTGTGTGTGTGTGTGTGTGTGTGTGTGTTTGATGTACTGAGGAAAATAAAGGCTTTTCTGGGATTAGATCCGTGCAACAGACTAATGGCAGTAGGGAACTTGCTGTGGCACCATCCGATACGTGATCAGCCCTTAATCTTACACAAGCACAAGCTGGTGTGGAGGGTTGAAAGGGCCACTGCTTTCCTGTAATCACTTTTAGATCCCTGGGTTAGAGGCAGGCCATGAATATTTCCAATTGTGATTTATACACTGTTGAAAGCAGATTACAGGAATTCAACAAATCTGTAGAAAGTTGCACCAGTTCCTTAGCATACCAGTGTGTTAGTGTGTGTGTGTGTGTGTGTGTGTGTGGGGGGGGGGGGAATTCTTCTATACCTTTTTGTTTGACAGTCTCAGTTGAATTGTTGTACTGCATTTTTACTACTGCAAACAATACTCGTATTTGCAAACCCGTCATGCAAAATCTAATCTAACTGTAAACAGAACTTTCTAGGACCTAATCGCACAAAAGACAATATAAAAGTAAAGATTATTCCTCTCACACATCTCACTGCAACAAATCAATTTGTTGTGGATGGCAACCCCAAACCTTGAATCGTCAATGTGCAATACAAATGATAATATAAAAATGTAACATAGAGTACAACATTGTATAACACTGGCTCCAGATAGATCCTTTCACGTTTTTGCTTTGAAGTGGCAGCTTGAATTTAGACGCTTCGATTCGGCTGTTTACAATCTGCAAGCTCATTGCTAGACGCCACTAAATCCCACACACTGATCCCTTAGCAAACGTGGGCCAGAGCCACAGAGGACATTACAACTGTTGTCACAGGCTGAGTAATACTCTCTATGACTGGTAAACTGACCTTTTTGTATAATTGTTTAATTGCTCCTTTAACATGAACTTGGGAACTGGAAACTTGAGTTTTGAGAATAAAATACACAGCACACTGGAAATGAAACAGCGGCTCTAATTGAATGTCTCACAATGCGGCCATTATGTGACCGTCAAATTATTACCGTCATGTGAGCTTTGTCTGTTTTCATCGTTTTACACGACTAAACAGATTTCACATTATGTAAACTTAAATGGGGATGTGAATGGGTGCACAACCCAGTAGCTTGAAACACAAATGGTCAATGTGTTTTGAAAGCGTAATCATGCGTGTAAAGCCTGCTTGAGTGTTGAAGCACGTAGACGCCATACATCCAGGACCCAACGCAATCTCACTGCAGCAGAAAATCTGTCAGAATATCTCATTTATCTGACCTCGTTGTGAGGTTTTAGACCCTCAGCTGTTCTTAAGTTACCTGCGTGCGTCTACCTTGTTGAGCTGAATGACACGACAGACCGGACAGGTGTCTTTTGGTAAATCTTTTGTACCAGCATAATTACATGATCACGCGACTCACAGATTAGATTTTAACAGTAAGAAATGCCTCCTTTATCCAAAACAGGGGCGTGTCTCTACAAATAAAGTACAATCACTTAAGTGAGCTGCCTGAGGACAATTTGGCTGATTTGGACGTGTCGCCATATTAACTTTCAACTGGCCATTCAGGGGGGGGGTCCCTTGACCTTTCAGAGTTGTGAATGATTATGTTAGGTCTTTGATGAAATGAGTCAATTCTACCTACGCAGAGCAAGAAGCCTGTCTGCGTTCATTCATTGGTTCACAGTTCATAGCGTCATCCACACCTTTTCTTTGTCGCACTGCTGTGGTTGAGATGTTGTGCTGTTAATATGTTTTTAATTACAAAATGGAATTGCAAAAAAAATAACAGTAGTTTTACTACAGAAAGAAATCGCACCACTTATTCCACCTCTCATCATTTTAAAATGATGAGAACTCTTCACTACCTAAATATAATAAAACAAATTGAATACATGCAGAAATAAATGATGGGAACTAAAGAAAAAGTAAAGTATTAATGACAAGCCAAACCTAACAAGTATATCAATGACTTTCAAAAGGCCCATAATAATTAATTTATTTAGCTACTCACTTACTGAACATTTCCTTCTCTCATTCTCATTCTCCTGCTCTGCCTCACCCAGACATCTTAAGTAACATTAACCTGAACATTTACATCTTTAAGCCCAAATCATTTTAATTAAGTCATTAATTTAAGTCATAACACATAATGTGTAATGTTATTTAGTAATGAAGAAACACTTTGACATTGTGCTTTGTCCATGCAGTTTTCGAATGACTTTAATGAACACCTACTGTGTGATCTTATGTTCGGGGCCCTCATGTTGACAGAGACACGTGCACTGTAGCACCTGCGTAAGCATATGCTTATGTATGCTTAAAGGGCAGTGAAAATCCGGTAAAGATGAATCCAGGAAGAACACACACTGCATGGACTCACAAACAATAGTGGGAGGTGTTGGGAGTGACAAACGGCATCTCCTGTCTCAGCTGGTCAGGACTAGAAGCGAAGGAAGACAGAACTGTTGTGTTTTTACTCCCCTATTCATAACACTGGACTTTACAATGTTGTTTGGCTCATGTGGAGTGAAGTCCTGTCTTAATACGCTCAGGAGAGGCAGTGGGTTGTTTGTGTAGTGAGTGGGAGACGTGGCAGCAGTGTGTGGAAGTCTCCAGAAAACAAACAAAAGCTACTTATTTTACAACCAAACCAACATGTTGGGAGTAAGATGAAGTTGCACGAGAAGGTCTACCAGCTGCACAAAGAAATTTAAATAAAAATCACTAATCGAGAATTATTGTATTACGTTGGCATCACCGTAGGACTCACAGTGGCCATTTTTCAGGAATACTTTCTCTTTTCATATTTTAAGTTCATTTGGGTGATAGTAATTCTGTTTGTTTACTTAAGGTTTTTGACTGCTGTCTTTTACTTGTAGTTGAGTATTTTTTATTCCATGTGTTGGTACTTTTAGTTGAGTAAAGGACCAGGAGTACTGATGATTCATCTTCCTGTTGATTGTTGATGAACTTATTATTTTAATAATCGAAATGACGCACGTCAAGTGCTGGGTATGTCGTTCTGGGTATGTCGCCTAACTGCTGTTGTGACAATGAGGGGTGTGTGCAGGTGTGACTGACAGTGTGGGTGTAAGCGAGAAGGGCTCTGCCTTCTAGAAGTGTATAGTAGGCATGTAAGGAGATTGAAATCAGGTACCGGGCCGATACTGCCTCACATAGCTACCAGGGAAAATATTTTCAAGTACCTATCCGCCCCCATGATGTGTTGTATGACAAGTTTCACCTGTTGAAATACTCATTTATATTATTCATCTTATGCTCATAAATTCATTCTCTTTTTGAATAGACACATTCAGATTTTTTGAATGAAATGAATCAAGCTTGATTTTCTTTAGGTAAATGCTAGATAGATTAGATGGGTGGATTTTTTATAAATTGCGTGATTTGGGTTGTTTGACATACAGTATCTCCACCACCAGATTACCCAATAAAGTTTCATGTTACATCTTTTTGTTGTTGTTGTTTTTAAACAGATTCCTCAGACAGACCAAATGACAAAGCTTTTCTCCTCTGGGGACTCGGATGTGTTTCGTCTGCGGCATCAGCAAACGGAAAAATACACAGAACGTGTACCTTGGGGGGCTGCTGGTCTGCCATTGTGTTGTGTGTTGAAGCAGGGACAACCCCCGCAGATAAATCAGCAGGAGGCTTTTGCCTTTGGGGGAGGGGAGCACCTCTTAGTTTGGCGTTACCCGAGTGCTGGAATCTGGCCATTCACCCTGCCAACTATTCAAATCAAAGAAGTGGGGACCGTTTGAACGTTTGTGAAGCTAAGCAGAACTGCTTTTGAGCTTAGTTAAATACATCCAAACTCATCATCCTCAATACTTTTGATTATAAAAAGCTGAGCACATGCTTTTCTCCACGTCGACATGTATCTGGCCATCCATGCAGGTATTTTCTACCAAAGAACATTCTAAAGAAAACATTGGCCGATAGCTTGTCTGCTTTGCAGCAGTACACCCAAAAGTGTGTCACTGTGTCACGCATAATGGCGTGACCAATCACAACGCAGGTAAGCACTAGGGGCTTGAGGGGGATATAGCATCAGCCCAATCACACTCTAGCGCTCAGCCAATCAAGAGGCCCCGAGTCAGGGCTACGCATCTGTGTGTGTGGAAACACCGAGCCCTGTGAACGTGAGACCGCACATTGGATGTAAACATGGAGCAGCTTGTTATTCTCTGCCCCTGCAGACGGCGGTGCGTCTCTGCACATGCGCTCCGAGGCTTGGGCACGGCACGTGTGGTGTGCTTCCACTGTTGTCTCAATGCACGTGAGCCTGGACACTTTGTTCATGTGTGGCAGAGGACTCTGCGAGAAAGATTGATCCAAAAAACTGGAATTGGTCATTTATCTAGCTTCTGGCAAAGAAATGAGCCAAGAAACAACGTTGTCCTCCTCTGACATTTCCCCTGTATCTCTTGCAGTTTTTTTTCCCAAAACAAAAAGCTGCAATTTTCCTTTCTAACCTGAGCATTTCATCATTCCTTCACCGTGCATGAATCTGAGAAGGAGCAATAAACATGGCTTTAATGTGGAGTCCCCTTCCCTTGTTGCACATGGTAGAAAAACGAGCCAGTACTGGTTTGAACTAGTATAATGTGTTACACAACGACACAGCACAAGTGAATCTGTAGATTCACGCACAGCAACCCTTTCAAACTGAGAGA
This sequence comes from Pungitius pungitius, assembly GCF_949316345.1. Lineage (NCBI taxonomy): Eukaryota > Metazoa > Chordata > Actinopteri > Perciformes > Gasterosteidae > Pungitius > Pungitius pungitius. Next base: position 12,402,570 of record NC_084914.1, read on the forward strand.
TGCTCCCTTATTCCTGCAGCTCCGTGTACTAATTTTACGCCGGATTACCTAAACGTCTGTCATTATTTTTAATAATATGTAAAACACTACATAGTCGCAGGGTATTTGCACTGCCTGGTGCCATAGTGTGAGTGCATGCTTACTGACTAGCATCTTAACATTGTGTTTGGCCGGCGGGTGGGAGGGGGGGGGTGTATTGTGCAGCTCCATCTATGAGACCCCATTTCATGTTGTTTTCCCCTCCTTACATAACATGCTGGGTTTTTTTCCCACTCCACACAAGAACCACCACAATCCGGCCTGTACATTCCAGTGGTTGTCATAGCAACAGGGCAGCATCCCTCTCCATCCTTTGTCCAGTGTCTCCCCATCGTCGGAGCTTGCCAGCCGGAAGGCGGCTCGGTTTCTGCATGCAGATCGGAGCCCCCTAAGTTGAGCTTCGAAGCGAGGAAGTAGAGTGAATGTCATTAGGTGCTTTTCACAGATTGAGGCCAGGTAGTAAAGTCCCCACACCATGCAACGGAATTTCACAACCAAGTGTTTTAATGAGTCTGACTACGACAGAGCCATGCAGCTTCCTGTTGAATATACATATATTTAAAATAAAATGATTGGGGCCAAGGGCCTTCTGGTTAGGTTTGGAGAATTCTCATGGTCATTTAATTTGAAAAAGGTTCAGGCGGGATGAGGGTCGGTCGAAGGAAAAGAACATTGTGTCCTCGTTTGAGTCTGAGAACAGAGGATCTTACTGGGAATACTGGGTAGTGTGTTGCCCAATGTTTATTCCTCTCTGATTGTGTGTGGCAGAATGTGGATGGAATCTTGCGGATATGGGTCTGTGTTTTGGGTCCCGTCTTTGGTGCATGGTTAACTGCATTTCCTACATTATATGCTATCTCAACTGCATCATGCTTTCTGAATGAAAAGGCAGAAGCGGCAATTTGGAAAAAGAATATTTATGCCACATTGGCCTCGTGCAGATCACTTTGGAATTACCATTTGTATATATAAAGCAAAAACCCACTCACGGTAGTGAGGGGAGAGTAATTTATCAAGAGTCATTTTAAAGATTAAATATCTTTCTTTAAAATCATAGTTTGCTGATATTTTTGAAACTGCTCTCCAAACTTTGTATTCTGTCCCACAGCTCTGTTCATGACGCCCATACACGCATTCTAGGAACCTGCAAAGTCAGACACAAAATACCACAAAAGTTTATGGAGATTGCAAAGAAAAGAAAATTGAGTACATGTGTTGGCTTGAGGCCAGCCACGGTCCTCTGGAACAGCTCTGAACGTGACTTCACTTCTATGATTGGTTAACTCGTACCTGGCTTATCCAATCAGGGAGCGGATTTACTTAGTCTGGCAAAGCCCGTCTGAATGTGGGGGAAAGGTCTCAAAGCAAACCAACGGTGGAGGGAGGGGAGCAAATGTTTACGTCCCATCAAGTGAGGATGTGGGGCCAGCTTCTGAAGATGTATCGTTGATTTAAAAAGAGAAAGCTAAGGATCCAGTAAAGTCTCAATATGAATGTAGCATGTTAGTCTGGTTTGTGAGATGTGTAGCTCTGTGGAGGTCTGACTCATGTTAGGCCTTAGCTGATACTATAAATTGGCACATTTGTTCTGAGCAGGCTGTAAAGCTTGGTGACATGACAGGAGCCAAAACTTTATGCTGAGCTATACAGGAGATTTGACATTAGCTCCACTTGGTACAAATACACCAGTTTGCCACAAATGTTTTGTTGCTTGAACGTAACTGTTGGAAAGGAAATTTAAATCGTGAAAATCACATACAGTTCCCATACAGCAGCCAAGCATACAATTATTTGCTTAGTCAGCCTGTTGGACTGGTCTGTTTTAGTAGATGCACACAACAGTGTAGGTGGGGCAGTTGGTGACGGCGCCTGTGGGGAAATAAGCTTCAGGCTGCATTTCCAAGGGTAGGATTTCCCACCAGTAAACCCACAGGTTTACCAGCAGACAGACAGCTCTACTTCCTCTTGCATTTGTCAAGGTTTATTAGGAGGAAAATGCTGTTGCCAAATGGTTGTTCAATTTGTATGAGTGTCTAGATGGCATTCGCGTGTCAGGCCATGTTTTCAGCAAAGTTAGCGCCACGATTTCATTTTCAGCGCTGCTCTCCAGACGAGCGGCCGCATAGCGTTGCATTCTATTAGCACGGAGCGGTCTGACTTTATCCAACTCAGTTAATCCCTAAACCGTATTAACGTTTCTCCTCGAGTCCAGTACATATGAAAGCCTTCTATTGATCAAATATAACCGCATTAGCCCTGCACTGTTTGGAAGCAGACCAGCATGAATGTTGAAGTCAAGAGCCAGACAACAGTGTTGTGGTAAAATAAAAGTTTTAAATGCATCAATAAAAAACACCACGTCCAGTAAACATGGTGTTGCCAAATCAGATACATTACAATATCGCTGTTAAAAGGATAAAACTCCTTGAGGAAATCTACAAATGGCATAATGACAAATCCACCACAATTGAACGACATACGTCTGGGTTCAGACATCTACAATGTGTACCGTACAAGTTGACCCAGGGTGCCAAAATCTGAGGACAAACATTGCCATTTAAAAATAGACACTTCATAAAGAATTAGTAAGATTGAAGACTGGGTCATTGACAAGGCAGGTCAACACTTTTTTTTTTTTAAACAGTACATCAACTAGTCAGATTTTTATTAAGTTACACATGCTATCCAGCCTTTAGCAGCATTATTCGCCAGGGTCCTGTGCGCTTTAGTTCATTTTAGTCAAACAAAGGGAAACATCTGGGCTATAAAACATTGTTACAAAAGTTGATCCCTTCTAAAGACATACCCTGCAATTACCAGCATACAACTATCAAGGACATCATTACTGTGTCATGTTTAAGTTGACCAGCCAACTTTAAGCCATTAAAATGCAGGTTAAAAGATCATCTCAGTGGGAGAAAGAAAAAAGAAAAAATACAGTACTAGCTTAAAGAAAAGAAAGGTCAGGATGACAGTGGGAGTTTGTAGTGTTGCCGAGTGGTGGATCTAGTAATCCGTGGGTTCATCTCCCTCCTCGCTCAGCAAACAGGTGCGGATCAGGGCCTCCGTCACGCCGTACGGGTCACAGTTGGCCGACGGACGCCGGTCCTCGAAGTAGCCTTTCTTCTCCTGCCCGACGTTGCGGGGAATGCGGATGCTGGCGCCGCGGTTGGCCACGCCCGCCGAGAACTCGTGGATGTTCGAGGTTTCGTGGTGGCCGGTGAGCCGGCGGGCGTTGTCGAGCCCCCCCTTGGGATCGTACGCGCGGATGTGGTAGCTGTGCCTCTTCCCGAGCTTCTCGATGGAATCCTCGATGGCTCTGGGGGGAGAAATGACACTCATCAGACATCAGTCATGGACGGCAAGGGAATCAAGAGTCGTCGGCTCTACTGGGATGCGTTAGTCACTCACTTTAAGCCGCCATCTTCCCTCATCTCTTTAGTGCTAAAGTTTGTATGGCAGCCAGCACCGTTCCAGTTGCCAGTGATGGGCTTGGGGTCAAATGAAGCAACAACGCCAAAATCTTCACAGACGCGATGGAGGATGAAGCGTGCCACCCAGAGATGATCCCCCATGCTGATCCCTTCACACGGTCCGACCTGGAACTCCCACTGAACACACAAGAAAGCAAAGTTACATTTTCCATCTCACTGCGGCGACGGTCCAAAAGGTCGAGTCACTCCATGGTTACCTGGGCCGGCATCACTTCTGCATTTGTGCCACAGATCTCGACTCCAGCGTACAGACAAGCCCTGTAATGGGCCTCCACTATGTCTCTGCCGTAGGCTTTGTCGGCCCCAACGCCACAGTAGTACGGACCTGAGAGTGAATACATCAATGAACAAACCATCCAGACAGGAATCCATGTTTTCCCATGCACACAAACTTAAAACTCTGCTTACCTTGAGGTCCAGGGAAGCCATTGGATGGCCAGCCAAAGGGGTGGCCGTCTGTGCCCAGAATGGTGTACTCCTGCTCCATGCCAAACCAGGGATGTTGGTCCTCCACCATCTCCATTATCTTGCTGCAGGTGATGCGAAGGTTGGTTTCTGCAATAAAGAGTCAGTCCAGTCAAATTTGAGTACGCGTGACATCGTAAGAAAGTTATGGATGAAAACATTATTTAGGGTTTGCATAATATGGGGAGCTTGACTGAGGTGTCCCATCACGTGCAGCCCAAACACTTTTTACAAGCCTCAACCTCCGTGGGAATGAATGCGCACACGCTAGTAAAGCATGTGCGTGCCCGTTCCTTTGAGTGCAACGTAGCCGGGCTCAGTTCCATATTTGCATAGTTGGAGGGGGACTTGTTTAATCCAACATAAGCACCAGGACACACACACACACCTATTTAATTGTCCACTAAGTGTGGCACCCACCTCGCTCACTCCCCCCCCCCCCCCCATATGAAGGAATTCGCTCCCCTCAGCCATTGCCAGTCGGATTCAAGCAAGCATACGCATTTCACATTCTCCTCTTATAGCGGGGCAGATGGTAAAGACCGTGAGCTGCTTTCTTACCTGCAGGCTTGCGGTTGTACTTGAGCACTTCACACAGGACCAGCTTGTTGGGGTCTTTGCGGAACGGATCCCTAAACATGGCACTAGGAATCAGGTACATGTCGCTGTTGGAGCCCTCCGCCTGGTTGGTACTGGAGCCATCGAAGTTCCACTCGGGGAGATCTAGGAGAGGAGGATGTCCAAATTACCACTTTGGGTATCCTTTTTTGGTAGTTTGAAGATTAAAAAAAAGAAAAGAAAAAAAAGCTGCTTACCTTCGATGCTTTTGGGTTCGGATTCCAGCGTCCTGGTTTTGCATCGGAGCCCCTCCCCGGTTCCGTCAATCCAGATGTACATGGCTTGGACTTTCCCCCCCTGGGGGAGCTCCATGTACTGCTGCTTGACGGTTTTACTCAACGTGGCGCTGTCGGACGTGGCCATCTTATATCCCACTATAAATCACCTGGGGACAAGAGCGAGGAATGAGGACACGGCGCGCTATGGGGCTCACGTTGCGTAACGGAGGGGTTTCTGTTTTGGGGGGGGGGGGGCGGGGGGAGGAGCCCCCATACAGTTAAAAAAGAGCTCCATTGTCTCCCCTTCTAGAACGAGGCAGGGGTGAAAAACGCATTGAGGATGGTAAAGAAGTCACATTTCACCCCCCCCCCCCCCCTATTCTGGGAAACAAAGAGAAACGAAACTTGCCCCCACATGTTCCCGGACAACGGACAGAGGTTCGATTTGTCGCCTCACAGAATGAGCCTCGGGCACATTACAAGGACACAAATGGACACAGTCTTAATATTTCCTGATGACTACACGCGGTCTCCCGTACGTGTGTATCCATGGTTACAACACGATGTAACATTACATCATCTTCTTCCTCGGTGTGGTCCACCGCCCAAGCGACAGACAACTTAAGAGCCGACTTAAAAACAACAACAACAACAACAACCGACGGAGCCTAAAGTCGGAGGCAGTGAATGCCCCGGTAAAAAGAGGTGTACAGCTACATCGTGGGGATCAATGAAACGTCAGTGAGAACGAGCAGCGCTCCCGCGCTAACGAGGAGAAGTTAAACTGTGGCGCGCGACAAACCGGAAACAAAGAAGCACATTTACCTGGAGAATCGAGGAAGTGGAAATATAAAGTAACCGACTGACCGGTCCAATGTCTTGTCGTGTGGTGTATCGTGAGTGTGTCTCTCATTCTGCGGTACCGGATCGGTGAGAAGTGGTCATTTATAATAGCAGGAACTGGGAAGCTGCCGCCCCGATTGGTTGGAAGGCGCGCGCAGAGACTCCCCGCCCCCCCCCCCCCCTCCTCCTCCTCCTCCTCCTCCCCGGGGTTACCTCTGCTGCGTGCTAACCGTGTGCCACTCCACCACGTGTGTGCCATCAGCGTAGCATTTAGAGGCGATGGAAGGAATTATAATCGGAATAAAAGTTTTTTTTAAAACGTGTTATCGATGCTGCGCTAAATCGACCAGGGGTTCACGATGTAACGCTTCGAACACCGCGAGCTCTCGTGCAACACGCCACCTGGCGGCGAAAAGCAGGCACGGCCCGTTCAATGTCGTTGGTTAGTTATGTAATCCCAGAAATATGGTCTGGTCCACTCCGGTTCAGTCCTGAATACACTAACACGCGTGAGCAAATGTGTAGAATGGTGTTTTTATGATGCTCAAAGAGGACAAAACAAACCATCTCCGTGGGCATGAATAAAGGATCTATCTATCGATCGATCTCACACTAACAATGCAGTGTTTAACTCGGATCCTTCTGATGTGAGATGTATGTAACATTAGTGGTTATTACAGGGATTATAATGTTTTGGTTTATTGATTGCAGAATCAACACACTTTTTTTCCTATATAATTGCCCAGTTTGTCTAGTGTAAAGAGGACTTTAGCCTCTATCATATGTATTATATTAGTATTATGTTAGGGGTTCATCTTTCAGCAAGACTATCTGCAGAGTGTCTGTACTTTCTTTTTGCCAGGGTGTGATTTAGTTCAACTAATAAATGACTGCCTTAGGTAAATGTATATTTCATCCAGCTTTTGCTGTCCCACCAGCTTGTTCATCTTGACCAATAATGTTATATTTTAAGTTTGTTTTGTAGCTTTAACAATATAAATCTTAAATGTCTGTTTTATCTGAAAGTAAACATGGTCAGACCAATGACTTATGTCTAAATAAGTGGTAACATTTTTTGGTCAAAAGTCTAATTCTAATATCAACCCATTTTGGACTGGATATGTAATTCAAAGCTGCTGGCCTTTGCTGGGCAGTACAGATCGGCCACAGATGAAACACAAAACATGAAATGTCTTAATAAGGTGTTGGGACGCCACGGACCTCAATGACAGTGTAAGCGCTAAAAGGATGAACACTGTTGTCAAATATACTCTCCCTCATTTTGTCCAAAATCTCCCGTAGGTCTGCAGCTGGGTGGAGATCTGCAGATGGGGGAGGCCATGGTTTATGAATCCCATTAAATCCCATTGACACTGTCATCCTGCAGGAGGACATTACCACCTGGGTTTAAGTGTATTTACCGTCTTCAGACAAACAGGATTGCTGAACTCTTTATGGAGTTTTTTTTGCTGAACTGGTCATAGGCTTCTTTTCCCATAACGCCCTTTGACATTGAGGCAATACGCTGGCTTCCATCCCTTAGATGGATGTAATGCCGGTGCGGCGCGTTGGCATGGCGGTACAGGTCGGTTGCTGCGGTTACCCACGACTAAGATGAGGAGACCGTATAGAAAAACCTCCCAGGACACACTGGCTGAGGCTCTTTAAGAGAACCTTCTTAGTCTAAAACGCCATGCTGCGCCATCTGAGCGTGTGGCAGGAGCTGGACGTGTCTTTGGAACTGCTTCTCAAAACGACAGCGCATGTCCCCACTCGAGCTCTGCAGAAGATTCTGGACAAGGATGTTGTTGCAGTGTATTTTCTTGTGTGTGTATGGTATGAGCCTCCGGCAGTGCCCTAGATTCAAACTAGTGTGCCAAGTGAATTCATCGACAACATTTTAGTCATTTCATTACCTCATTGAACTTCTATGCATGAGAGAAATAGCATTAGAGAATTACATTTAATAACTACGGAATCCAGTGTCCTACATCTGATAAGGTGCCCTTTAAACTTTGTTCTAATGTATTTTGGGTATCAGGTTGACAAAGGCGTAACATACTGTAACTGGTGATGGAAACGGCATCAGTTATACACCAAAAACATTGTATTACATCACAAAGCAATCCTCCCGAGCAGCTCTCTGCTGTTGTTTTGTTTCGTAGTTCGGTGGATGGACAGCACCACCTGATGGACCAGTGTCTCCTGAGCAGCAGATGAAGATGAGGAGGAAGAGGAGGAGGAGGAGGAGGATCAGTTTCAGGCTTGCTGAAGCAAAGCTGGACCATCAGACTAAAACCTCTGGAGGACCTGAGAGGAAGGTTGATTGGCCGTATATGAAGAACAAAAAGTATAGTTTTCAGTTTAATCATATTTAAAAAAATGTCTTCTTGGGCCATATGTTTGAAATCAATATCTTGATGTGGACGTCCAGAAACTCTAAATACCTCGTACGACCTCGCATAAAACGTTTTAATTTATTGTAAACTGACAGCTCTCAATAGAAAGAGGAGAAGGTTGTGTTCCCGATGGATGATGAAATCACAGCCCATGTTAAGTGACTTGTCGCTCGCAGACAGAAACATGTTGAGTTTTCACATCTTGGTCCCGTCACATTTGCCTGAAGACACCACGCAAGCTGCTGCAGCAGCCTGTCGTCGGGAGGGACGTGCCTCGCCATCTTATCCGGAAACGTGCACGCAGCTTGTGGAGAGTTTAGGATCCCTGACATCGAGCACGTCCAGAATGAGGTTATTTGGGGGGATACTTGGGTGCTGACAAAAGAACTGTCTGGTGAAGGCTTGCCCGACCCTTTTGTAGGAGTACACAAGAATCTTTAGATTTATTTCTCAAGGGTATATGTCTATCAAATTGTTCTCACTTTCAGCTTCCAGATGTGATGTCAGATATCTTTCTCATCGAACCGCATCTCAAATAAATGACATTTTTTTTCCTATGGCCTAAATCTTCACTTCATCTGCATTCTAAAAGTTAGCAGTGAATTTAAAAAAGTCCCAGTTGTTTGGATAAAAATAACATCACCAGGATAATTAGTGGTTCGTGTTGTTGAGGCCATTCTTTAACATAAAGCTGTGTCGACTCTCTGACACTGTTGACATTCACTTTGATATGAAGACACAAGTGAAGTGACTTGAAGTAGTCTCTGCATCTTGTTAATCTGCCCCCCTTCCCGCCTCATCATCCTCATTACCCGGACGCTGATAAACGTAGGAAAGCAAAGGAGTCCTCCGCCCCGGGGACAGGGCGCAGAGGATTGATTTCAAGTATCATGCAGCTTTTTCCAACACTGAAAAAAAGGACGACTGGACGAGGGAGGGCCCGCCACATCTACGTGGGCGGTGCCTCGTTCAACCTCTTTTCTGCGACACCCTCTGCAAACAGAGACCTTTTGATAGCATGGGCTAATGCAAAAAAAAATAAAAAATCAAGCAATTGCAAACGAGGATATCTGTTAAACCAGATACATCAAGAGAATGAGTAATGGACAATTGAAGCATTACTATTGTGATTTCAGTTGTGGCTTTTGGTTTTGGATGACATGACTTTAATGCAATTGTGCTGCACTTTTACTGTAATGACTTGAAGAATTCAACCATATATGAAATAAACAATTATATTTAATTACCAATTTATTGAAGTCAAGGATTCAATTCAATTCAGTGACTCAATATAGGCCTCATGTAAGGGAGTCTTCAAAAATATGAAAATCAATATTCAGGATCTTAAAACTTGCTAAAGACACTAACAGTAATGGTGAAAAATCAACCTTTTAAGCAACGTTTACTGTTTTGTGCGTTCATGTTCTCATAGAACCAAAAATTTTATTCCGTCCCCTTGTCACTTGTACACTTGTCACTATGTCGTTGCTTTGTCCCAGCAGTGATCTTCTCCACCCGTTCGGTATCAGCACTGAAACTGAACTGATGACGAGGAACGAGAGACCAAGAGGTGTCTCAACCTCTTCAAGTACAGTTTTTTCATTAATGCCATTATGAAATTCCATGGTTACAGTTTTCAGTCATAGCCATTGGTGCCATTAACAAATCCCTGACTCCATGTTCCCCTACAAAGACATCATTTCAGTTTTTACGTTTAGAAACAGAGAGCACCGTTATTGGTTCGGTACTTTATACTGGCAGAAATATTTAAGTTAAGATATTGGAATCTTTATTAAAAGAGTAAAAACATGGATACATTTGGCAACTGACTTACATGACAATGATTTGCAGGACGGTATAAACCACTGGAACTTAAATGGCCTGAAGGTAAAGTAAAAACACAAGGGTTACTTCTCTATTGTGAGCAGTAGATCGAGTAGAGCCGGGTAGATCAATGCATCGTTAAAAACAAAAGGAGTTTTATTAGTTTTTGTGAAGCACTTTTTTCCAGCAGAGGGCAGCAGCTACCAACACAGGACCTCCCCCGGCATGTTTAATAATGCATGTCCTCTCCTGTGCTACAATGCAAACTGGTTCGTCAAAATATATTACAAGGCCTCCATAGAGAGAGGCTACAGTGAGAGTGCACAGCGATGCTGTGTTTAGCAATGATGTCAATATAATATCTTGCAATATAGGAGATATTTAAAGTGGGAGAGGAAAATGAAGGATGTTTTCCACCATGTGATTCTCTCAGTGGATCTACGGTGGATAGCTGTACAAAATAATTGTATAGGAAAGAAGTTCTCCCCACAGTTAAAACCCCTTGGTTCGCAGCTTGGTTGAGCAGTGAAGCCAATGAACAGCCCTGTGCAGATCTTACGCCTTTCACCCGATCAACCTTCTAACAATTAGGCCCTAACACTTATCATATATCATATATCATCCTGTCCTCCACTAAACCACAGGATAAAACTCTACCTTAAAAACGAATAAGGCTGACGACGTACTTGTCGCTATTTCAATGCTCAGCATGTCCTCTGTGACTCATCGGTTCAGCTGTAAATCAGGCCAGGAGGAGCCTCGAGGGAGCGTGTTCCTCCAAAGCTCCTTCAAAACACTTTGTGCGGAGCATCAATAACCCAACACTTTGCAATAACACTTATTGGCATGGCAGCATGAAACACCATCGATTGTTTAAATGAAACTCAGCAGAAGCACTGAACGTTTCCTTGGTGTGACTCTCGCCTCGATCCTGTCTGCGGTATCGGCGAGGACGGAGGCAGAGCAGCGTGAGGCATCCCGGGTTATATTTAATCCAGCCGTGCTCTTCTTTGGGATAATAACTTTTTTGCTCCATTCCGGGACTTGTCTGTCATCTTGACATGGCAATATCTTCCAACTCCACTATTTCATAGTCAGTTTCATTTACTTCCAAATGCCATTTCACACCCTGCTGGCTTTAACTAGGTATTATACAGCGTGTGGGGAGTGTGCTGCAGATTGAATCGTGACAGAGACAACAACGTTTCTGGTGAAAAATAAGTGAATATTGTAAGTGGCAGACTACATAAAATGATTTTTTTGCTTCATTTTCTGGGAATGAATTGTGTGGTTGTCATCTTGTTCTCTCACATTCATCTGGAACGTCTGCAGCCTTTTTTTTGTTTTACAATTAATGCGCCTGTAAACCCTAGATTTTAAACGGAAATCTTTATGTTATGTTTTATTGTAGTAACTGGTTTACTACATGAATTCAATTTGGTTTATGGACTAATTCAACTCATATTTACCCTTAAATGAGCCCAATTTGTTTTCTTATTTAAGCATGAGGTCCAGTAAACCGTTAAAAATAAAAATCGTTCCCTTGTCATTGTATTGAGATTTATATAGGCTGTTGATGAGATATAATGCAAGCTGTCATCAGCTTTACCGTGTAGGCCAGCAGGATGCTGTGTAATCTGTCCCTCATTTCAGCCCCAGCTCCATATTGAATGGATCAATCTTCTCATCTAACTCTTGGCAAAACAGTTAATGGACATCTTTCCATAAGATGTCACTTCCTTTACGACTTTTTCAAAGCGTTGCGGTGGCTAATGTATTGCGTGTTCTCCTAATTTACAAAAAGTATTTTCACTCAATTAGCACTCAAGTGCAACATTCTGCGTGCTTACTCCGCACAGATACAAACCCGACCACGGAAAACTGGATCCGCGGATGTCATTGAACAGTTTATCGAACATCAAGAGACACGAATGTTATGGGCATTTAGTCATTAGTAGGTGGTCCTGCCCGGGGCTCGGTGGGTGAGCATGGCGTAGCTGCTGCTGCCACTGCCGCTGACATATCAGAGCTGTTTATTAAGAGCATGACAACTCTATCAAGCCCCATAAGCGGGCCCTCGTGCACAGGAGTTCTTTTGTTACTTTCGGGGAGGGTGTCATCAATCTTGCTGCCATGCTACTCTCTTGAGCTGCTGATGGCAAACACGATTCCTCCCTTTCTGCCTGGCCTCTTCCGCCTCGCAGTCTGGGATCAGGCGTGGTGAGGGGGATCGGGGAGATAGGAGGACTTTCCCCGAGAGTGCCTTTTCTTGACAGGCGACAGAGCGGACCGTTTGGACACCAGGGGTGGATATATGGGACTGTGTAATGAAAAGACGTTGACAGGACCTGCTTGCTTTGTAATGAAGGTCCTCTGGAGCTGTGAAGGGACACACACACACACACACACACACACACACACACACACACACACACACACACACACAGACACATCTTTCACGCTTTTGTCTCCTTGCCTTTCCCACAGAATCTATCTCAGCCATTCCAACCACAACAAAAAGGAGTAAGAGAAGCATCCCCGACAACAGCTCACAGTGTTAAACATTTACATGCAACAACGTGTGGTGAATTTCTAATGAAAGAGCAACTAAGTTGATTTACACCTGGGATTCGTAGCCAGGTCCTCTCCAGTTGGACGTTGTGCATCTCTCTCCTCTTCCTCGCCCTCTGTCAGTGCTTCTCAAGACTCACGGATATGGACTATGATGTATGTACTCCACTTTAGCATCGGCTGAGGTCACAGACTCCATAAATGTCTTAGACAAGTCTTATATTTTAATCTCTTTTTAGTGAGGGGATGTTGGACCGTTGCCCAATCAATACACAAGGCGACGGCCTTGCCAAGATATCTCGCGGTAGCGTTTCATTGTTCTGTCTGGGAGCTGGAATGTCAGGCGGAGCAGCGCCGCTCAAACTGCAGCTTAAATAGATCATTTTTTACGATCTAGACGCTTCTGACAATAATGAACGCTGCGAGCTCAGTCTGAAGAAGACTCTTGTCTGAGGAAGAGGGGGCCGACTGGCACCTGCAATCTCGTTTTTTCAACCCTCTCGAATCAAGTTCAATCTGTTTAATTCATCAGTCAACAATAGCACAAGAAAAAGGCGCAGAGAGAGAGGGGGAGCCGTGCTGCAGCCTTTTGTAAGCACACACAGCCAAAAATATCAAGACACTCTCTCACATTAACATTGCTAATTTGTTTGCCAATGGTCTCCAAGGCGCTGAATAACTGGCTGTGAGATATTGTTTGTTCAGGTGTTCCACATAATTGAATTCTGTATTCAAAATACTCTGTGTGAATGTTGAAAGAAAACCGAAAAGAGTCATGTACTCTGTGCTACATTTTCTTTGAAATGGAGCTATTGGTGTAGATTAATTCTGGTCCCCATTGCGCCTGGTGATGATTGCGGCACATTAATTATCTGGCTAATGTATAAAGCAAACGCGTTTGGAATTTCAAAACAAACCCGCTCGTGTTCACCCGTTTCCAATTAATGTCCTGTTGTTGAATTTCTCTTTGCGGACCCTGTTGGAAATGATATGGTTTCTATGCACATTGTAACCTTTTGAAACTCACAGATTGATTTCGGGGAGCCATTATTCTGTCGAAACGCTGCTTTTGTCAGCGCTCTACTTGGCGCTGCGTGCTGATAAGGCGGCTAATGTGTGTTGCGGCGTAGCTCGGCCCATGTGCACATGTGGAAGTGATATAGCGCCCAGCTAGATGCATGTGTTGACGGAGCCGGATGATGTGTTTGATTGTGGTTAGTTGTGAGGAGGCTCTCGCTCGGGTTTGATTCAGCTGCCCGGCGCTGACCTAATGCCTCGGCTCAATCCGTCACCTTGTCCTCCCCTTGACTCCTCACCCCGTGATCCTTCCCTCCCGCCCCAAAGGACTCAAGAAAAACAAACCAAGTGCTTAAAACCCTCCCTTTGCTCAAAGCCCTGTCTGCACGGAAATAACTTTTATTTGGACTGAATGCTGGTTGTTGTTTTAAAGGACTTAAAAAAAAAATATATATATATATCGGCTATATATAATAAACGGTTCAACGGAAATCTCTGCAGGTTAAATTAGCTGCTTGTGAAAAACGGTGTCACTCAACTCCATCTCAAGTTGCTAATCTGACTGTAAACAATGAGCACCACATGGAAAGTGAATAATAATAATAACAACTTTCGTTCTATATATCGCTTTATAGGTACCCAAAGGCGCTTTACAATGACAGACAAGAACAAAACCAGGCCAAAAAGAAAGAGAAACAAGCAGACAAAAAGAAACAGACTGAACACCAAGATAATAAAATAAACAAATAAAAAAGAACTGGAGAAAACTGCGTGGAGTGAACCTTGGCACGGATACCCACGTCCTACATCTGAACCTCAGAGGTGCAGCTCATTGACTCCGGCTGCTTCTCTGTTGCCGGTTTCCAGGCTTCGTCCAGCATGGTCCCACACGAGCACCTGGCAAAGAAGCGCTGAAGTGGTTTTCTCAGTGTCCACGATTTTATAAGGCTCCTCGTTCTATGTTTTTAATCTTCAAATTAATGTCACCCAGTTCCTTTAGTGATGAAGACCCTCACGTGTTTATCACCCTGAGATTGTGTGTGTGTGTGTGTGTGTGTGTGGGTTCAGCTCTCCGGTCTGATAATCAGTGACAGAGATGTTATAGGAGTGTGACAGAGTTCTATTTGCCATAACGGACATCTTCATCCAATCACTCTCCTTGTTTTTTTTTTTTTTTTTTTTTTTTTGCAACTTAGGGCTGGCATCTGTGGTGTTTCCGGGCGGATACACTGCAGCGGAGTGGGAATTCAGAGAATTCAGACAAGGCCACAGCAGCCCAGGCAGGTGGAAAGAACGAAGAGCTGTGCACAGAGGCAGCACAGGAAGAGAGGAGAGGGAAAGGAGGAGAACAAGAGAACAGAAAAGGGAGTCTGTTATTCGAAGTGTCTAGCAGACATGCTGTCGGATCCAGAGGTCAGAGGGCACGATTGTATCGACCGGTTTTATTTGCCAGTTATGAGTAAAAAAGAGACTGAAAGCAGGTTTGAACGGCAAAAATCTTGTGACGAGGAAAGCATTTCTAGTCACTAAATACAGTTTGCGCTAAAAGGAAAAAAAAATCAAGGCGAGAAACTCAATATGGTAAATATCTCAGTAAGAAGCAGATCACTATATAGATAAAATACACTAAACAGGTATGTCTTTAGTTGGCAGGTTTTGTTATTCAGCAGGAATCAACAGCTAATAAAGGCAAAAAGCTCTTCTCCACAGTCCATGCAACACGCTGAACTGCACTCCAGGTGAAAACAAAAAAAACAGCTCCTGTTAACAGATTTATTGAATGATTGAGTAACGTATTCTCGCTGTCCAATGGAAGCCATGCATTTCCATAATGTCAACTTTCCATGAATTCAGAAAAACAGGCTTGTTTTAAACCCTTTTTTTGCCAATCCACTTCATTCTATTTTTGGAGGGGGATTTAAGTCTCAAGAAGAAGAGAGAATCAAATCTGTGTGTTCACCTACACGCAAACAATGAATTGACTGTCTAAGCTTTTCATTATGTCCTCAATCAAAGCACAACCGTCACGCTCTGATAAAGGTCTCCCTGACCCAAAACTAAACATTAATTTGCTGTTTTATTTGCATCCTGAGCTTTTTGATTTTTTGTATTGATGCGTGACAGTCGAAAAAAATAGGAACAATATAATACAAATGTGATGTTGAAATGGGAATTTTTGGTTTTCTCTGACAAGAAATGAAGAATGTGACAGCAACTGTGTTGAGTTGTTGAATGATACATACATTACTTTCCTAAAAATACAGCGGCTCTGCTGCGAAGCGTGACGTGTTTTCAATCAGCACAAGAATATAATGCAGTGTTTTTTAGAGCATTCAGCTTAGGTCGAGTTACTTCAAGCTGGAAACTGCACATATGTTTCTGTCAATTTTGGAGAAGCACTATTTTCCCGAACAAACACTTATCGCTGGATACCGTGCTCCTGTATGCAAGTGACTTGTTAATAACATTCTTTAAATGTAACTGGAAGTGTTTGTGACACAGAGCACAAAGGGTGTCATGTGTTTCGCAGGCCTTTCAGTGGCCACTGGCCCACGACGCCTGACCCCTCCCTTTCTTTGTCACCGCCGGCGTTGCACTCCGTTCTCCCCCCCCCCTCCCCCATCTCCGTGGCAACCGGTGCTGCATGCTATTGTGTTGATGTTTGTCCACAGCTAAGGTGTCGCCCGTGTGTTTAATGGACCTCCCAGTCCGCTTCAGTGTCCGCTTGGGAGTCCCCCCCCGGCATGGAGCTGAGCGGCCGGGCCCTGCCACTGTTTGTCCCCGGGTGTCAGTGAGCGGAGGCGGGGTGGGGATGAGATAGGGCTGATAATGGCCGCTTTGTTCCTTTGCTAGATGTGTTGAGCCTTCGCTCGTGTGGACCAGGAGACGCCTGGTCAAACAGAGGCACACAAAGGCTCTGCAAACGGCCCGGCCGCGGCCCATTCTGCCAGCCCACCCCACCTTCTGCGGCCGCGCTGAGTTACTGCCCTCCCAACCTTTCACACATATAAAAGCACTCTCTCACTCAGTGGGGACACTGACATTTGCCTTTTGTTAGATACAAAGGATTTTTTTTAATTCTAGGATTTTTTTTTTATTCCTTCAGGTGATCACTGCGACGCCATACACACCATTAGAATCAGCATGGGGCCGCTCTTTTGAAGGGCACTCAATTTATTAACTCGTAAAAAGAAAAAGAAGCCACACGGGCATTACTCGATTCAGTCGAGCTTAAGTCACGATTGATGCTTTCCCTGCTGCCTTTGATGTTTAAGTATTGCATTTTGCTTTTAAGTTATTATTTCCCCTTGATGGATTGACAAAGTAGGCACAAAGCGTCCCTGATAGCCTCACCGGTGTTAGACAATGAGGGGAATTACTCTACATTATGGAGCTTTTAACATTTGCAGAAAAGACACATTGCTGCACGGAGAGCAGTCATGTTTTGTAGTTCCGAGGAGATAATGGGGGGAATTTAACAATCAATAACAGTAGGAACCTTTGGAATGCCAAGAATGAATCTCGAGAGCTAATGCGCCACATATTCTCATCTGCCGGCTGGTGTTTTAACCTCTTTAGCATAGCCCCTGGAGGAAATGGGGGATATGATTAGGAATTCGTTAGAGGGCTTCTATTTTTATGCTGATGACACACTTTCCTCTCCCGGGCTCCGCGATGTTGCTGGCTCTTGACTTTCTCGCTGTCTTTTCTAAAGTAGATCAGCTGTTTACCACCGTGTAGGAACGTGACATGAAGTTCACTGACTAAAGCAGCTGCAAGCAGAAGAGGTCTGATACCAGGAAACTCTGCTGTCATCTAAAAGCCATTCGCAGGCTTTTTCATCCCCGAAGACTGGCTTTTTTTTTTTTTTTTGTCATTCTTGCTCAATTTTCGTTTCACCAGTTGGACCTGCAGTCGTGCCACCTGCCTCCACTATTGACTGTGAGATACAGAAAAGGATGCAAAAAAACCCCCAAACGGCACAGTGGTGCCATACAATTTTTGTTGAAATCCGCCTTTTTTTTGTTGGTGGCATCATGTTTGGAGCAGATTACAGTGTGTCCACACATCCGCGCTCCCCAGGGTGCCTCT
The DNA here is from genome assembly GCF_949316345.1 of Pungitius pungitius. Taxonomy (NCBI): domain Eukaryota; kingdom Metazoa; phylum Chordata; class Actinopteri; order Perciformes; family Gasterosteidae; genus Pungitius; species Pungitius pungitius. The sequence goes on from NC_084914.1 coordinate 12,420,150, forward strand.
TCCACGGGTTCAGGTATTGTGACCAGGCTGGCGGGCTGGTGGCCCTGGGCCCTTGGCGCTTTCGGTTAGAAGAGAGGACACTGGCTGCGTTTGTTCCCCCCCTGAAAAGGGATTACAGGTCCTGACGGCCGTGATTAATCACCCGGAGGCAGACATCTGAATACGGCCGGGGAAAGGTTCAACTTTTTAATTCATCCCACACACAATCTATTCAAACCAGCTGTTGGCGCTCCTTTTTCCCTCATCTCCCTGCTCTTTCTTCTCAGTGACCATTGCTTTCCACTGTCTTTTTTTGCCCCATTTATGGCACACACAATTATCTGGGGAGAGTACTTATAATTGTGGGGGGCGCTTGGACGACGCTCGGTGCTCTATTTTTGTTGGAGATGGGCTCCTTTCTTCCTTGCGGGAGAATAGTTAATTGACTTTGTTAATGCTTTTGGGGATCAGTGATTTCTCAACAACAAATGACCTTTATGGAGCTCTGCGTCACACACTGTTTGTGTGTGTCCGTGTGTGTGTGTGTGTCAAAGCAAGTATGTAAGCCAACGTGCATTGCTTCAGTGCATGCGTGTGTGTGTGTGTGTGTGTGTGTTGATCCACTGTGACCTTTTCTTGTGTCAGGTGTGTTTGTGCAGTGGCAGAGAGATATTTCCCTCAAAGCCTCTTTTTCAAAACACTTCAAATTCATAAACATTTCCATGCCGCTAGTACGCTGACAGACAGCTGAATTCCTGTGTTTTGAATAAATTTCACATCTCACCATGTTCATATCCACTCATATGAGCAGGCCTTCTCATTAAGACTCAGCAGGTTATATGATGGTATTGCCGGAATCCCTGGAGCAAAATGAACAGGGACAGCTACACTGCTTAATGCAAGGTAACCTAGCAACAGATAGTGGGATGGCGGTGGAAACATACCCTCATATTTATGTTTACATGAGAGAATGATTTGTCTGTCAGGCTGATGGATCCTAATGTTCTTCTCTCCCCGGGGCTTTTCTTGTGCCGCACGCGGGCCTGACACTTACCCTGAAGGACAGGCACCACCTTCCCCAACACGCATGAATACTTAATACTGTTAGACTGCATTTATGCAAAGAATGGAAGCGGCACAAGACAAAAGAGAGGGGGGCTAAGATGCATCAAGAGCATGACACTGTATGCATCACGGACATGCGTGTGTGTGTGTGTGTGGGGGGGGGGGGGGGGAACGGGGAATCACAGAAGACATGAGGAAAGACACTTTGGCACGTTGTTTGATTTCTGCAGGTTATTCCTCATAATTACATGCAAGTTATCAGATTTTAGTTTAATGGACATCGTGACTGTTGACAACTGTGAAAATATAAACACAAGTCACTTCCAGTAAGTACGCTACATGGGCTGTGTGACTCGAAAGTGCGTCTTTACTGTATGTCCAGCTCCTCCAGGGACAGACTACGTCAACTCAATTAGCCTGGAACAGCCCGAGTAGCAGCACTACGGATTAGATTTCACTCTGCCTTGTTTACAAGGGAGAGCGACCCGCCGAATAATATCTATACGATTTGTGCTTTCAGAAATATGATGATGGTATCATAACGCGGAGCAGCAGATGTAAGCATCTCCCGTGTTGTGGTGTGGGGCAGCTGGCTGGGAGAGATATAAAAAAGCTGTTTTGTCAGTAGATAGGCATAATCCTGTTCATCCTGGGAACTTGTTTCCATAGTTACATCAATGTTGTAAAAGTGAGAAGATCAGGTATTCCAGCGAGTGATCCTTAACACGAGCTTTGCTCCTCTTACATTGATTTTCCTCCCACGTTGAAAGAAACAACAGACCCCTGCACACTGTGGAAGCAATGAAAGCGCAAAATGCATCAGATACGTATATAAAGAAAGGTAAAGGCGGTCTCGGCCGAACCCCCCCCCCCCTCCCCTGATCCTCTGTGGGTCAGGGAATGCTGTCAAAACTACAAACCACAAAGCATGACAGCAGCCGGGCTAAAAACTAATGGCTGTCTCTTAACGGTCGATGATCGTCGCGTTGTTAGCCACATTCTTATGTGTTCAAATGAAACGTCCTCAACAGCGCGCTGCTCGCCGTAATGCTAATGGCTCTGAGAAGAGAGTTAATCACTGCTGCGCTGTTAACCACATGCTCGCCTCTTGCTGCATGCTTGGTGTGTTCCAGGGGTTAGCAAAACACTGGCGTAACACATCATCGCTCTTTATGAGGCTGGGGCCTGCAAGAGAGAGAGGGGGCCCGCAGACGATGCTAAAAAGACGGTAATGACAGCCATTCACCGCAATCCAATTATGCAAAAGGGAGTCTAAACAATTCCATCATCCCCTAAATTAGATTGTCCTAACGAGATAAAGGCACCAATTAATCCTGAATTAATTTCTACAGCTCATTTTCCCCAGAAAACACTCTAATATGCAAATGCCAATGCAAGACAGAGAGGCATCATTCTGCAGCGGTTTACACCACCTCTGCATGTAGCCTTTTCTTTTTCAGTGAACTAATGGACTCAAGGCATATACTGTGAGGTCAAAATGACATATGTAACAGCACAGGTGCAGCACTGAAGAAAGCTTGTTGAAGAATATAGGTGAATTTGGTGTTTAGAGTTTTATTGACCTGATGGAGCACTTCAATAGATTCTTTATTGTGCCGCTAAAGTCAATGCATCTCATTTTAGGCATTTAGGTTTAATTGATTAAATGTAACAAGCTAAAAGGATCTAATTATTTCTGCGTGACTGGATAATTGTGATGGTGTCACAATGGCATATGGAATAAAAATGTGTTTGCTGCAAACTACACAAACCAGTAATACTCCAGATTGAAGAAAAAACTGCACTATTCTCAGCTTTGTCACAAATATATTACAGGCTTAGTTTGTGTTTTTAGAGTATTCATTTCTTTGTCCATTTTTCATCTCTTAGCGGTATTTTTACATCTCCTTGTGGTCATTCCATGTTTCTTTGTGTTCATCTTACATATCTGTCTAGGTGTTTTGCATAATTTGTAGTTGATTTGCATAGATACATGGTTGATTTTGTGACTATTTGAGTCCGTCTTACATTTGAATTTTGACTTTTTTTCTTGTTTATTTGTGTCTTTCATCTTTCTCTGTGTTGTGCGTTTCGTCCTAGCCATTTGGACTCCCTCTGTGGTTCTAAATCCATAAAAGAACAACTAATCTTTGACTTCATCTGAACGATTAGGGGTTTAAAACCTCAGAATTTGGAAAACAATGTTTTGATCATTTCAAAGTTGTTGAAGTTACCGAGAAATTCATGTGGACCACAGACAGACTAGAGGTTGCAAATTAGCCTGTAAACATGTCATTGCTTTGAAAACAAAGCAATTAAAATTTTTGTTCATCATAATCATCATTATCATTTTCGCACTCCTAATTGTCATGCTGCCAGCTGTCTCGAGTTGTTATAATTGAGTGATTTGACACATTTTCATAGTGCCTGAGAAGCAGCATCCACCTCTGGAGCAAACTGTTTAAAGTTGAAGCAGGACTTCTACTGAGTCATTATATGTGATCCATAATAGAATTTCTTTTTTTCTCCATTTTCAAACCATCTTTTAGTACCAAAATGATCCAAACATGCTGAAAAGGCCTCCTGGATCTATAAATTATCGTGGAAAATGTCCCTCTGAACGAGGGCTGGACCTTGAAGCGCAGCATTTCATCGATCGGCAGTGAGCTACTACCACCTGTGCACCCCCCAGTGATGATGACAGAAACAACCAGGCTGTCAGTTGCCAGGCAATATTCACAACCGCTGGCCCACATCAGCTAATTACCAGCAGAAATCACGTATTGACAGACGGGCCCATGCATATCGATCGGCCAGGGCTGCCACCTTCTAAATAACCAAACGCTAATGAATCATTTCCCTTTTGGGAGAGAGAGGGGGGGGGGGGGGGGGAGGGGGAGCATCAGCCTCCTGCTAGACATCATACCTGTATGTTCCCACAGCACATGAGGGGAGTGTACACACAAATCACAGCAAACTCTCCCCAGAACTCGGCTCCAACCTCTCTCTCCCCCTCTCTCTCCCTCCCTTTCTGTCTTATCTGTCTCCCTCCCCATCTTTCCCACCCCAGCCGTCCCTCTCTCTGTGCTGAGTGGCAGTTATTTTTCATCACGGCGAGCTGGTCTGGGCAGTAAATACCCCGCTCCTCAGACTGCGGACCCACGGTGACCCTGCAACCTCCGTGCCTCTGATGCCTCTCCCAAGGTCTCTCGTTCCAAGGCCCCCATGATGCAGCGCTCTGGTTGCAGCGCAGACCCTGTAATTCACCAGCCTGCTAGATCGCCTGCCAGGAGCTATTGATTTTTGTTTCCCCAATCTCCAGGAGAGAGGGAAAGAAAAGATTAAAAACACTTTGTCAGTTTGGTAGGGAATAAGAATTCTGCGCAGGGGGATACCTAGGAGGGCATGAGGTCAGGGCTGAGGTACTGTACGTCTTTATGACTTTAACTGTTTCCGCGCCACGGACGTCTCTGTCGGTGCACCTCGCCGACTCTTCGTCTCTCTGTGTGTGAAGGGGAGATTCGAGAGGGGAAGTGGAGACTTCGCGGGTGTGGTTGCCCGAGGATGAGCTCTCCTGCCTCCGTTGGTGCGCGCGATGCAGTACGACATGAGCAGCAGTGACCGGGGCCGGATTTCTTAAAAACACTCGCAAAAAGTATGATGTGGCTTTGATGTGGTTACCGAGTTAGAGTATATTACTTTAGAGGGTGAACTTTAGCTGGATCCTAATTCAGTGTGTCTTTCTTTTTTTTACCCCTCCGTCAAAATCAAATACTGTAATTTTCCTCCACCTGTCTTCTTTGAATGTGTTTCTGAGTCCCTGTTCTTCTACTTTTACGAAACAACTTTACAATCCAGGGGGGATAGAGTACCCCAACATGTCCTGGTAGCCCACAGTATCGCTACCATGACCCCCCCCCCCACCTTATTAAGAATTAACTTTGATGGTATACTAAGTTCAGTAAGCAAGACTCTACAAGTTGTTTATAAATATATTGTCTAAGTCTCCCATCAGCTGATGTTGGGGGGTTGTCCACGTTCAAGCAACCAACCAACCAAGCAGATGCGGCACTGTGTCTCCAACCAATCATAACGTAAGCAAACTTTTAAAGTGGTTCTCTCCGCTGTTGCTGTCAGGTGTCATTCGAATGCTTTTTTGTATTTTAATAACTATATTTCATGAGGTATCTCCAGCAGGAATCAAACTTTTCCAAATAAAATAAAAAACGACCTCTTTTACTAAAATTGAATCATTACCTAAAAGAGCAGCTTATTTCCCTTCATATTAATGTACTGACCTCTGTGTGAGCTGAGCTTTGAACATTTTTTGATTATTGTTGATAATTGAAAACCTGTTTGACAGTTTCTTATCGGAATCATTTGGAAAAACCTGCACACACACACACACACACACACACACACACACACACACACACACACACACACACACACACACACACACACACACACACACACACACACACGTATGCTGCCATGCAGTAAGATACAGTCACACTAATATTATACCAATGCACAGCCCCATCTGATTGTGCTATGCATGGATGGCTCTTATCATTTCACCCTAACTTCCAGCTAAATGTGGAGAATGTGACGTTTAGGTTTGTTAATGGTGCCTTTCAGGGCCACTCTATTTTCTGAAATGAAATATTCATTCATTGGCGAGGACAGTCGTAGAGGAAGTCTGTCTGAAATAGGAATTCGTGGTTCCAGCAGACATTTCTTCAATATTTGATGGGTCATCAGAGCTCTGTCTAATACTGCACATGTCTTTCAAATATGCATTCTCTCTTCTTTTCTATTTTTTCTTTTTAAAGTCAACTGCCTTGAGATATAAATATGCATAAAAACACCCCGGAGGACATCTCTGGTACATATATTGGTCAAATAAAAAAAATAAACGTTGCTTTTTCTTCGTGACAGTTTTTTCATAACAGGTTAAAATGTCTTTAGTCAAATCCATTATATGAAACCATTAACCATTGCAAACTAAATCCACTTAAATGCATGCGCGTGAGAAGATAAAAGGCTCAGAGGTGGGCACTGTAATCCAAAGAGAGCGGGTGGTCTGCTTGAAGGCATATCGTTTTATTCTCTCATGCATATTCACTTCTATCCTCTGAGTATGCAGATTAGTCTCGTCTGAACAGCAGACTCTCCACTCGCATCCTACTTTTCCTTTTTCCTATTTCCTTCGCTCAAACCTCAAACTGCACCCCGCTGTGCGCAAGTGCTGAAACAATGAATGTACCATGCACGTATGTGTGTAATTGTTAGTACGTGTGTAATGGGGGGGGGGGGGGGGGGAGTGGGGGGGAGGGGTTGCGTGTTTGCAAGTTAAGGGACAGGCGGCTTTGAGTGTGCATGCATGAATGAATGTTTGTGTCTGCATGCGGCTTGTGTGTAGTTCAGTGTTTGCCAGACACATGGCTTTGTCTCATCCTGGCACCGTGCTCGCCTCACCAGATGTTCTCCTTTTTTATCATCCTCCACTTGTGCCACGTTCTTTGAGGTTTAGTGAATCTGTGTCGCTCGCATTCAACTCATTCAAAACACAAGCTTTCAAAGCCTTGAGTAGCTTCTTTTTTTTATTTTTTGGAATTAAAGAATCAGGTTAGAAATACGTGTTTGAGGTCCTCCAGTAGTAGCAGCTAAGTGCACAGCAGTTGTTTGTCTTTTTTGAAGAAGAGAATGATAAAGGGCCCCAAAATTCCTTGTATGGGTCCTTCCTTTCTTCGACATGAGGTCACAGTGCAGGGTTGCATTCAGAACGTCTTCTCCAATGGTGCAGTGGAGCAGCATTTAGCCCATGGACACTTTAGCAGCAGATACCTGAGGGGGATTTGTTAATGAAAAGGATCTAATTGCATGTTTAGGCTCACCTGCTGTTCCGCGTGCGCATCGGCGCTCGATTACAAAGCTAAGAAAAGTCCGAATGGAAAACCACTGCACCACACTGCAGTCACTCCCATGTGGAATTAAATCAAGCTGTCACCTGGTCAGCGCCGCCACCCACACACCACACACACACACACACACACACACACACACACACACACACACACACACACATCAACAGACACAGTCCCATCCACAAACACAGAGAGCTGTCAAATAAAGCAACACTTGTAATTATGGGAGGGGTTGAAATTCAGATTTATTTATTTCAAAATGAAGCCTAGCGATCGACGGAGGGACAGCCCTCCTCCATCTGTCATCGTTGAAGGCACACTCGTCTGACACAGGGATTCATTCATCTTGTCGTCTTTGACAGTCGGATTTTCCCGGCGCACTCCCACCAGGAGTCACACAGGATTTTTGGAGGCGGACTAAAAAAGAAAACACTCTGTGACAAGGAGTAGGCTCTTTATGAATGCAAATGAGTCTGGGAAAATTCACGGAGCAGCTAGCGGGCTCCGAGGCGCCGGCATCCGTCACATCTCCCTCCACCAGGCACAGCCCACGCTTTGCCAAGAGGTCTAAGGGCTTACAGGGGCCCTACAGCAAGAACAGACACACTCGGGGAAAAGGGCATGGAATTCCTGTGGCTGACACAAACTGCGAGCGCCACCGGTGACTATTATTTTCACGGAAATCATAAGCTTACTGTTTTTACATGCCATCCACAGAATGGCTGGTGGGTTTCTGGGTTTTATTATTAAACATTCATCTCCTCAACCCTATGTGTGTGTGTGTGTGTGTGTGTGTGTGTGTGTGTGTGTGTGTGTGTGTGTGAGGATGCATCACTTGTATCACTTGACATTTGGCTCCCCTTTTATCCTGTTCCAAGGATAGTAAGTCAAATGCTATGTGACAGGTCAAGCCCTTCATATCAGTCATCCTTCACCCTGACCCAGCCTCAGCTGCACAAAGGCACATCCAGCTTATCCACGGTAAAAATGATCATTGGCAACTGGATACAGGAAAATCCTGTTGGGCTTAAGGCAGAAATGTGTTTACTCCAACTAACAAGGAAATGCATTTTAAATCTTCCGTCTTAACCCGCCATGTGATTTCCATAAATGAAGACACAGGCGGAGGCGAAATTAGTTCACCTGTTCACCTGCCCAAAAATGTATTTAAAAAAAGATGAAGAAATAATCTCCAGGTTACTCCAGTTACTGGAAAAACCGGCATCATATTTGTGGCCAGAGCTAAATTACAGGGGCTCTACGCCAACTTAACACATGAATAGATCCGACTGTGGAAAATGGTGCAATATGTAGTTTTCTCCTGTTTATAGAAAACATGCCTGATGCTGTGGCGGCTTCATATTTGAAAATACACATTTGTATCAAAAAAGCCTGAAATAATAAATGGTAGATTTAGACTCGCCGGACAATAAAAGAGGCGGTAGACCTTTTTGACAGTCAACATTTTCAGTTGCCACAGTAGGAAAAGCGTTTTACAACATAATAAATAAAAGGTCAAATCTCTTCAAGTGTGCCATGAAGAATAGGTTTTCTTAGCTTCACGAATGATCTTAACTGACCCTCTTCATTATCAGCACTCAATGTCTAAAAGGATCCATCCGTTATTCCATCCATTATCTTCTGCTCATCCCTGCAGCATGCTCCGGGTCCTTTCAATTTCCACTGGGACGTGCTACTGAAGGAAAACGTTCATTTGGCTTCTGGATTAGATGCCTGAACCACCTCAGGTGGCACCTTTCTCCCTCTGAATGTCTGTGGCCCTCACCCTCCCTCTGGGCCTGAGCCCAGACACCTGATGGGAGGGAGCTCATTTTGGTCTCATTGTTTCAGTCACCACTGGAAGGCACTGACCGTCGGTGCGTGTCTATCTCCTGTTCCTCTCTTCTTGTGAACGAGAACCTAACACACTTGAACTCCCTCACTTGGGGCAGTGACTCACTCCCCCGACCGAAGGCTGCAATCTACCATTTACTGGCAGAGAACCATTGCCTCGCACTCGGAGGCCCTGACTCTCATCCACTCCGCTTCCCACTGGTTTGCCGGTCTCCTCACTGCTCGCGGTCAGGGTCTGATGAGTTCAACAGAACCTCATCGTCTGCAAAGAGTGGAGGTACGAGTCCCGAGTCATTGTCCACCCTAGGAGGGAACCTAGGTTTGTTTTTGTTTTGCTATGTGCCAAGTATAGAGACACAAAGGTACTCACTCAGACACCCAATGGCTCTTGGCAACGAGCTCGGCACCTCATTTTCCCGCTGTACCCCTAACAGGACTCCCTGTTGGGCACGTCGTAAGCCTTCTTCAAGTCCTCTGAGACAAACTCCATTGACCACTCAAACAGCCTGGTAAGGGTGAAGAGCCGGTCCACTGTGCCAAGACCAGTAAGGCCCCCACATGCTCCTGAACCCTGAAACTCAAGCATCCGAATGGAATTCAGCCATCTTGGCTTTACTAGTAACTGCCTGTATCCAGCATGTTTATCTGCGACTTACACCAAGGTATAAAAGTATAAAGCATCTCACACTAAAAGGATACGCACTCTTTGCTGCATCACTTTGGACAGATAATGTGTCCCTCGTAGCTCTCTGGGAGTGTGATACTAAAATGTCTTCAATCGTTTTAATGGGATGATTTATGTACAATGTCACATTAATGGCTGGGCTGCTGCATGTTTTGCTCTCTACCTCAGGTTTGTTTAAAGTACCTCATATGCTGAAAAGCTAATCTGAGGTGCAACGAAACTGGAGCTTGTGGGTATTTAATTCATCTGGAGTTCAAAGGAGGAGGAGGCGGGAGGCGGGCCTTGGGCTTGGAAATGCTGACTCGACTCCTGTCGCTTAATCTATCTGAGGTGTGATTAAAGTTTAATTCGTGCCCATCTCCTAATGCCGGCCGATGTGTTTGTTCTTCAGCAGTGGGTCCGTGAGTAGTTTCAAGCTGAGCCCAGGTCTTTTTTCTCGTTCTGGGCCTTGCTTTATTCATGCCTGAGGGACGCCAAGAGCAGCAAACAACTGAATTTTTCATCAAGGTTACTTCCTGGTGAGATGTGCCTTGCAGTCGCAGCTTTCTCCCGTGTTGTGTTACTAGCTCATACATAACTTAACCTGCTCTGACCTGCAGCTCTCCATGGGGGGAGTGGTTTGACCCTGGACCGAATAGGAGAACATGTGTTGTGAAGTCAGTATTTGTTTGTTATCAGTTTTTACGAGTTGAACATTGAGGTTATATTATAAGAGATCTGGTAACATGTTATTTAAACCCTCCAATTCAGTAATAATAAGCAGTATAGTGTTTTAAAGCTTAATAAATGTACTTATCATAATACTGTTGAGATATAGCCATGTTAAATGTTTGTCTTTAATAAGATGGATTTACTGTACTCTATTTTTTCTTAGTGGCTTCAAATGAGTGACTGTTTTTTGTCACATATAATGTGTTATAAACCATTCATCAAGGGGTTTATTCTGCTTGTTAATGTTAAATCAGGTAGATCACCCAAACACATCACTCTATTAAGTCCTCACAAGTTGAGATGGCTTGTGGGGGAAAAAAAGACAAAGGCAGCCATTTTTAGATCAAATGTAACATCATCTATGGTACATTCTGTCTTCCTCCATATTCATCGGAGCAGCCTCACTGCGTGATGGTAAACACAACACAGCCCAACAAACTCAACTAGATCACATTTCTATTGGGGATTCGACATGCATGGCATTAACATTTTTAGGCTCTGAAAAACAACTCTGCAACTTCTGGGGAAAAACATCTATACTATTTAGATGAATATTTTTACAGCCAAATGAATTTGCAATTCTAATCAGCACCCACTTTTTCTTTTTAATCTGCAGGATGTTTAATGCTGCAACAACACATTTGCCTTTAATGGGGGAAAATATGCTATGTCAGATGATATATTTCTCTTTTATTAAGAATTCAAATGCTGTTTTTTATTAAATACTGCAATTAAAGCCACAAACAAGTTCTTATTTATTCTATTCAGTGTTTACTTTCCCAAAAGCATCAACAAGCAACAGTCATTTCTTTCTGTTGGAAAACAGTAGAATGAAATGAAATATGCAACCAACAAAAAACATCTCTAGATTATACTCTATTTCACATTGGACTGTGAGAACCGAACTGACGTCAGTGTGTGCTTTTCATGTGCAAAGACGATTTTCATCACATTTCCACGTGTGCATGTTTTCAACTGAATCACCATGTCCTTTGTAAGGTCTTCGACACATACATACGCCTCCGTCATTACGACCCTGTTAAATAGGGTATAAAATAAAGCAGAATGGCTGTTGGACTGCAGACTTCCATCTCAGGGCTGTACTGTGCAGTCTTGCAGCTCCTTAGTGTCACACATTATCACCACCACTACCCTCAACCTCACCCTGCCCCTTGTGACAATTACTGCCCTACCTCCCTATTCAGCACGTAATGAGAAAACTGACTGATCGATTTCTGTCCAGCCAGTAAAAGCAGGGAAGGAAGCATTTGGACGTAGCAGAGACCAGGCTCTGAGCTCACAACTGCAGCATTTCCATAATATGATTTGTTGTTAACAGGAGATCATTGGTATGCCGTAGCAAATATATGTTTGGTGCAAATTGCAATTTAAATACAAGTCTGGTTTAAAGCTTTAACTATCAATTATTTTCTTCTCATTAATTTACTGTCGGTTTTTGTCTTATCAATTAATGAATTGTTGTCTATAACAATACATACGCTATAACACACACACACACACACACACATATACATATATATGTATATATATTAATTAATGCTCTTTGATATAGCATATCAAAATCAAATATTCACATTTGATCAGTAGTGGGGAATTTTTGGTATATTTTCTTATATTGTATGTTTACCCAATTTAGCATTTGGCACTGATCACATTGCGAGGTACAGAAGTCTAAGCTTTAAACTAAGACGACCCAAGAGACATCATTCAAGGCTTTTTGTCGCTCCGCTCCCTCTTGAGCCCTGAAAGACTTTCATCCCACATTCAGTAGTCCACCCCGAAGATGTGCAAACAGACTTTGATGAATACATTTCGGTGGCGTACCACTTTAAGAAATGATAAAACGTATTTGTGTCAGGATGTCTAAAAACAGGTTAGACCGGGCCATCAGTACATTTGCTTCGGCCGTGGTCCCGTGATACAACACACACTTGTAAGTGCGGACCACAGACTAATACCTTCATCTTGATTTATTATTCCTTTGACTGATTGCAAGGATGTAAATATTCAGCCGGAAAATATATAGCGGGGGTGTCAGAGGGACTTCCACAAGCACCCACCGTGCTGTCCTGTTGGGTCAGAGCTTCACTGCACTCACAATTATTTATTAGGCTACATATTCACTCTCTATCCATCACCGCACAGCCACCCGGTCCGGTCACATCTCTTTATGTTTATTACGGTGTCCCACCTTCCCAAGGAGGATGATTGACGTGTTCACAGAGGAACCGAGGTGGGACTTGCGCGCTCCTTCTTCTCCAATCGTGGCTCGAGGGGCGGAGGCTTTCCATCCACACACTGATTATGAGTCAGTTGCCAGACATAAGCGGAACAATAACAGTTGGTGGTGACTTTGTATCCGAAAGCTCCCTTGAAAAGGCAAGTTCGAGTCCTCGGCGCATCGAGGAGGCTGCGTCGGAGGATCCGAGGGGGCTCGACGCGCTCCACTTTTAATCAGATTAGGAGCCTTTAAAGGGTTCGGTCCTGTGGGTTTTTTCCCCCTACAGTAGCGGCGCAGGAGGGGCTAAATCCAAAAGCAGCAATTCAGATCAGATTTCACCTAAACCAGCTGGGAGAGACACCGGGAGAGAGAGAGAGAGAGAGAGAGAGAGCGTTTGTCAATCTCCCTCCTCCCAAATCCAGAAAAGCTCGCCAAGGAAAAAGAAGGAGTGTCGGGGCTGACAGAGACGCGGAGGAATTTCCGAGGATATTTTTTTCTTCTTCTTCTTCTTCTTCTTTCGCCCTCCCTCTTGATCCATCAAAATTGAAAAGTTGGAGGCGAAGCAGCAGGCGCCGTGGTCAATGATGGACGAGCAGCCGCGGTTGATGCACTCCCACGGGGTGGGCATGGCCGGACACCCCGGCCTGGCGCAGCACATGCAGGATGGCACGGCGGGGACGGACGGAGAGGGACGAAAGCAGGACATCGGAGACATATTACAGCAAATAATGACCATCACAGACCAAAGCTTAGACGAAGCACAGGCGAGGTGAGGCGACACATTTCAAACAAACAAACACTTGTGGTATTAATGAGAGCGCGGTGAGGTTGGCCGATGTGGTCGGGGATGGAGGAGGAGGATCGCGTTGGGGTCTGTGCCGCTAAATGAAAAATAATTACGCCCAATGAAGTGACTGCGAGGAAAGCGAATAAAAAGACCCTGACAAAAAGAAACTTGTTACGATCCATATTTGAGAATTTGCAATTTTTGCTTTACAATTTTTGAAATCCAAAGTATTAATCATTGCGCAATTAATGTGCATTCGGATTGTGTGTTGTCGATGCAGACCCTTATACCTTGTCACAAATGAGTTTCTCCCCCGCAGTGCAGATGCTTTCTTATAGTTTTAATCAGTAATTATCAAAACATAATGAAAAATACATCTGAGGCATTGTAAAGGTAGAGTGTTACTGAGGGGTTTTGGTCTCTACCTGTGTCATAAAAATAATTCAAAGTGTATGGGTTTAGTTTAAATATTGTTTATATTTCTGTTCACTTTTATGAATACCCTGATGTGAGAAAAGTCATCATAACCGTGGTAGTTTGGTGATTTAAGAATACTGCAGTCTTTCTGTGGCTTTGTGACTCTTTCCACTTGTTCCATTATTGATGTGCAAAGGGATGTCCTGTCCTCTTTTTAGGAAACATGCACTGAACTGCCACAGAATGAAACCTGCTCTCTTCAACGTCTTGTGTGAAATAAAAGAGAAAACAGGTGAGTTTATTTCTCTTCATTGTTTCTTTTTGTTTAGCTGTTTTTTTTTGCCTGCGCTTCCAGATGCTATCGAGACCACTGTCGTAGAATCGTAGCATCAACCTCCCGTTATCAACATCATGATCGCCCTGACATCCCTTTCTTAAGCCAATGTAGATCTATTCGGCATAAAACACTATTTTCCTTAGGATTTGTGATTCTTTTTCCCTAACGTCACACGCCATGCATGTGAACGGCGCTGCCCCCCCCCCCCCACCCCCCACCCGATGAGGGGCAGCTACTGGACCCGAGGTTTTTTCATGCCGTCATTGGGCCCTTTCTGGGGCAGGGCTTTCTCACCCCTTGGCCCAGTCCGATGGTGTTTGCCAAGTGAGCTGTTTTTGAATGCAGAGGCGGGTCGGAAGGATTTTCTGTTTATGTTTGCAAAGTGGGTCAAAGTCATGAAAAGGAATGTGTGAATTATTACTCACTTAAGAGCAGATTAAAGGAAGAGCGGGTCCACACGACCTGTGAACACTCTCTTGAGGGACGGGGCCAAGCGCCGTTTGAGAGGCAACTTTTCCAAGGGGGGGGATTAAAAAAACAAAATCCAATGTGTGAGCTGAAGCAGTCTTTGAGCGTATTATGATAGCCTCGTCGCTTCGTTTGCATTCGCAGCAACGACATATACAAATACACACAGGGTCAGCATGGAGGCAATGACATTTTCCTTCATTTTCGATGACTTCTTATTCGCAGGCCCTTCGTTCTTATGAGTCAGAGTTTGGCAAAGGTACAAAACATGAAAGCAGAAGGAACCAGCAGACACTTGGGGATTTTCACCAGATTTAAAGGTTAAAGTGCTCTCTGTGAGGAGGAAGCTACAGTGGGTTGGGGCCCTGTTTCTAAATTGCCAGGCTTGAAGAAGTGAGAGAGTAATGCCTGGCTCTTTGTAAACTGTCTGGCGTCTCCCTGGGTTCAACCAGAGTTCGTTTCCAAAAAGAAGAACAAAGTGACTTGGACCTTTTCCTGGCTTTTCCCCCTGCCTCTCCCCTCTTCCCACCCTTTTTGGCAACCCCGGGATTTGACAGAGCTCGTGACGAGAGAGAGAGAGAGAGAGAGAGAGAGAGAGAGGCTCCCCCTCTGCAAATTAGGACCAAGTTTGGATGTGAACATATTTCAACATAGTTTATATTCTCTCTCTCTTTTTTTTTCTTCTTCTTTTGCTTTTTCTAATTCCCAAGTGTTTAAGAAAAGCATGCTCCAAACCACAAATCAGCCAGCCTGACTTAAATAGCCACGTTGTTTTGAAGACAGCAAAGCATTTGAAAGTTAAGAATAACCCAAACAAGTCATGAGAGAATGGAGCCTCGGCGGCTGCCTCCGTGTCTACGTTTAAAGAGCCGAGCTCGCGGCTCATCTTCAGCACACGGAACCGAAAATCCTCTCGCTGCGGCGGCAGAGAAAATGACTCAAAACCTTCACCATGGCATTTACAGCCAAATGTGCTGAGTGCAGTGTGCAGCGAGCGCGCGGTACAGCCCGTAATTTGTCAGGTCTTTTTTTATATATATATATTCCTTACAAAAGGAGTCTGCTTCTCCATTCTTTTTTTTTTTTTTTTGTTACATTGTTGCACAGTGTCTTTGAGAACCAGTGCGAGCAGGAGACGAGCGCGGAGATTCCAGGCTTTTTCGAGGCGGGCCCTTTCGTTGACATTTCTTTGTTGCATGCAGTTATTTCCCTGCGCTACATGCACCTCTTCGCGGTACAGCAGTGGCGTGTGGGTGGTGACAGCGCCAATACGGGGGGGGGGGACATTGCAGCACATTGAGGTGTCCATTGGCGAGCAGCTGACAAGCTAGGCTGGGGGCGTGGGGGGGGGGGGGGGGGTGCATGCCAACAGCAGACAGGGCAGGCCTTAAACGATGACCCCACCCCACGCCGCTCCCTGTGTATGTGTGCCAGGGGTCGGGCCCGTGTCACGGCAGGAGAGTATTTAGCAAGCTTAAACAAGCTCAGGTTCGCATGGTGGCTTGGAGAAAACCAACAGGCAGAGGTTTGTGTTACCACTTACCCACGTTCCTTTCCACTGCCAGTGTTGTGTTTCATGTTTGCCCCGTGGACTGCCGCCCCCCCCCCCCCCCCCCTCCACGCGGGAAGAAGAAATATTATCATTGTTTCTACAGCTCCCGGGAAGCACTTAGAATTCGCTTCCCTGCGCTTGCTTCACGTCCTGTGAGGAGGGTCGGAGGGTGTCTTTGTTTGTGCGGACCCATTACGGCGAGGCGAGATGGCACGTATGGTTGACTAAGTAAAAGAAGCCAGACACCAAGTCTGTGTTTCTGGGTGTCAGGTTTCAAGGCCGACCGTCTCTCTCTCTCTCTCTCTCTCTCTCTCTCTCTCTCTCTATCTGCAGACCTGGGACTGTTTGGTTCAGGCCGCTCTGTCAGCAGCCTCACATTACCCCCCCCCCCCCCCTCCTGTGCAGGCCCGGGTCAGATGGTGCGCTCCTGCATGACTAATGTGATCAGAAGGATAACGCGTCACACCGGTTGAACTTATCAGAGCCGTAGACCTGCTGAATCAGTACCTCCTGCCCCCCCCCCCCCCCCGCCCCGAAGCTCGCCCATGTGCACACGTTTTAGTTATTCACAGTGGTTGTTGTGGTTTTTTTCAAGTTTTTTTTATTACTATCTTTCAGCTAACAATTAGTTTAATTATTGATTACTTGAGAGAAAAAAAAGTCTAGTTCTTCCATTGATTTGTCGAACCAGCACCCCCCCCAAAAAAAAAAAGATATTCGAATTGCAATAATATACGGCGGAGGAACATTTTTTTTCACTTGAAATATTACTAAATTGATTAAGTTGCAATTAACGAATGTCAACTGATGGTCCAGGCTCTACTAGTAGGGCGCGATACAAATGTAAAGGTGCGTGGCGATAAAATGTCAAATGACCATTTTCCAATGGCAATAACGTCAGGCGTTGATGGCGGTACTGGTTGGCGGACTGGTCACTGTGGCTCCCTGTGCTGCTGTTTTTCAGTATTTAATTGACACGGCTGTCCATGATGAGTTCAGGGGTTAGTGTGGCCGCTCTTTGTTACTCTCCTCTCCTCTCCAGTGACAGATGGAGGCATTAGTTTCCAATGTGGCGCTGTCCTGAAACTAATGGCTGTGTCCTTGGTTTTCCCCGCGCTGGCCCAGAGACTGTATATCTGTCGCCGGGCTTGGAAGTGCCGAAGCAGCAGTTTATACCCCCCCCCCCTCCCCTCCCCCACCCCCCATGTTTTAGTTTCCACGGAAATAAGGCTGAACAGGACTCTCTCTGTTCTCCCTTAAACGACTCGAAATAAATAACTTCAAAAGTAGTTTGTAGTTTTCCTGAGAAATTCTTGCCGGGCTGTGATTTGCGGGTTTGTAGGAAACTATTCCTCCACTTCCCAGAGATGGTTAGTAAGCAACAAGAAACACTTCATATATTTTTGTGAAGAGTGTGAGCGCAGATGTCCTGATTGTGAGTGTTTCCGCACATTTAAAGTGATCTCAAACTTATATTCAGATCATTATAAATGCAATTCACAGGTCTTAGCGTGTATTTCTTTGCTGTTCCCTTCCCTCTGATATAAACTCACTTGCGATTAGGACGGCTAATATATTATGCAAATGTTGACTGGCCTAATTGAGACATGTTAATCATGTTTTAAGTGGCTAATTACAGCCTGTATATCTGAGGTGGGAGTTGTAATTAGCCATGATAACGGATCTGGCTGCAGAATGGTCATGTTCTGCATATGCACGTATGGCATAGGAGCGCGCGTGTGTGTGTGTGTGTGTGTGTGTCACAGAAAGCTGGTCGGTCGCCTGTTGAGTTTGGTGTGGCCCTTTATAAAAAAAAAAAAAAAGCAGCTGTTTTCCGCCTCTCTCCGCCATTTAAACGAATTCATTAATCACAATTTGAATCCCGGTGAGATAACTGTCGTACACATATGCAGGTTAGTGTGTCTCCATGTCTTTCTTAATTGAACGGATAACTATTTTTGCCTCCACGTACATCTTTCACATTCGTACAGGCGGACAGAGGTTTATCAGTCCTCCAATTCAACACAATATGAATGTATGAATGCGTCTACTTTGTTTCCTGCACTTCTCAATCTGGTTATCAGATGTAGCAGTACTGACCGTTCTACAAATAGGGCTTTTATATAAGACTGTGTTCTTAGTTTTCTGACAGAGATCATATTCAGATCCATTACACTAAGAATGCCTTCCCACTTATCGAATATAAAATTGCTTTAGAGAGGAAATTTGCTCGATGGCGGAGTGGAGTTTCTTTTTTTATCAGATGTTTGTCTCTGGAGCAGCTTTTAGCGTCTACAAAACAGCTCTGGTGACATTATTGCGGTTGCAATTGCCTCAGCCGTTGTTTTTCTTATTGGTGCTGTTTGGATATGATTGGATTTCCACAGTCTGGTGGAATTGCCTCCCGCAGTAGGACCGGTGGACGCGTGTGTCCTCATATTGTTGGCGTTGAAACACCTGCAGATCTTATTACCGACGGGTTCATAGAGCTCTTGCTTCGTTGTCCAACTTCCCCCGAATGAAACAGTTTAGCTTTTCATACTTCATAGTATTAAAAGTATTTGGCTACACACACACACACACACGTGTTTTTTTCACCCCCTCGGTTTGACTGATGAGTCATCATCGTTTCTTACATCAAGCATGGAACCAACACATTCTGATTTTCTTGGGGGCTTGGATGGGAGTGGGTGCCCTGACAGCTGATAACCTTTAATTTGAGGTGTTGGATCTCATTTCTCCGGCGCGCTGCCACTACGATGTAAGTGGCGTGTTGGCAGCATGCTGGGGTTGTATAAAAGAACACCCCCCCCCCCCCCCCCCCACACACACACACACACGTATACCACTCCCCCCTCCCCGACTTCGATGAACAGTCAAACGTAAAATGGCAAGCGCTCTTCCCTGGCTGACTTAGTAAAAATGACATAAATTAATACATGCTGCTTAAACAGGACCAAGATTAATGGTTGCCTTTCGCAGCGGCTTAAATCCACTGTCAGTCGCTGCTCGCTGCCCAGATGGAATCAACACCAATCAATGAGGCTACCCGACTCTCCCTGGATATCTGCTTAGGAGGTGGAGTGGGGCGCGCACACACAGACACACACACACACACACACACACACAGGCATATACATTTTTATACATCCCGTACACAACGCATTCCCACCCAGACACTTACTATATATCATGCAAAAATAAAAACAAACATGTGAATTGATCCCCCGTTGGTGCAGCGTTTCCCGCTCCTCTCTTGGGCATTGCTTCATATAAACTCGTAGACACAACCTGTATGACTTCCCATACAGTGGGGTGTTCAATCAGGTGCCACAAAGTCAGATGGGGAAGAGCAGTGAGGCTGATGGCTCGGTAGTGATTGGATGTTTCAATTACTGATAGTAATGCCACGGCGTAGTGAGTCATGCAGTGCAGATAGCACCATTTATTTTAATCAGGACAGGGGGGGGAGATGGGTGTGGATGTGTCTCCCTCGTTTCAGAGTGGTTTCACATTTAGATGCAGGGGGAGTGCTCTCGTTCTATCTTTCTCTCTCTATCTCTCACTCTCTCTTTCTGTTTCTTTTTTTCCCCCACACACAAACACACACACACACACAAACACACACACACACACACACACACTCAGGTGGATCGAGAGTGGAGGAGAGGTTGCCGTGGGTAACGCATAGCGACAAGGTATACTCTCTGGGTGAGCTATTCTAATTTATGTTAATAAACCTTGCTGTTGCCGTGAGAGACAAAGGGGCCACAGATGAGCCTTGGTAACCTCGGTACCTTGAGTGGAAAGAAAGCCGCAGACAAAGAACAATGCACTGACACACACACACACACACAAAGAAGAGAAAAACAGAGAAGAGATATCGAAACTGTAGTCGAAGACACAACAGTGTGGCGGAGCGATGATAAATTTAGCCACACAAAGAGTTGTTTTTGTGGCTTCAAAATCAAACAGCCTCATGCTGGCAATCTTCAGCGTGGCGTGTGGGAGCCACTATTTCTGTGTGTGTGTGTGTGTGTGTTCCAGCGTGTGTTGGAGGGGCAGAAATAGGCAGGCAGGCGGTCTCCTGGGATCGTTGTTGATAATTCCGTGGGGCCCGTAGAGACGCGGGACGCGGCAGGTTTGGACCACGTCCCTGGGCAGATTGGGAAACTACAGGTAGCATTTAGCACAGAGGAGCCGGAGCATGAGTGTCAGCAGAGGTCAGCGGTTGGCCGAGCTGTCTGGCACTGAAGCGCCCCCCCCCCCCCCCCCCCCTTAAATCCAACGTACGCAATGTGTCTGCACTTTCAGGTAAGAAGGGGAATCCTTCGATTTTTTTTGAATCAAGAAAATAACCACGCTTTGTCTGCGTCAATGTACAATTAGCAGGTCAACGCTGCCACTAGGGTGGCATCATTTACCTTGTTTCCTTCAGTTTACATCATTACAACTTGCAATTTGAAAATCATTAAACTGAGATGGCTTCAGAAATGTACTGCTTCAGCTTGTTATTGTGTGAAATCTACTTTATATATATATCAAAGGCCTCATTACCAGAGTACAGTATTTTTCAGTGATAACAAACCAAACCTTGACATTTATGGTCTCAATTCTAATGTTGAACACGGAGACATTTGATGACTGTGTGTTCCAGTTAAAGGGTGATAATGCAGTTGCTGGATCCCTGTACTGTAGATAATCCGTGTTGCAACGCACAGACTGAAAGCTGTGGGTTTCCTTTGTGCCGTCTGTCTGCCAGCTTGCCTTTGGCGGTGTTAGTTCTGGACAGTTAACTCCAACTGAAATTATGTTAATAGCTGTCATTTTCTTTTTTTCTACTTGAGCATAATCAGCAAATTACATACTTCTGTTCATTTATTACCGAGCCACTTTTAACAGAGTTTTTGCCCTTCAAAGATCAAAAGTCAGGAGGTAATTCTTATTGTGTGTGCGAACATGTAGGTTTATGTGTGACTGTTTATCATTTTGTGTAATAGTTTGTCACTTTATCTGCAGTATTATTTCATACTACTGTAATTTGTGTATTACTGTAATATCCTGTGTATTCATTTCTAATTGCAAACACTGCACTTGGCTCAAATATGAAATATGAACACCTGAAATGCATTCATTAAAGCCATGCAGACAACCTCTGTGAGGTTTATAATAGCGAGGCTCTGGTGCCGTTGTGTTAGAGAGGTGTCAGTTTCAGAGCTGTTTCAAGCCCCCTTTTCAGCGTTATCATCCAGCATTCGAGTGTCCGATCTTTAAAGTATTTAAAGATTAACTCAAATTCCTCCCCGAAGCATGGTCCAGGTTTTCACATGGATTATTCCTTTTGTTTTTATCTCTGATTTTACACTGTTGTAAATCCAGTGTTTGCAGGAATGAAACATACAAATTGTGTGTGTGTTTGTGTGGGGGGGGGGGGGGGGGGTGATAGTGGAATTCTTTTCACAGATAAATATATGTATGCATTGTGTGATTGCTGCACAATTTATCAGTAATACCTTTGCCCAGTAGTCACCAAAGAAAAGTATTTGTGTTACTCTAAGACAAAAGCTCTGATTTTGAATTAAATTAAAGACATTAAAAAAAAAAACTGAAATTATGATATATATATATATATATATATATATATATATCAGTCGGTATATATTAATCATTTCAGTTATATTAAAATTTATATAAGTTGATTCAATTAATAATGACTATTTTTTCATAGAAAAAAAAAATATATATATTTATTAAGGACTGACTGAGGTGCAGCACCGTGCTTAAGGTAGTAAGTAGTACGGCACCTTTGTGTGTCAGTACCTTGTTCCAGTTCCCTTTGCAGCCTGGCAGTTAAAGATGCTTGTGGTGCTTTTTATCCACGCCTTCAACATTCGTTCACAAGATCTGAACCGCCGCCGACCGCGTGACTCCACACATGCCTCTCGCGCCTCCGGGGCGCTCAGCTCTTCTTCTTCTATTATATTTTATTTGGCTGGCTGGCACCACCTTGTATCCTGTTTTATTGGACACGTCCTTCACCACTGTTGTTTAGCTGCCTCCGCCCCCTAAACACATAAAATCCCTTTATGTTCCTATTACTTGAGTTTATGAAGAGCGTCTTAAGCCCCCTCCCCGCCGATACGATCATATTGATAGATTGATATTGGGAGGACTGTAGTGTGATAAAGGTGCGGGGGTTAAGAGCTTCTTGGATAGTTTAACCTTGATAAAACAGTTGTTTCAGTGAGGCTGATTTTGCCCCATCCGTCTTCATCCGTCAGGGCCCTGCTGAAGTATGCAAATGAAGGCAGCAGAGGGAAGCGCCGTGTGCGGTTAAATGGGGCGTTGCGAATGTGCGGTGTACCGCGCCGACGGGGTGATACTACTTACTGTCCAAATTTAGTGTGTCTCTCCTGAAACGTCCTCCCCCACTTTCTTCCTTTTTCCTTTGCATTTCCACAAAATATATTTATATATATATATATATATATATATATAAAGAGAGAGAGAGAGAGAGAGCCCTGAGAGGAACTGTGGGTGAAATGAGTGCAGCTGTGGCAGCGGCAAAGCGGTTTATTCTAGTACATGTGTTTCATTATTTCATATTTTAAATCTTTTCCGAGCTGGGAAACCGTGTGTTACCCCTGTACTTGCAGCACCTGCGTTTACATTTTGTGGCAGATTTTATTGCAGCCATATATTCTAGGATTTGGGCTCTTTATTGCGCTGGGTTAGTGAGTCTTGAGGTGTAAGGGTAATAATCTTTATGATAATAACTGTTTATGCCTCAACACTGCTCTCCATTCACAGTTTATGTCGCTCGGGCAGCTTCATTTGCCTGATTAGTCGTGCACCTACTAAGGGGTGGGCTTTTTTTTTTTTTTGTGCGCGGCTGATTCTCCCATTTATCTCATGTGTCGGCATATTGATCGATTCCCCGGCTCACTCATTATTTAGTTCTGTTCTTCACAACTCATTTTCAGAAAGAGAGCCAGCACTGAGGCCGGACGCAGATACCATGTCTCCCCTCCGCTGTCTCACCAGCCACCACACACATAAAGCTGTCAATCAGGAGCTTTCCTGCCTGCCCTTTGTTATGGAACGTCAGCTCTGTGGGTGGGTCCTCTGGGTGATAGATGGCTCAGAGAGCCTATCGGACTGCGGGAAGCATCCATCTCTGTCTGAAGCCTGTTAAACAAGCTCGGGAAAGCAGCCATGTAGTCCTAACCACCACTGGCCCCCACTAAAAAACCCCATTAACATTAATGAAGGATAACTTTAAAAGTTCTCCAGTAATAGGCTTGAATTGGATTTATGAGTCAGATAGTTTGCCAGAGAGTACGTCATGAAAAATGTCACTTGGTAGATAAATGGAGATGAGCATTTGAAAGGTCTCGGGACGCCGTTTCAGCGAGGGTTTCCGCCCTTTTTTTATTTTGCACGTCAGTGATCCTCCCCCCCCCCCCCAGTTCTAAAATCAGGCGGCGTCTTCAGAGTGGCTGTGAGGAAAAAGGCAAAGTGTTTGATGCTTTAAGTGACTGCAAAGATCCAGCGGCTCGTCTCACACACAAGTGCTGCTGTTCCTAGAGCAAAAAGACAACTTCTTAATACTTTTTTTAAAGGCCTTTCATCCCAGGTGGCGCTGGCTATTTCAATATCTTGCAACCACCACTTTATCTGTCTGCAAGGTCCCTATAGATGGCTGATGTGAAACTGCCATTAGCCAGCCAATTCCTCAGCCACAGATTACTGTGCCAGTACGTGGTAATCACAATTTTGAAAAAGTTCTGATTGCTCTCCATCCAACCTACAAAGTGTGGCATAAATGGGTTTTCCCAAGGTCTGCAGTCGGTAGTTGGTGTGTCATCATAGTGCATTAGGACTGTCAGAGGCGAAATGGCAGCTTTTGAAACCTCTTTCAATTCCTGTGAAAGTTAAAAGGATGCAGAAATATACTCGGACCAAACCAAGCAAACAAGGCCTCTGGATTTTTTTTTATTCCAATGCACCTCAGCACTTTCCCCTGGCCTCCCTGTAAAATATAGCTGTTTTAGATACTTCTAATTTCATGCATCTCCCCAGCGTCTCTCGGTGTCTCCTCGGTCTCTTCTCCTCCCGCTCATGCTAACCTCTGATGTCATTAGCGTTGGAGGGAGGTTGAAGGGAGAGGGGAGCTGCTATTCTTAATGAATTCCGCTGTGTCTTTGCCCTCCCCCACCTAGTTAACTCTACCCCCCTCCAATGCTCAATGTGTCAAATTAGAGCAGCTGGAAAGGGGGAGAACAAGGAGATGGACCAGGTATGTCTCACCTCGCCTCATTTTCTTACTCTCCTTCAAATCACTTAATACAAAATGATATCCACGAATAGTTTCCATGAACAACGCTGCAAAAATGGTTGGATGCACTTAAATAATTAGGAAGCAGCTACTGCAGTTAATAAAAGGTCACTCATAAATACAGTAGAAATTCCCTATTGGGACGTTTCACACTGTTACATACAGGATAATAAATATGCAGTGGTTGAAGTAGCACACAGATACTTAACGTAAGCAAAAGTACTAATCCTGATACGTAAAAGTGTTTTCAGCACAATGCATTTTAATGAATGCAAACCTCATCACCTCATTATGCAGAATTATGTAGTCTTATATTGCAATATATTATTTATTGGATGATTATTACTAATTAATGAACACGTTAGAACCATGTTCATGTTGCAGAGATTTGTATTGCATTTTATTCATGATATATGCTGCTGGAGAGTTTAATTTACTGCATTTGTTCCGTTTTTGGCTTGTAAACCTGAAAATGAAACATGAGTCTCTGCAGCTCTTTGCCACATGTTGCACATGCAGTTTCACTAAAAAAACTCACCTTCTTTGATTTCAATAATTGTTACCAACCAAATATTAATTAGGTATACGATTTTGATAGTTATGTGATTTAGAAATTACAGAATAATAATTCTGTAATTTCTTTAGAAGCCGATGCTCACAAGACTTTATTTTCAGTGGCGATCTCAAAGTTTCCAAATATGACAATTACTATTTGAATTTAATAAGATATCCCGATGGGTGTAAATATTTCACGTGAAATGATTAGTTGGAACAAACTCATACAGAATATATCCCGAAAGGCCCTTGAAATAAAAGTAGATACGTGGATATTAAGAGCTCATCTATATTTGCTTGAGTTCCTGACTTCCTTCAGTCCACATTAGGTCCTTCATACAGTCTCCGGAGGGTCAGGTGGTAACTGTATGTGGTATTGCAGAGTGATACTGACAGTGATAACATATCAGATTCTTAGCAGCTCTGCAAGAAACACCTCTGCATGATGTCACATCCTCTTTCGGGCTGGTCAAATAGGCGCAAAGATGCGAGCTGCATCGCCGGGGGCCGTTGTTAACGGCGCTAAAGTGTTTTCGGGGGTGGATCTGATCCGGGGAGCCTGGCAGAGTTAACGGTTGAAAGTACTGACTCAACAGAGAGCCGGCATCCCCCCGTGGCTGTGCTTACTCACTCCTGAGCCCGGCGTTTAGTTTTCCTTGGCAGACCCGGGCCACAGCTCATTAGACTAAGAGAATGTGCCTGCCTTAATTAATGGTATGTAAATATCCTTGAATTGGCCACATTTGCATATTAAGAGAGATTTGTGGAATCTGTGGAGTAATATATTTTAATTAGGGATTAATTAAAA
This sequence comes from Pungitius pungitius, assembly GCF_949316345.1. Taxonomy (NCBI): domain Eukaryota; kingdom Metazoa; phylum Chordata; class Actinopteri; order Perciformes; family Gasterosteidae; genus Pungitius; species Pungitius pungitius. Next base: position 12,445,878 of record NC_084914.1, read on the forward strand.
ATAATGGGATGTTCATTTCGCCTGGCAGGTTGTGTTTGGTGTGAAGCGTGTGTCGGGGCCCAGCCTTTGAGCGCCGAGGCAGCTAGCAACATGTGCAGGATGCTCCGCTCTCCGTGCGGCATACAAACACACACACACACACACTGGCATCACATTCCTTGAGATGCCAGAGCCCTCCCAGGGGGTCCTCACAAAGCGCTGTAGCTTTGAAAAGCGGGTGAGGAGGGCGGGAGGAGGGTGTGGGGGTGGAGGGGTGGTTGGGGTGGGGGGGGGGGGGATCCAGCTTGAACACCCACGATGTGTTTTGGGGTCTCTGTTTGGCTCAATTTCATCTCCTCTCATCTCTCCCTTTTCTTTGTGTAGTTGGGGAATGGCTCTCAGACATGGAACACTAGTTATGTTGGCAATTATGTTAATGGCTGCCATTAGGCCGCGATTGTGTACGAGCGAATGGGGAGAGAGGGCACGTATCCAGAGACCCAAGTCAATGTGTGCTTTGATCCACGTCTCGGTTGCGCTTTGCCATAACATTTTCCGACATATTCTCTAGTTTTTCCCTCAATAGGTCTTCTCTACAGCAAACAGTTTGACCGCCATGTCAGGGTTGGTTTCATCTCAGGCTATTCGTACTGGGTAATGATGTACTCAGCGTGCTTTTCTCTTGACAGCTGTGAAAATAAATCTAAATAGAGACAAAGAAACCATCTGTCATCAGCATCGCTAATAGCACAGATAGCGCGGCCACTATCACCGCATCTCCGAGGTGGAAATCATCCCCATTACCAAGCATCACGACGGCTTCCTGCTTCCTGATGCCCCTCGCAGCAGCAGCAGCAGCAGCAGCAACACGCGCAAACGCACATCTCCGCTTTTCTCTGAAGACAAGTTTTTAAGCATTCAGTCATTTTTGCAGAGCAGAAGGATGCGGTAAATGTCTGTTTTTCTCCGAGCCGGGCTGAGGGCGGAGAGCTCCTTTGGCATTTGTGATGTGTCGTCAGCGCGCTGATGTTATTGATCCAGGACCTTCCGAATTCATTAGGAGAACCGGCACAATTGTGCAGCATCTTTATTTATGTTGCTGCCCCCTCTCTGCCTGTCTCTCTCTCTCTCTCTCTCCCTCCCTCTGTCTCCCTGCCTCATTCCCAGTCTGCCTTCCTCTTTCATCCTCCATGCATTATTCTTTTATTATTCTTTTACGGCTGCCTTATCGCCAGCATTTGGGCGAGGATAAGACCTGTCATCTTTGGGTCTCGTCTGGGGGGATGATAGGAGACTTCAAGGGGGAGGAGGTGGATTGGAGGGAGGAGGATGGGTGTTAAGAATGCCTGCTGTCCCCCTTTTTTCTCCGCCTGAAATGGACCCCCCCCCCCGCCCCTCCCCCCCCCCCCCCCCCCCATCCTCCTACCTTGCTCTCTTTCACTCTCACTCTCGCTGTCTCTCTTTGTAATGAGAATCCCTCCTTAATTGAGGGAGCTGCAGCGCTCTAGCCGAGGGCGGCAGGGTTAGATTGTGATACTGGCTACGTGACTGTTATGCTGATAGAGGTGGCGGATCAATAATTTAGGCCCTGACCTTAATGGTGGTGTTAAAATGCTCATTCCTCTGGAGTCTGGAGGCCTTAAAGGTGCAGGGGTTGGATAAAGGCGCGGAGCTGGCTGGATGTGGAGGTGGGAGTGGGGGATGGTGGGAGAAAGCAGATAAGAGGAGGAGAGGTGGAGGAAGGCAGAGAGGGAGAGTGCATTTGCAGTCAGCCCCTCGGTCTGTGAAAGGAGGGATCATGAGTGATGTTTTTCCTGCTTCCACATTCAGACGCTCACATTGTCACCAACATTCATCCTCTTAGTATCTACATGAATACCATAAGCTTCCCCCCCCCCTCTTTCTTTCTGTATTTGGTATCTGGTTGTAATCCGTTTTCATAAGAAATTCTCCACCCATTCTCACTGATGCACTGAATGCCTCACCAGACACCAGAAGTGAACAAAGACTGCAGTAACGAGTGGGTTTAATCTGGTTCTGGGCTTGTCTTGTGCTCCTTGCTTAAGGCCATGCACATCGAGGATGCAGACAGCCATCGATTTGATTCTGAGGGACATTAACGTCACGGCCTCATGCGTCTCTCTGAATCTCTAAGAACGGACTCATTCCTCGCTGGCAGGATGCGACCATCTCATCCCTCCCCACCCACCCACCCAGCCAGCCACCCACCCTTAGGGGATGATATATTAGATATAACCAATTCAATTTTATGCAGCCAGGACAGACGCCCTGGGGACATAAACACACACATTTTTAATACACTCCTCACCAGGAAGCCCAATGCGCCAGAGCCTGCGGCCGCACTGGGTCTCCTCTCACACTCAATTATTAATGTAACGGCCGTAGTGGCTTAATTAAATAATAAAGACAGGCACACTGCAAAGGAATGGGCCAAGGACATGACGGAAAGGAGACATGGCTTTTTCTAAATGTCTAATTTGTACATGCACAATGATGCAGTGCTGTAAATTTGTGTAATGTGCAACGTTTGGTTGCAGATAATATCATTCAACAGATAAAATGTAACGGTTGATATATATTTAGTTGGCTTCTACCGTTCGTCTCCTGGAGTCCATCTAGATCCCTCGATTTGTTTTTCTTCTAGAAAGCCCTTTAAAGGACAGATCATTTGAGGGAGAGGTTCAGACTTTCTGCTTCAAGTACCAGATCTGCTCATAAATCAGACGTCTCGAGAGTCGGGTCAAACAAGGGCTCGTGATACCTCAACTACATGAAAAGAATGAGTTCCTCGGATTATGGATTCCTGCCACCTCAAGGGCAGGCCAGAGGAAGCACTCCGTCTCCGATATGATGAAATGTGGCGTTATCTTTTACTTTGTTTCATTAGATTCACTGGAGATTACACTCTATCCTCAAAGACTAGATTCTCCAGCTTTGAGCGATCTTCTGGCCTCGGGGCCAAAAAGTACATTCCCAGCTCCCACCCTCAGTCCGTTTCTTTCTGTTTTAACTTGCAATTAATTATTCAAATTCATTTTGAAATGCAAAGGTTTACATTTTGAGTGGCTTGTTCAAAGGCAAAAGCAGTTTTATTCCACTAATGGCAAGAAAGCGTCGCCATTAGATTGAAAAATAGTCCCATTGTGTGTGTTGACTTGGTGGCGTACTGCGATGAAGGATTGCGACAAACTGGAGTGTTTAAATCGGCGAATTGAAATTAATGCCCCCTCAAAGCCGGGCTTGCTGACGATACATTAAAGCTAATACTCCAGTGAGGTCGAGCAAATGTTTGTTTATATACAATGGAACATGCACACAGAGAAGTAAACACTTCTATTGAGGAGAGAGACTAAAGAAACAAATTGTGATGCAATAAAATTGAGGGCGCCTTCCATGTTTATTGTTTTTGTGTTTTTCTTTCCAGACGTGTTACATTTATGGCCTTTTTAAAATTCACTATTTCCCTTTTTCTCAAATTCTGCTCATTTATTTCCGCGCTTCTTTTCGTCCGCCGACACATTGAGACACTTTCAAAGGTCATGCCTCAAGTCTGTCTTGTCACATCACTTATTCAGGCTGATTTTATTTATTCATGCCACTTTTTGATTTTAATAATTGAATCCAGTGAAATGTTTCTTTCATACAGTGATGAAGTGCTCCCGAGGAGAAAAAATATGCTTATATGGTCTCTTCACACGGCACAGACAAGCCTGCATGTGCGCTGAGAGCTGTCGCTGTCAGTTGAAGCTGTAACGTGTATCGATTGGAATCGATCCCCTTCGACTGCATCCAAAAGACCTCTCAGGTGCGAAGAGGCAGCGTCTAGAAGAGGCTCTTTTTTTTTTTTTTTTTTTGGTGCTTCTCTCTTTCTTTTTTTTTCCTCTTGAATTTAATGCCAGCAGCTGAAGAGTGGTATTTATTTTCCTCAGACTCCGCTCCGCTATCCCGGAGTTGGCAGAGTGATTTTGTAGAATAGAAACATTATAGACTGTTAGTGTCAAAGTGTTAAATGTGATGTATAGAGCTGGGGGTTTCAGGGTGGGGTGGCGGGGGGTGGAGGAGGAGGAGGAGGCAGTCAGGAGGTGAGCACTGCCTGCCATAACTGGAGCAAGGTGCTCATGGGAGAGAGGAGCCATCCACCATGTGAGGGATGGCAGGGTAATGTGGGGGGGGGGGGGGCGTAATGGCTTTTCTCAGTCCTCCGAAACAGAGGGGAGATCATTAGGGGCCGTCCGTTTACCCGACTCTGCGCCAGTGACTCCTGTCAGGGTCGGGGACGCGGAGGCACTCGTTGTGTTCGTCTGTCTGTTGTCTTTGGCGCCGGCAGCGCTGCGCCAAGGAGGCCCGAGTGTTTGATTATTATTTTGGGCCCTTCTTTACCAGGATGGATGGACACTGACACCTTGGCTCACAGCTGTGAGCCGGGGTATTTCTTTACCAAATGCTCCTCCGGCCGTGAAATCTAGCTTAAGGAACGAGGCGAGACCCGATGACGAAAAGAAAGAAAACACATTTGATCGTGTCATATGGTCATTATACAAAGAACGCAAAAGAAATGTATCTTGAGTCATTACTACTTAGGTTTGGTTTGACTTTGATTAATTAAAAAGATCACAGTCGTAGTCACGAATGTTGTGTTACAAGCAGCAACGTATATTTATAGTTCAAAACTCAAGTCCTCATCAAAAGAGAAAATGACTTCAGACAATCTGAGACGCCTTCAGGTCTCAAACTGAACGTCTACGGCAAAATGAAGACGCCTCCTTTTATTTTCTCGGAGGTTATTGTTGGCTTTGGTCTGTGGTTTGTTTGGTTTACAAATCGTTACAGCGGTTGACATTTATGTCTTACTGCAGCAGATGCGATAAAACACATTATATCTGCACGTTTTCATCAAAAAGCCGAATTCAAATCATCTTACATAGAGGAGCTCTTTCAAGCCTCACATCGCTGTATGGTTAAATGTTTGCAACTCTTTATTTGTTTTGCTCCGTGCAGCGTGATTGTCTGAGCTTTAATCATAGGGGAAGACAGTGGTGGATTGCTTTTTGCAGCCCAGGTTAGAAATAAAGGTGTACTTTGTGCACCAGCGAGGAGTCCCTCAAAAGCGGTTAACAGCAGCACTTCAGGCTGTCGGTCGATTTTCGCCCTGGTGAGCCTCCAGCCCGGCGTGACATAGAAGATTGGACGTCATTAAGGTATAAAAGACCTATGGTGGGTGTATGAAATGGCCTTTGCTTGCTTGTTTTTTTGTGCATCTCCTCCACGGGGGGCTCGCAGCTCACAACCAGACCTGCATATTCATCTCAACCGTGTCATTTACCGGCTCTCTTCTGGTTTTCCAGATGGTTTTTTTATTTTTTGTACATGCCCTTCTTTTATCGTTGAAGGTTGGCGAGGATGTCACATCACTAACAAGGAGATTGTCCTTGTGTCGCTGTCAAAACTCATTCACGCCGCGTGAAAAAAAGCCACGTAGAAATATGATCGCGGGCGCTAGAAACGGACCAATTACTCCCCATTGACAACCTTCAAAGCCCACTTTTATTGGCAGATCCAGTCAAATAAACCTTTATTGCCCGAGCGGAAAGGGACGCAGTCATTTTTGCATAGCTTTTCCAAGCCCAGCGTTTATATGATCCCCGTTATTACACCTCTGTGACATTTAAATTTTATTGAACAAGACTTTAAAATCTGTAGGCAGTATATAAAAATGGAAGAATTTATTTATTTCAGTTGGGGGGAGAGTCCCCCAACAGTTAACACCCGAGTGAAACCGATTGTTCAGTTGGATCAAATTATTTGGAAAAGAATTTCAGTTAATATTGTAAAACTTTTAATCACAGTTTAAAAACATTGGGTTAAGTTTTGCAGAATGACATCTCAGGATTTTGTCCATCATAAAGTCTTAAAACCTAAGTTGACATCTTCAACTGGTCAAATAAATAGTCCAAATCTTTGCAAAATGCACATTTGTTGTTTAAAATCACATTAGACAAACAAGAGCAGCACGCTTCCATCAGGGATTGGTGCATTTCTCATGAAACGCTACCTCAGCGATTAATGGATTACCATGATACTCGCTCATTGTTTATCTGTCAATCAACTGGCAGATTAATCCATCCAGGTCGAATCTACACTATCTGAAATGTGAATGCCATAGAAGGCCGCTACAGTTCAGCTTTCAGCCTTATATGACGCTACGTGCGAGCTTCCTCCATTCAGCGTCTCTCCGAGACAAGCAGACAGGGGCCAACTCAAGCAGAAAAGGAAAAGGCACCAGGAGAAAGGTCCTGCCCCCCCTCCCCCCTCCCCTCTGTGTAATTAAAAGGGGGTGTCTGTCAGGGGCTGCTGTTGCTTTGTGCTGCCCCATATGTTTGTGCGCTGATACAGGGGGGGATTATTCTCTTTGGGGGCCTGATAACAGCCTGTTTATAACCTTGGCACCGGCTGAGGCCTAATCTGGCAGCAGCACATCGCTCCCCACCTCCATCCGAAAATTTTCACTGATAAACCATATTGGCCATTTGGTGCTCCAACTGGGGAAAATGGTCATGACCCAAACAGACTGGAGTGTTTGACATATATCTCACGTTTGCATGTTTGGTTGGGCTCAGCCAACGATGTCATGTCTTGTCCAACGGTCCAACTGGCGGTGAGGTACAGTATCGGGATCATTCAGATCGGGAATGTTAATAGGAGTCCAATGAGTCCAGCTTGCGTCTGTGTTCCTTTTGTTGCAAACTCCATATTCATTTTTTTCTAATCTACAAGCTGATTAGTTTGGTCTTCTGTTCTCGCAGTATGTTGCCACCATACCGTCTTTCACTCGACTGAGTCGGCCACCATGTACATTCTGCTTTGTGTTGTTCTTACGTTTTTGAAATTGTTTCTTTTAAACGCCCAAATCATGCCTTTCTCTGACTAATTGCTACATGATTGATTTTATGAAGTGATTTGAAAGGGCTGCCCGGAACGGAGGACTTCTGGGCAGCCCTTTCAATTCAATATGCAGGGCCAGTGCATATTGCATATTGTATTCTTAGACACTTTCATATATTTCTGCTAAAACTTGTTTTTGCCTTTACTAGAGGTACTAGAAGTACTAGAGGTACTTGTACTTTACTTGCAGTTTAATCCTATTTCATACTTTAACTCTGCATAATTTCAGAGGGAAATCCAGTCAATTTCTTTATCAATTTTAAGCTTTAAATATGACATACAAAATCTTCAATTTTACTTTCAAATACGTATTTCTGCTTTGTTATATTCTTCTTTCTTTTAAATGAAGGACCCAAGTGCGTCCTCCATCCCTCGAGGTGACTGAATATGGATAACAGTGTATTTCCTGTATCTTGAATCTGAATCTCCGCTTTTTGCACACATCCCCGAACCACCTAATTCTCTCGCATTAAACATCCACGCTAATCGGAGGGCTCCAACCTTGCACGCTGAACAGGAGTCACCCTTGGTGATGCACTGTTCCCTGGCGAGGACCCTTAACCGGCACACCGGGAGGAGAGGGGGGTGCACAGGGTGGTGGGCAAAGAGAACTGTCAAACTGTCACATTTCTCCCTCCTCTTCCCCCTGATAAATTAAAGTTACACAGTGTGCGTGTTGTAGCAGCGGAAGGCTGTGCAGAGAGCCTGGCTCCTCGGGTCTCAGGAGATGGGCTGGCAACTAGGTCAGACTGATAATGTAATACGCTGACTGGATCCTCAGCCCTCTGCATCCAGTGAGAAAAGCATGACGGGAAAGAAAACACAAGTGAAAACGTAGGAGGAAAATAAGAACTTTCATTTGTTGTTGCACTTACTTAGCATCACCATCGCTACCTAATCAAGTCTGTGAAGTGGATGAGTCCTCGTTGCCTCTTGTGAGGAAATGTGCTCTTAACACATCCGTCTGGGGTTTGCGTTTGTGTGCGCGCACACCTGTGAAAAAGTGCAGCTCGTGACAATTTATTCCTCCCAGGTAAATCGCATTTACACGGATTCTCTTTTTTTGACGCGTTATCTCTGCACCCCACACTCCACGGAGAAACAGTATCACACGAGTCCGCCGGGAGACAGTGACAAGAACAAGTTCCCGCATCAGCAAGGTGCATTTTCATTCCCATGCAGCATTCCAGAGAGGCTCTGTGGGCCCACTGTGACAACCCTTCCTCTCTGCAGGTGTGGAAATGAAACAGGGCCTATAAATAGCCCAAGCAGCTGGGGGGGGGTTAGAGGTCCAGCTGGGGATATAGGTGTGTATGGAGGCTGACCCACAGAATATGACTGCTGTCAGGGGGGCCGAGAGGAAGCAGAGGCTGTGCAACGGCAGCGTTAATGTCATATGAAGTTGAGTGAATTCACGGTTTATGTGATAAAATATGAATAAACCCGCTAGGTTTGCTTTAATCGATTGATGGCATTATTTGTTAGTTTGTTAGTTCTATTTTGTGCAAAATAGTTACAGCACTTCCCACAATCATTTGTTTGTACAAATAATCATATTGTTCACAGTATTGAGTTTGTTTCAATTCATCTGACGGGTTAAAATTGAACAAAACTCACTACGCAATTGCGCAAAGAATTTGAATGAGCGATATGCTTTCATGTGACGAAATGTACATGAAGCCAAACAAAATGACAAATAAGAAACTTTGACAATACGTATCTTTAAAACTGTCCCATCTTTCAACATGAAATGTGAAAACATTTTCTGTAGTTCTCAAGACAATTTATTTTAATTGTTAAACATAATATAATCTTTGCTGAAAAAGGTTTGAAAGCATGTGAAGAAGTGATGTGGATGAGATCTGAAAATCAAAAATAGAGTATTTTAGGAACATCATCATTGTTTTCGAGCAGCTGGGCTGCATTCCCTATGTTTCTATCAGCAGCGGTTTGGTGAAGTGGTTAAAATGATCCGAGTGGAGTCCTGATAGATCGTTTGGCGCTGTTTCCATGGTTACAGCTGTCTCGACTGTTGAATTTTCGGCTTCGCACTGCAACTCTCTCTGTAACTGTCCTTCGTCCTTCTCTTATTCTTTTCTCCTCTGTTTATCTGCAGAGGTAGAATCCCTGAGTAAAAATATCCAACATGTTTATTTAAAGCATTGTGCAATGATTCATAAAATATAGGTTATTGTGACACTAATGTTAATCTAGAGCAGTACAGACTATTCTACACTAGCTGATTTAATTTGTTGCGGTTTGATCTTGTGTGAGGTTTTACATTTCATTGACTTATTTGTATGATCGCAGAGTATTTATTGATCTCACAGGAGGACAAATGCATCCTTGCCTTTGCATTATGCCCTGCACTATATTGACAGAGCTGACCACAGAATCAGTGCAAGTGCTTCATGTCTTCTGATTGGTGGAGACCACAAGCACACCTAAACAAAATGTCTACTATTTGCAAAAAGGATTTATCAATTTATGTTATTAAAGACACACTGGAAGACAGCCGGGCTTCAGTGTCATTCTCCCTGAGTTTGTCCAAAGAATTGATGTGATAACCACGTATGTACTGATTTTTTTTTTTTTTGTAGGGAACTTTTTAACCCACCTTTGTCTGAATGGGTCAACGTGTGCTTTTGTGAAGTAAAAGGGTTTGGTTTAAGACAATGTATTAACTTCCTGTAAAAGAAGCAGGAAAGAAGTGGGTCAAACATTGGTGTGTCATGTGATCACGTCTCTCTTATTTGAATGGGTTATTAGAGTTTCTGGCATGTGCTAATAATGCCACAGGGCTGTCTGCATAGTCTAGTAGCAGGCAGCGTTACAGATAGCAGTGTTGTCGCAATTTCTTAAAATCAAACCTCCGCTTTTAGGGCAGAAAATGGCGCTCTGGTACCCGACGCACGGCTCGATATGCTTTTCATGTAAATGACGTCTAGCACTTGCACGCTTGTGCTTGCATTAATGCATTAATTCCTCAGTACTTTTTTTTAGCTGCAGGCAAAACGACACATTCTCGTCAAAAACACACTCCCCCGCTTACACTCCCACTCCACTAAGACCCCCCCCCACACACACACACACACACACACACACACACACATGATTGACAGCAGGAGCGCCCACTGACCCAGTATTCTGCTACAGTGGGACGATCCCACAGGCCTGTGATTAATGACTAGGCTTTATCCGCTAGTGGTGTGGCAGGCCACTTAGACTGCCTGGACCACTACCTCGGCTGTAAGCACACTCACTCACTCCCTATCTCTGCCTATAGGCACCGCATTGTCATAGTCATTGCTAAGGCTCTAAACTATGGCTGTCAATAGATTTTAAAAAAAATAAAAAATAAAAATGAATCCCACATTTTGAAATTTGTTAATCGCGATTGACAGTGTTGTATAATTATTAACACATTTGCTGCAGCTTCCCATAGCAAATATTAGTCCAACATTATTTGCACCATATCGGCATTGTGACTGTTTCACTTTCAAACTGACATGGACAAACAATTACCTTCATTTGTCTCTTGAGTGCCCGACTTGGTTTGATGGTAAAATCATTTCCACCAGTTTTAATACACTTCTCTGGTATATCAGGCAGGTTGTAAAGAAACCGAGAAACATCTCGGTATGTTGGAGCGGCTCTCGCTAATGAAGACCGTTCCCTAACGTTGTTTTCCTCTTCTGACAAGCGACTGAGCATCGCCGGTATTTTGAGCAACAGGCAGCGGCCAAACGGGAAACCTCAAAGGGGTTTTCGTAGCGTTGACAGAACCCAAACGAACTGCTCACGCACCAAAACAAAGCCAGTTCCACTTCTGCTGCCTTGATGGGAGGCTCTCTGATAAATGCAGAGAGAGACTATATTTCCTGCTGGAACAAAGCCCTCGTGTTGCAGTATGAGCGGCTCTCACATCTGATGTTTGGATGGCACCGACCCCCACCCCCCGCCCCCCCCCCCCCCTCCACCAGACCCTACGCCTGCCTCTGAACTCCTGAAGTTCATTCCACGAATCACAGATGAACTAATTGCAGTATTTCAACCATATGAAAACAAAGTGCTTGATCATCACTTAACAATCAAAATGCCCAGTATTTGCTGAAATGTGAGCATTTGGTGCTTTAAAAAATATTTTTCAAGAAACATTGCCAAAAAGTAGTCTCACCAACAAGTCGATTTGATACTTTTATGTGTCAAATTCAATTACAAACTGTGCCTTTTCAAATATTTTATGAACAAAAAAATAAATTGACAGAATAATCTCGAGATTGATCGATAATGTAAATAATGTCAGCGGCAGCCCTGGACTTCACAGGGAATTGAATAATCAAACATTGTGTGATCAATAAATGGAAAAAAAAGATTCCAGCTGCATCTTCAGTTTCTCAGTCATTCTGCACACTGTGTGCTGATATATTTAGCTTTTCCATGGGATTACAAAAGTGGCCTCTGTGGTTTTGTTGGATGTGATGTTAACTTGTGGAAGGCTTCAGGGTTTCTGCTGTGTGACAGCCATGAGGGAAGCTAAACAGTGCGCCAGTGATCCAAACCCTACAACCTTTGAGTTGGTCCCGTAAACATAGGCGGTAGAGCCAAATGCATTACAGGACGGGAATATCACAGCTGACCTTACATGTCAATTCATTTTCATCATCCGGGCGGATATGTACTCCCTGCTGTAACACTGATTTGACCTGAGATGCACAGATACTGTATACAGGTAGGGACAGTTTGGATTCGCGTCTAAATATAGAAAAGACAATCGGATGATATCTATTTGCAGAAGACGTATTGGCGTACGGCTAACAGCATTATCGTGGCACTCAGTGACCACTTGTGCTTTATGGGGAGGAGCATTGTCATCATGGGAGACATTGCTCCCACTGGAGATAAAATGCATCATGGTATAATCTAAGTAAGCACTCAGAATCCTTTTCAAGAGTAGAGTATAGTTGAACCACACGACCCATTTTGAAATGATGTGCTGTTTTTGAATTTCCCTGTTTAAGCAGCGTGGCGTATAAATATTAAGGTTAACCTAAAGTCAATCTCCAATGGATCTGTAGTTTTATTTCCATCCATTTAGGCAACTTGCATGATGCTCTTTCTCCAAATATAGAAATATTCTCTCCAGAAGAAGGCTGCCGTCCTTATTACAGCGGGCTCATCAGAATTCCAATAATTAACCCCACCAACCTCCTATCCGCAGAATGCGGGTGGATAAAAATGAACTAAGCTAGCGTAAATAACCATTTGCCGTGAAAGGGGTAATTGGGCGAGCGGATGAGGGAGCACTGCAACATTTCCGAAGAATCCACTTTAGTGAAGCCATCGCATGCCAGGAGCCCATCCGGTACGGGACAATAATAACGAAGGAGCAGCGTTTCTCCTCTCTGCGTTGTCTCATGTACACCGCAGGTGTCATTCCGCTCTTCCGGGGGAAGCAAAGTACAAGACGACGGAGCGACGTTGTGTAAAATGCATGTTGTCGAGTGAAGCCGAGCACAGCGAAGCAGAACCCCCAGCGCTATTGTCGACGAAGGGCCATATGGTGGGTGTCCTCGCGTGGGTAGCTTAAGGGAGAGGAAGCAATTTAGTTCAGAAATGAACCCCCTCCCTCAGCCGTCCGCGTTCATCAGACCCCGCGCCCATCAGCCACCTCTGCGATCACGCGGCGCATCCCGGGCCCCCCCGGCAGGGACGGAGACCCGCGCGTCGCAGGTGGACCTAAACAACTCCGTCACCTCGTCTCCGCCTCCCCTGCTTTGTCAAAAAGCACCAAGCCCCCCCACCAAAACACTCGTCTGGCCCTGCTCCGTGCCTCCAGATGTGGCTTAATTTACTGCGACTCTGCTAATTGCTGTAATTAAGGATTAATTACTGTTAATTACCTTCGCATAAACTCATCACCAGTCAAAGAGCGGAGCCTTATGAAATGTGCCACACACAGGAACACACACCACGGGGACTTGAGGAGGTTTGTGTTACTGGACCTCTTGTTTCATGTCTTGTCCATGGTGCGTGGTGAGGGCTTGTAGGGCAACAGCCAGGGCAGGACGTTGACTGTCATGGACCATCTCCTCCTGGCTCCCAGCGCTTCACACGTCACCTCCTCACCAACCGTTGCCCGGGACACCATCACTATGCCGGCTGGCATTTGATCAGAGGCATTTATTTGCTGATTCATTTGATGAGAATTTGATACATTGAGGGAATGTATTAACATGCTATGTAGAAATATGTGAAATGTTCATTAAATAGCATGAAAAATAATTACACTTATATTTACCAGAGGCCGGCTGATTTTAAAAGGTCGATATAATAATCATAGTTTGAAGCGGACCATTCATTTAGCTTCAGGTTTTCCCTTCTTTTGGGTGTCATGGAACATTTTTAATACAAACCAATAATGTTTGACAATGGGACATAATAAAGTAAGTTATTGTAAGACTCACATGATGTCTTCCTGTCTCATGTGGTGGACAAAGAGCTGATAGTGCTGCGATATACATACTGAGAGAAAAATGAGCAGTTTCCTGTATTATATTTTCATTGCCAGAATATTGAAATGAACAGTTATGGTTTATGTTTTGTTATTTCTTCCATTCACTGCGTTCAGACGGACGTTGGCTACTCTTTAAGCACTCGTCATATTTGCCCCCATCGATAGTGGACTCTGTCACTCGAACGAAAGCACCTGTCTCAAATGGCAACATCCCATCCCATCAACAACTCAAGGTACCCTTATTGCCTAAACCAATGTGACATTATAACAAAAGTTGGCGTGACCAAGTTATTGTTTTTTCCTTCTCTCTACATAGACGTCTTTGCCTCTTAAGCTTAGCTCGTGACTTCTCCTCCAAGTTTCAGCCCTTGGGGCTTCTAGTGCAACCTTGCAGCTGTTAACATCGCATCAGTTTGATTCAATCAAGTATTAAGCTATACATCTAGATGTATAGCTTAATACTATATATATATATATATATATATATATACACACATTTGAAAACACCATAAGAAAGCCTGACAGCTACGGGCATAATGTATTGCCTATTTTGCATAATGAATTATTTTAATGAAGGCCTTTAAATGGGGGTGCTCTCTCCGTTGGTGGCGGGGCGGTGCTCTGAATGTTCTCCTCCTCTGGCGCTTGCTGCCTCATTATCGGGCCAGACCCTCGGGCCTCAAACTGGCCTGCTTAAGCCTCAGATGATGAAGATAATTACCGTTATTAGGAGTAGCTGCAGGGGGAACTTGTTCTGAAAAACACCAAGCCGAGTTCTTGCCTCACTTCCGATGGCCAGTGGAGAAAGCCAGAGAGAGAGAGAGAAAAAAAAAAGAAAAAAGAGGGGATGAGGGGAGCGGCCACCAAATCCGCCTAATGTGACGCCTGTCAGCCCGTCTCCCACCAGCTGTCACCTCCAAAATGTGCTGGGGTTCATTTTTTTAATTGACACCTCGCTTTCCCATTCCATTTCTATTTTTCGCCTTTCATTTTCCCTCCATCACTCTCTCACCTCCTTGCCTGTACCGTCCTCGTCTCCTCATCTCGACCCTTTTCCCCTAGTATTTCCGTGGTGCTTTTCCTTCTCCTTGGCGTCCCCCTTCCCCCCCAACCCAGTGTCAGATACAGCACCCGAGCTCAGCCCCCTTTCTGCACACGATACTTAAGATGGCTGATAAAACATTGAGCTGTTTTAGAGGTGCTTTATGACTATGCCCTTGTGTACTGAGGTTGCACGGCTTCCCATTCTGTGGTGATGGAGAGAACATTTTGGGCCTGAGAAAGTTTGAGATTTTCATCTTACAGTACAGAACATTTTCAGACGGGAAATAACGCGATGTTAACATTATGGCACCGTTTTTATTGGATATTTGGACTTGAGCTCTGATCAGTAACTTCATCAAGAGCTTTACTTTAGATTTACTACAAACAACCACATACACAGTACTTATGTTACATACTAACGTACTTTAGTACTAGGCCAGGGTTTAAATCTCACTGACATTTTTGTACCCTGTGTCCATTCCACAAGAAGTCTAACCATTTTTAGAATCGTTTGGTCGGACACTGACTTGACACACGGTCTGTGTGCGAGTACCATTCTAAGTCGTGTAAAGCCCTTGAGGCTCCAGCAGCGGGATCATGTGAGAAGTCTGACAAATTGACCTAATGCTTTGCTCTATTCTAAATATTGTGTTGTGAACATAGTCTGAACGTGTAAATGTTCTTTTGGGTTACTGTAGCTGAGGCGTATGCATGGGGTTATGGGAAACTTTCTAAAGCCCCGAATGTTCTCTCTGACACCAGATGATGGCAAAGTGTGAAGAGAGCGCCTGAACGTTACACTCTTGTAATGTTCATGACGGTTAGAAGACATGATCAAAATTGATGCAGCAGAACCTGTACCTTTTATACCTCGCCGTGACTTGTCAAGAACCGGCACCCTAAATTACCCGCGAGCTGCTGGCCTCAAACAGAGATGAGCAGAGAGCTAAAAGAGCGTCACTATTTGGGGTTTTATTTCCAGTATTGTAGTCTTTGGCCCCTGCCCACTGTGACTCAAGTGACATCAATTGGTTTCACGGCAGCGAGGTATGATTCGTAATTTCATACTGATTGCCTATTCTTTATTAAATCCCAGATTCGGTCTTGCAGAAATGGCCACGTATACAGATTAGGCGTAATGTAACACAATATTCATTTAGTGCTCCCAGTAATGATAATAGCATTGCTCGGCTCTGTGGTTTGGCCCTGGTGTGTGGGTCAGTATGAAACACGCTGCCTCCAATGAAGATGGCTTGCATCACATGCAGATGAGTGCAGGATGCTGAACTCCTTCCTGCAGAGGGGAGGGGAGGGTTTGTACTGGTGATACGTGTCATGTCTGCTGTAAATCACGCTGCTTTTTTTTTCAGGTTGCTAGGTTGTTGTTGTTTTGTCTCAGAATGCTGTGTGGCAGGGATGAATGGTGGTGATGTTATATTATCATGTGGCTGTCGCTTTCACTCCTGCTGACTGGTCTGTGACAGGCCCACACACACACACACACACACACCCACACAGGGTTGTGTCAGGAGCAGGCCTGATTTATTAACTGCTGAAACCCTGGATGGCGTGCGCCCACACAATCAATACAGAGCACAGCCACTGCCTGCCCCTCTCTGGGGTCATGTGATGTGGACAAGCACTAGGCAGGGAAGGACACACACACACGCACACAAACACACACACACAGGCGTATATATGCACACAAACGTGCGTATACACTAAACTGCGGAGTGTATTGCATTACTGTATTGATGGGAAATGGATCCAGTCCAGCGCTGGCTGCTCGCTGCCAGTCAGAGGCGAGATGGGGAAACTTTCACCGTAGCTGTCGGGGACATCGCTGTTGCCTTGTTTGACCGTGAATCTTCCTAATTGTGACAGAATACCTCGACATCATTAATTAAGCATGTTTTCATTTAAAAGCACTCACAGGGCACCAGGCTGGGTGCTTAGGGTTGTCTGCCAATGTGCAAACGCTGTGTGTGTGTATGTGTGTGTGTGCTCACAGTCATGCTCAAAGTGTATGTTTGTGTGCGTGTGTGAGCACCTTGATTCCCCCTGTATGTGTGGGTGGCTTAATCGCCGTTTATTTACACTCCTGTTGTCTGCAAACAGCAGGCAGTGTGGCGATGGGTATGAGCCTACCCTTAAGGAAGTAAAACGGCAGAAATTAATTTAGTCAATAAACAAAACAAAGGCTTATTCTTAGAATTCCATTCATTATTCAGGAAAGGGCTCGGGGATTTGTTATGATGCGCATTTATTTTTTATGCCCTGCCTTTTTGGGTTTAGTGCCCCACATCTCAGGGAAGGAATTATACAAGAGCGTGCACAAAGGATAGGAGGAAGGAGGGAGGCAGGGAGGGAGGTAGGAAGCGACAGAGAGGGGGAATTGTGTCCTCTCATTGTTCAATTAAGTCTGTCGGTAATGATCAAGATGAGACGATACCCATCTTCCTTTATAGATAGCAATCTGTTACTGTCCGTGGAATAAGGGAATCTCAGAGCAGTATGGAGCCGGTTCCTTTGTTGTTACAGTAATCGACCAGGAGGTGTGTATAAAAGGGTTTTGGTGTTTTCATAAAGTGTTCTGAATATGTGATGTATTGTAATAGAGGGTCCTCCTCTCTGTCAGTGATTACGTTAATGTATGGTCCACGCTTTCAGGGTTCGCAAAGAGCACTCTGGCTGGCATCAAGGTCTAATCGATTTCATTGCTATTACTGAACAGAAATAAATAAAGCTGATGGCTTTGGTCGGGGTAATTATGCCACAGCACAGTGAATTGTTTGATTTTCCTTATTAATTGTATTTATTTAATCCATTTCATGCTTTTAGTTGTGCACTCTGAGACTTGGAGGGAATGAATAAATCACTCTTAGGCTCATTTTATTCCCCCCTGGTTGGGATGCGCCACTATTTCGTCAGAATGCAATTGGCGAGTGTTATAATTTCCCGCTGGTGTGATTTACCTGAAGAATACCCCACACACTCATCTAGCAGCGCATGTGCACACGCTCCCGCGCGCACATGCGTCTGCTCCCCATCTGAACTCCTGACCTTTTCCAGCCGTCTGATAGCCATTGACATTTGCCTCCTGAGCTGAGCTTGCTCACGTGTTGGAGCTGATGGGAATGGATGATGTTATTGCCCGAGGAGGGGAAAAAGGAGGGAAGGAAAAAGGAGGTGGGGAGGGGGGGGGGGTTGCAAAGAGGAAGACCAGGGTAGACAAGCTCCTTGTGCGTCCCCGGGAATCCATCTGGGCCCCCCCGCTCGCCAGAAAGGTCACCGGGTCGCTCCACCTTACATCCTCGTTACAAAATAGCCGTCGCTGTGACTGTGGACCACAATGCGTCTGTGCTGCTCCGTCGCACAACCTGTCATTTGCACCTCACCTTCTGCAGCCACCGCGAGACATGCAGGGGGGGGGGGGGGGTGGTATGACATGGTCTGAATGCTGCATGGATGAATGTGCGTTTGTGAAAGATGTCGCGCCTGCGTGAGCTTTTGTCTTTGTCCTTGAAGACAGTGGCTGGAATGGAGGGCTGCACCTGGTCGGCGGTTTTCAGCACCTCTGAGGAAACCAGGACAGGCATTTGCTTTACCAAGGGAGCCTTCTGGTGGCAGAAAGAGGCAGGGCACTGCAGCGCATCTTTAAATCCAAATTCACGCAGATACACCTACATGTTCGGTGTGGGGTTGAAGCGAATAGTTTTTGAGCCTTGGTCACATGTATTCCTCAGAACATTTGGGTGGGTGGACATGTGCAGTCCCGCATCCGATGCTGCGTACATTTGGTGAAGGTTGTTGTGTGCATGTCCGCCTCGGCGGTACAGTCGTGGCTGTGTTTGCATTTCACTCTGCAGCCCATGGAAGCAGAGGCTGGGTTAAGAGCTGAGTGGGTGTGTGAGTGTGTGCAGGTTCAAAAGCCCCAAACTAGTGTGTAAACGGTCAGTTTGAAAAGCATCCTCAGTCCTGCTAAATGAAGACGGCCCTGTTGTTCCAGCTGTGATGCTCGTGTGGTAGTTTAGTAAGTATTTATATAACATTAGGGTTGAAGCAATGGAAAATAACTGCATGTGCCTAGATGAGATAGTTTTGTTAAAATGATTGACCGTAATGATCACACATAAATGAGGAATTTATCAACTTTATCATTATTTCACTTTTTCCCGTTGTGATGTAATTATTATTTTGCTTTTCTGTTTGGATGGATCTGAGATGATATTGAGGCCAGCTGACATATCCGGAGCATAAGGGGAACAATGAACGATGAACTCTGTGTTAATATATTTCCTGTTTTACATGAAATGATAGTTTTATGATCCTGCCGAGCTGCCGGCCTCTGCAGGGTTTTACGGCCCCGACTTGAACTATTAAAATCGACGGCCATATTTCAGGGAGTTCATTTGGTACGCTGGACTCTCTTCCAGTCATAGAAGAATTATTATACCTCGCTACTCCTTTTGGAGCAGCCAGGTAAACAGGACTGTTTAGCAGCATCGCCTTTAAGTCATCTTCTCCTGTCCTCCACAGTGCTCAGTATCCGAGGCGCCCAGGAGGAGGAGCCCCCGGACCCTCAGCTGATGCGACTAGACAACATGCTGCTGGCGGAGGGCGTGGCCGGGCCCGAGAAAGGCGGCGGGTCGGCAGCTGCGGCGGCCGCGGCGGCGGCCACTGGCGGCATCGGCGCCGACAACTCAGTAGAGCACACCGACTACCGGGCCAAGCTGTCTCAGATCCGACAAATTTACCACACAGAGCTGGAGAAGTACGAGCAGGTGGGGAGGAAGAGAATTTTCTCAGTTATCATTCTCTGTGTCTTAGCCTCTAGTAACACATTTATATTCGTATAAATCAGTCAGAAATGCATGTAACATACCATCAAAGTGGATTTTAGACTGTGAAACCGTGCTACAACCCCCCCCCCCCCCCCTACATCTCCCTCGCCCCCCCCCCATTCTAGGAATGAGCCAGCACTGTTTTGAATGTTATGTTCTCCTCACAATCAATATTTGTGGAATGCCCTGTTGTACCTCAGTGTTTACGCTCCAAATTTTAGGCAACAGTCTATTTCCTTATTTCCATGACAGTTCAGAAAGTTCATATCCATGTTCTCTCCTCTTCCAAAATCCTCCCACTACGCAGGTGACGACTGTAGGATGTGTTGTAATTTTAAATTTCTCTTTTCTGTTTAAATGTGCAACTACTGAAAAAGTTGGACATCGTCCCGACTGGTGGTGGATATGGACAGAGGCAAAACTTTAAAAAAAATGTCAGTGATTTTAAACTTTATAATATGTTACGTTTTTGACATGCAAAGATATGTGGCTTGACATAATTCAATTGCAAACGTGTTTACTGTCTTCTTCGAGGAGACGGAAGATGTAGTGGCCATACGTCACACAGACCACAGCCTACCTGACCTCTGACCTCTCTCTGCAGAGAGGAGCAGGCAAAAAAAAAAAAAACATGTCCTGTTCTATGGTAACCAAATAAAATGAATAAATGCAGGATAAAATAATCGGAGATTGATACTTGTATTGATCCTTTGGTTTTTTATGGAGTTGTGTACAGGTCTTATTTTTCTTCTCTTTTATCCAATGCATGCTGGAAGAAGTCCTGTCTGTGAACCTAAATAGGAATACTTTAATAATAATGGCGGGGAGTATTATCCAGAGAATCTTTAAGTATATTTATGTATAATGCACTTGAAATCAGCTGATGACAAGAGAGATGCTATCTCCAGCAGGCAAGCAGCCATTACATCGGTCACACACCAGCTCGTTTCCAAAGACTGTAACGTCTTGTCATTTCGCTCAGAAGTCAAAGCATCCCGGGTTTGTCATCTTCTCCGAGGACGGCTAGTCGTCGCTTACTGTCACAGTCAATACACACCTGAGCATTTTTGTGTCACCGCGCTACGTACACCTCACGCGCGTATGAGTGAGTAGTGTCTGGCGTGTGTGTGCAAGCAGAACGGCTGCTCGGTGCATCACTTTGACTGACGTAACCCCGGTGTTGACAAGCAACAGACACCTTGGCTCTGAATGCAGTCATATCCAGTGACGGATTCAGACGGAGACAGAACAAGGTAGACTGAACGATGGAGTAAAAAGAGAGAGGCAGAC
This sequence comes from Pungitius pungitius, assembly GCF_949316345.1. Classification (NCBI taxonomy): domain Eukaryota; kingdom Metazoa; phylum Chordata; class Actinopteri; order Perciformes; family Gasterosteidae; genus Pungitius; species Pungitius pungitius. Next base: position 12,466,515 of record NC_084914.1, read on the forward strand.
AGTTTAAACCTCTTGAACGTTAACGGGACTGAAAGCAGGCTGTCATTTTAGATTTCTCTTCACATGTCACATTTTCTCTTCCATTGAAGAAAAGTCTTTTTAGTATTCAGAGCCTCCACTGTATGACTCCACTGCTGCATTCGTTGGGCGTGAAACAGCGCACAGTGTGGGCTGCTTTAATCTAGACGGCTTTCATTACCTCTAACGCCGTTACACTGTCAGAACTGCTTCCACGCGGCCGAGGCCCACCGGTGAAGGCGCACAATCCAATTTCACCCTTTGGTTCTGTGTGAAGCCGTTGCGCCTCCATGATAGTTCTTCTTTTTATGAATCCTGTCTGTCTGTGCATCCAGGCGTGCAATGAGTTCACCACCCATGTGATGAACCTGCTGAGGGAGCAGTCTCGCACACGACCCATCTCGCCCAAAGAGATTGAGCGCATGGTCAGCATCATCCACCGCAAGTTCAGCTCCATCCAGATGCAGCTGAAACAGAGCACCTGCGAGGCCGTCATGATCCTGCGCTCACGCTTCCTCGACGCCAGGTGTGTGTGTGTGTGTGTGTGTGTGTGCGGGTAACACTGACATGACTGACCTTTACTTGGAAAAGATTGTGCTTCGATGGGCTTTTTATTTTCAGAAATATCTATTTATTTGGGTTACCATTGGTCAGGTGGATTCGATCGTGTGTTTAGCTGGATTTTTCATCTAAATGCATTTGAGGAGCTTTTAATTACCGTTTTTTTAGTGTTATTTATGTCAATTAAACGGGGCTGATTTAAATGCAGATCCATTTGTTTAGCACGTTTCTTTTTTAAATAAATCTCTATTTTGTCTGTCCACCACTTTCTTCCAGGCGAAAGAGGAGGAACTTCAACAAACAGGCGACAGAGATCCTGAACGAGTACTTTTACTCCCACCTCAGTAACCCCTATCCCAGCGAGGAGGCCAAAGAAGAGCTGGCTAAGAAATGCAGCATCACAGTGTCACAGGTAACCAGAAGGAACTAAGCAATCCACTTAGATTGTGCTGGTGATTGTTTGGTCGAAAATAAAGCAAAATCAGTGGCGATTTGAGCCCTCAAACAGGACCTTGCAGGATTTAAGATTTGACTTTTTTTGGAGTCAATAGTGCAGGATTTATTTGTTCTTTGTATGTCCAGTTTGGGTTCTTTGCAAGCAGCATTTCCATAAACATCTGATTCATTGCTTTATTTTTCTAAAAAATGCATTTCTGTGTTGATGTATTGCTACTACCAGCACAATTCCATGTGCAAACCAATTATGTCATAGCAGCCTAGACTGGCAAGGAAATCGAAATCCATTGGAATTAACTCGACACTGCACATTTAAATGCTACCAAACGTATTCCTTTAATTATTTTTGCTTGCGCAGGCGTCCGCTTGAATTTGTTGCAACTCAACAACTGGTATCAACTGTGTCAACCCCTATTTGGCAGGTATCAAACTGGTTTGGAAACAAGAGAATCCGGTACAAGAAAAACATCGGCAAGTTCCAAGAAGAAGCCAACATGTACGCGGCGAGGACCGCGGTCAGCGCGACCAGTGTGTCCGCTCACGGCAGCCAGGCCAACTCCCCGTCGACTCCCAATTCAGCAGGTGAGTCACGAGCCGGGTTGGATCCACAGAAGCTCCCAAGATAAGGCCCGTCTTCTCTTTAACTAACCCAGTAATACAATGCAGCCTTTTTGCTCTTCTTGTACCAGTATTTCTCTTCGTCGTCTGTCTCTCCAGCTCCCCCCCCCCCCCCCTCCTCCCCCTCTCCATCTCTGTTATTGACCTCTCGCTCTTGCGGTTACGTTAATTTTTCCTGCCTCTTGTCCGGTTGACCCTGTGCATGCCATTAAGCTCCTCGGAGGGCAAGCGGAGTCTTTTGTCATATAGAGACTTTGCGACTGTATTGGATTAGGACCGGGTGTTGAAATCAGGTTACGAGATGGTCTCTTTACATCTGGGTGGCTGGGCTCCATTAAAGGACGAAGACGATTCTTTGGGTCTTCCTGCAGATCAATTGTTACTTCCTTAATGAAACACTAGCAGCACAGACATTTAACAACAATTTAATCCATATGGCCGGTTTTAACTAGACTTAAACCGTTTTTTGATGATTATCTGTCTCATGGTTCTCGCTGGTTCATTTTTCCCTCTGAATTATGGTTCGGTGATACTTTGATGTGCAAATACCGTGTCCGTAGTGTGCATGTTTGGTAGAGAAAGCCTTTTCCGCGATGCGTGCAGCCATCAACTAACCCGCTTAATAATACTCTTTTGCTCATGCATGATCATTTGAACTCTTGTCTTTCCTTTGTCTTCCTTCCTCTCTGCCTCTATGTATTCTCAGGTTCTGCCGGCTCTTTTAACATGTCAAACTCCGGAGACTTGTTCATGAGTGTGCAGTCCCTCAATGGGGACTCGTACCAAGGGGGGCAGGTTGGGGCCAACATACAATCCCAGGTAGGCGCCTCTCCAAGCTCAGTGAATGAAAGCTGACAAACTGTTGGGATGGCCTGTGATGTAGTTCAACCACTGTCCGGCCCGGAAAGTGCAGACGCCCAGGATGACTTGACCTACACGGTGAAACAAAGGTTACACCTAGCCCGAGGCTTTACTCTGATGTGCAAGCCATTGTCAACAGTTGAGTAGACGACTGCAGACAGCTTTGGAAACGGTGCAACGCTCATCAGCCTCCTGACAAGAGTTCACATAGCCACTGGTGCACTGCAGCTCCCTGACCTTGCCCCAGTGGACAGTGATGGCCAGCAAAGTGTTTCCGAGTGTTACAACTCTCACCATAGATTAAGGAATCACCACCCATGGTGATATTCAGATTTGGTTTCAGAGCTTTTGGCATCATTTCGCCGTCCCTCCATCCCCCCCCCCCCCCCTTTTCTATTCAGATCAGCTCTCCAAATGCTTTAGGTCCTCCATGAATATGCAAAAGGACAACCCTCATACGAGGTAAAGAGTCTTCGGGGTTGGCCTTTAGTTATTGAAACTCGTGTAACTTTAAGGGGATTATTTTTATGAGGATGTGATCATGGCCTCGCTCTCAGGGTTGTGCAATTAAAAGAAAGCAAGAAAAAAAGAAAAAACACGGTACAACTTTGAGTAAAATTGGCCCGCTGAGTGGAAAACTCTTATTTGTTGTGATGTTGTGAATTCCATATGGCAGGTGTGTTTTCATGCACAACCTGACGGGCTGCTCTGCCAAGAGCTACGAAGCAGCTTCCAGGTAATCTGTGACAAACACAAAATTGCAAGCGTTCCAAGCACATTTGTGTAACAAAATGAGGTTAGATGTGACCTCAGTTTGTATTGGCAGACACCACAAGTAAACATGTTTTCATGTGAAACTCATTACAGAATGTTTGATTGTCTGCAAATACACTGAATAATATTGTAAGTAGTGGACAGCTACAACTTAAACAATGAGTTGCAAAGTGTGTTCCATGTCTGATTTTGACGTTGTTTCCCAACAACTACAAATGCATTCATAATGAGTTACCTCTTGTCTATTTTCTCCTATTTTGTCCAAATTGCAGCATCTGTTATCGAGCTCGTAATGGCAGTCAAATCATCCTGATTCACTGTTTGTAACCTTTTCCTGTTTCTGCTACCCTTTTACTATCGGGCTGACCTTTCCTTGTGCACGGCTGTCTTTGTTATCCACAGCTTTTGTCTGACCAGGCCTTTTGTTTGTGTGTCCCCGTTGTTCCAGGTGGATACCCTTCGCCATGTTATCAGCCAGACCGGAGGATACAGTGACAGCCTCGCAGCCAGCCAGATGTACAGTCCACAGGGCATCAACGTAAGACCTGTACACAATCTCCTCCTTCTCTCTCTTGCCTTCTCAATGCCGTCTGGGCTTGCGATGAACCAGGCTGTGGATGTTGTGTATATTGTGTAATTCTGCGCGTACGCTGGGACGCCACTTAGCAGAGTGCACCGGTGCTGGGCTGTTGTCCAGCACAGTTGCCCCCCCCCCCCACCCCCCTGCTCCAGTCGTGCCCTAGGTGGCAGGCAATGAGGCAGCGAGCAGGCGGAGGAGCGGGACACGCTCCTGGTCTGTCGGGGGATATTAGCGTTAGTCAGACACCTGCAGTCGACAGGAACAAGGACACAGGTGTCGTCCTCCCTCTCGACGCTGCTCTCAAAATTGGCACCATAGGACAAGTCATACCCCCCCCCCCCCCCCCAAAAAAAAAGTTCCAGGTTGCTAATTCTTAAAATAACTCCTTAACTAGCCTGTGACAGGCCAGTTGTCTCGGTCTCCATGCTGGGCTGGCCGGGGCGGGACAGGCAGGACTGGAGGCAGTGTGGTAGCATGTAGATCCATAGCGACAGGCTGCACGGGGGAGAACAGAATCAATACGACAGTCACAGGGACAGAAAGAGCGGGGCTTTGGGCTAACAGTCCAAGCACATTGGTCAGATCATTCATCCACAGGATCAGCAGCACTGACAGCCAAGCCTGCAACACCCCTCGTGCTAAAATAAGAGCACGGGGCACGAGGGCAGTTGCAGCGTACAACAGGCTCAGCGTAGAATAGGTTGCTAGACCTAGCAATTAGGGCTCGGTAATAGATGAATAGCCGGGGAACTTAAAAAAAAAAACTAGAATGTTGTATAATAAAACATAGCACTCTTCTAACCAGCTGGATATAGATAATACTTCTACGTCATGATACAAAACCAGAAATTACATTTTCAAGTTCTACAAAAAAATATTCTGAACCCATTGTGATATATATATATTTCCTTTCAACATCTTGCTTTTTTTTATTGCATTCACACTTCATCATGACTCCAACAGATGACTCCAAAGTGCACTTTACAAAGATTGATTTTCTCACATGTCAAACATTTCTATGAACTTTGTTACAGCTGGATGTCATTATCAAGAGGTTTTACTGATATATTCTATAAAAAGCATTATTTGCTCTAAAATTTCAGATACTCGGGGGAAAATAGCCTTTTTGTCATTTAACAAACTTCGCTCACAGAGCAACGGGTATTTATTTTTTAGGGAAAGCGATTCAGCGCTTTGACTGATGTCTTGATAACACACGAGGAAGTGGTACAACTGTGTTAACAATTATGTTTTGACAGCCCGAAGTTCAACCAATTGATGAGTCAAGGTTTCTAAGAGGTCATACCATAAAAATCAGAACAAACAAATCATAAATGACGCATAATGAGAAACAAATAAATATCATGCGGTTTCGAAAGAAAAAAACGTAGCATTTGTGGTTCAGACTGATTGTGACAGTTTATTGTGAAATGTATTTTTGGCTGTCAAACGGCCCAAATGACAACAGCTATTTTCAAAGACACTCAAAACAATAAAAACAATTATAGTGGTGATGATGATAATATTCTGTTATTTCATAAGAAATACACCTCAACCCCAAAAAATCTGCCTTTCAGTAAAGCCTGTAAATTAAGGAGTGTTTATTGATCCCAGATGACATTTTTTTCCTACCTAAGATCTACCAGTGACTGAACTTGTGGTGCACCTCTCCTTCTTTATCCTTGAACAGCAATTACACCCCACAAATTGCTGGTGGGTGTTGCCTCTCTCAGAGACAGGAAATGTTTTTTTTCTCATTCTTTTCACCCTCCTGCTTCTGAATAAGATGACAGACAGCCTTTTCACGAAATAACAGGGTTTGAAAATAAGAGGCTGCCAAAGCACGTCCACCATTCTCACTAATAGCGTGGAAATTGCAATTAATGTCCTTAATGGTCTTCAGTCAACCTTTTATCGTGATTTGAGAAGGACTCCGTTTATAACGAGCTATTTTTTTACTGTGATAATTTATTCTTTTTATCAACCATCTCAGGGGTATATTCTGAGATATATGAAAGGTCTGCGTATTCTGTGTTTCATCTCTTCTGTTTATCTCACATCATGTCAGCCGTTTGGAGGGAACGATGAGGAAAGTGGCAGGATGATATTTCAAATGAAGAGTCTCTACTCTAAAACAGTATTTGTCCATTTTCCAAACTGACTGTAAAGTAGTCAGTAATAGCCGACTAAACTCAATTCAATTCATTTTATTTTGTAAAGCCCAAAATCACAAATTTGCCTCAGCGGGCTTTACAATCTGAACACATGTGACATCCTCTGCCCCAAAACCCTCCCACAGCAGCACAGGAAAAACTACCCCAAAATGAAAAAAAAGGAAGAAACCTTAGGGAGAAGGGCAGAGGAGGGATCCCTCTCCCGGGATGCAGTAGACGTGACGTGTACGGAATGAAGGGAATAAACAACGTACAATAACGTACAATAAGTTCAATGCATATGACAGAAACGATTCAAATATTCAGTCTTCTGCATAATGAGAGATAAGACGAGTCGGGCTTCGTCTACACAGGCAGTACTTCAAGGATCAATCCATCATTTGTTTGGGTTTTATCCTTTTCATGCCGATTCTGTACCACACGGTGTTACGATGGGGTTACAATGACTTTTTCCCGTCTTCTCTGAACAGACAAACGGCGGCTGGCAAGATGCTCCGACTCCTTCGTCAGTGACATCGCCCACAGAAGGACCGGGAAGCGTTCATTCGGATACTTCCAACTGAATCTATCCATCTCTCCAATCGCATCTACAAACACCATGGACTGACCTTGCTATTTACAGTATTAAACAAAGGGATTCAATGCCCCACAGTTTGAAGAGGTGCTGTGAATCCCTAACCAGAAAAAAAAAAAGAAAAGTAATATTTCCTCTGCTTATAACGTTGGACATTTGCGATACAATTAAAATCCAAACAATATCAATGGAGACGTTTGTACAGATTTCACATTATATTCAGAGGGCTGGGGTTACTCATTCACTCGTAATGTTTTCACTCATAATGATGAAATGATATGATAGAGTAAATGAATCGTATCATTGGTTTTAGGTGAAAATATGTCATTCTACCTCTCAGCCACTAAAAAAAGTAGAAAAATATGTCAGTGACCATTATTTGTTTTGTAAAAATGAAACTTTTGTCTTTGCAAGCAAGAGGCACATCTTCTTACTTACATTTTGTTGTCTCTCACTTGTTCTATGGTACGCCATTTAGACCTAAATATTGCTCAGTTGTTTACAATGTGTGCTTGTCCATCTTCCCCTCTTGTCTCCGACGAGTCAAAACTGAGTCCTGTCAGGAGATTTTACCTCTAAGGTAACCCTGTGAAGTATGTTATCTGTAAAACAATAAATAAATACTTGTCATCACATCGGACAAGCTGGACATCATTCATTAAGATGGAGGATATACAACTTAAAAGCAAACTATATTTTCTAACTCTGTTGGTTGTGGTTCTGCAGCATATTGGTAGAGTTACAGTGACAGAATGGCAGGATTCACTGATGCAGTCAGAGAAGAAAACAGGAATTTTTGCTCTATGCTGGACAATGAGAAAACTTTCTTTAATTTACTTGAATGCGTCATGATATTTCTTAATATTTTCCACCTCCATCACCACAGAAGAAAGGTTTGTGACGATGCCAAAATGCTGATTTAACCAAAACAAACAAAAAAAGTCATTAAGTGGTAGTCAGTTGTAATGTATCCCTTCATCATAATTTGTTCTTCTCATTTAAATGCCCGTGTTCTGTCATTCAGCTCTGGTGCTACAATCAAATGAATGACACTGTTCCATCAAATGAAATACGAGAAGAAATATCACGTTCTACGGAAGGGAAAGTTTGTCAAGAGCGTCTGTAACTGAGTTTGTTTTTCAGTACATGAACCACAATCCACTTAAACAGGGAAGTCATTATGTTAATAGAGTTTTATGGTGGAGGCTTTCTCCTGAACCTACAGCACAGATCCAGAAATGCTTCAGAATGTAGCCACTGATCATCGCCATGAAACACGCATCTGGATGTACCTGAACTGCTGCTCGGCTCCAACAAGCACACACGGGTGTAAAGATAATGACGCTTATGTTCCTCATTTTAATGAATGATATCCTCTTCTGGTCGTTTAAATAAGTATTACACAATGGAGTCGATAGTATTCTGCTGGTACTGCTTTAGTAACTCTAGAATTGACCACAAAAAAATGTAAACATTTGATTTCCTGCTTGTCTCCGTACTTTGATACAGATTTTTCCTTTCAGTATAAAACATTTCTGAACATTGTAAATGTTACCCATCAAGCACTAAAGAAGGGACAAGTCCGATAATGTGTTTTCTGAGCAGTCTAACATTGTTTATAGACACTTTTTATGTTGTGTGGCTTCTTTGTATTTGCTTTTGTTTTTTATGGTATGCTTAATGTAGGGTACTAACTCTTTTTTTTTGCTTACCCACTCTGGTGGATTGGCTCATGAACTTTGCCAGATGTGTTTATGTGCACCATTGTGCTTGACTTGCTTTGTTGGAAAGGGTTTTCAACACATTAAAAATGATATGTAATACAGAATGTTTTTTTATTGTTGAGGTTACAAGAGAGCGAAACGCTCATTTCCTTTTGCTCAGCATCACACTGGGCATCTTATGGTAATCACAGTGAATGATTGATAAATCAAGTTGTTGTTGTGAATCAAGGTTTAGATCCTTACCAGTAGACATCAACCCCTTTACGGCTCTGTGTGCTCCCTGACATCACTAAGGGCTGCTTTCCTAAATGTTAGTGCACATGCACAACACAAACACGTTAAACTAAATCCAAGTTTACGTAACAGTGGAGCGACATCAGTGACTTTGACCGAAAAAAGGAAAGAAAGTGTTTTTCAGGATTTAAAGGTCTTCTATTCTTCTTTTCAAAGCCATTTGAACCTTAAAATTGAAACTTTTCAATCTATTCAAAAGCAACGCCTGCACCGATGCATGGCCGAGTGATAACATAATTTGTTCTAATTAAACCAAAGAGCTGGTGTCATTCTGTGTTTGTGCAAATGTCAGCAAATCCCCTGAAACGACATAAACAACAACAATTGCAATACTTTTTTTTTGACTTTCTTGCCCTGTCTTTGGCACCATTTCATTTGAATCTTCTGTAGTTGAAATAACACAAATGTGTTATATACATGTTGCAGTTCATTTTTATTTATTTTTTAAACAACTGGACACAGTTTAAATTCTGAGCAAATACCGCCTACACAACCCTGAATGTTGTGTTAGTCACACTGTGCAACAATGTGGCTCACTGATGTGCGAGCTGGTTTTGAAAACAAAAGATATTCATCGCACAGAGGAATACAAAAATAGGAAATATCCAATACATTTTGTATAGATTTAGGTCACCTCGCCGTTTTTGTCATATCCCAAATCTGAAAGAAGACAGCAGTCACATCCTTGAAAGATCCTCCACTCAAAGTCCGCAAACAACACCACTGACACTATCTGGCAGGACAGTTGTGTGTCTGACAGAATTACTTTCATAGCAACTGAATATTCATAATTGGCCAAACAACAGGGGGGTGAGGGTACGAGGGAGCAGTTGCCTGTAAAGTCTGTGGACGGTCACAGGCCCTGACTGCTGAGCGAGTGTGAAATGCCAAGGCCAGACTGCTCCGCTGCGCCTGGAGGGCAGCGCAGGAGCCGGCCCGCTCTCTCGCCAAGCGGAGGCATCAAAAACAATGTGACAAGACTTCATCCAAAAACATCTTCCGGCCTTCTCTCTGCGCTCAGGCGCTCATCAGCGCGATTATCGCTGCATCGAGCCGGCTGCGTCGTCACCTTGAATTCAAACTGTGAAATAAGTTGCGCGGGGAATTGAAAACTGTTCTTTGTCATTTTTTTTTGGGGGGGGGGGGGGGACGGGGTGTATTTTGCCATGCGAGTGTGTGTTGGAACACCTCCTCATTCCTCGGGGGGTGGTGACACAGTGCACGCTGATTGAAATCTAATGTTGCCGTTGACATCTGCCTCCCCAGCTGTCGTTGTACCACTGCTTGTAATTACAGCTGCCGTAGAAGACCATGGGTGGGTGGTTCAGACACTTTGTCTCGCCCCCCTCTCTCAACGGAGCCCAGCAGACTGGTCTAATGTGCAGTGACACAACGGCCCAGACCCCACAGCTGCTGCTAATGCTGCTAATGCTAATGCTGCCGCTGGACTGACTGACCACATGAGTACCTGGTGGTACTCGTCGACCCATTTACACAATATAAAGCAGAGCGAAATTCTACTATGCATTGTGTGTGCACGTGAAGCTCTTATATGGCAGGCTGTCAGGTCTTTCTTTTGTCTTGTTTAGGCAGACAGGAGGAGACAGGGTTTGCTGGTGTTAGATTGAATGCACATAAACATGTGGGAGTATGTTTTGAGCAGAACAAAAGCAGTGTAGAAAAATGGCCAGAAGGTTGTGTCCATTCCCACTAGATGGCAATATTAACATGTTCCTTCAAAAATATCCACAAGTTGAAAGTGGAAGTCTATTAGAAAATATGAACTGACCTCTAAATAGTCATTTAGAGGTCCTTTTGATTGGCAAAAAATACCTGACCATTTAATCTTCCTCTTTTTGTTTTCTCAGTTACGCTTGTGCAACTCCAAAAACATTTTCTTTTTATCCCCAGGGTGATGCCAGCCAAAGATGAAGACATCTGAAACGTGGCAGCTTCTAAAACATGATGTATTTCTATAGATGCATCAACATATGCTAATAAAACAATATGCACAATGGCTAATTTAAGAGTAATATATGTTTTTAGTTTATAATATCATTTTAATGTTGCTACTTGTAACAACCCTTTTTAAACTGTATTTCCTTCTGAGCAGCTTGAAATGATCAATACAGTTTCACATTTAGCCTAAATAATGCATACGTGCCAAATGAAGGTAGAAGAGAAAAAAGGACTTTCCTAATAATATGTTGTAAAGAAGAAATGTAAAGTAGCAGAACATTTTATTGAAATATGTGAGTAGAGTACGAGTTGTCATCTCTATTCTTTATATTTTACTATTACTCTGATTAAAAACGTGTTCCACGGACCAGGCTGCATTAATCCAGTGTAAGCAACCAAAAAGGAGCATCCTTGCAGTGAAGAGTAATGAGCAGGTGCTTGGTCGCCCCTAGCGGCGACAGCAGAGCACTACAGGCGCGCCCAGTTGGAAGGCTCCAGGGAACATTCCTCCGGCCCGATGCCCCTCCTCTCCACGAGAGGCCAGATCCCCCCTCAAAGCGTCGAATTCCACTCGCATGCACTTTTTTTCTTGTTTCGTGTGTGTGCAGGAAAGCAACATGGCAGAGCCAGCTGTCCGACCCGAGGGAACAAGCGGCGGCATTGTGGTAAGAGGCGTCACCACAGCAGCACGGGGATAAACGAAAAGTTGACTCGGTTCATTCAAAAATTAAAAAAGAAGAAGAAAAAAAAAACTCCGCGCACCTTGTGCGTGTAGTTTCTGCAGAGGCACGTTGTCCGTGTTCAACGACCCGCAATGAGGCCGCACCGTGTTTGCGTTTATCTTTGTCCCCTCAGATTAAAGATGACTGGCCCGGCTACGGGTTAGACCTCTTCAGCTATCCAGCGCACTACGCCGGAGATTTAGACTGTGTCTTCATCCCGCACGGCATGATCATGGACAGGTACGACAGCCCCCCCCCCCTCTATAAACACACACACACACACACACACACACACTGATCACCAAATCAATGGGCCACTGATGCAGCTCAAAAGGGCTTCATTTTTGTCATTATATATTTAGCCAAGCAAAGGAACTCTTTTCCTCTTCTGTTCTGGCAAAAAAAAAGAAAAAAGACCTGCTCCTGCTTTGGCTGCTCCTTCACCTGCATATTCCAATAAATAATCACATGTGCCCAAAGTATCACCCAACTCCAAAGCAAACAAACCAACCCAAAAGTACACTTAAAAAAAGAACAACATGAAATGACTATTGGAAATAAAAGGCAATTATTAAATATTAAACAATCCTACCGAAATAAGAAACCCTACAATAGTTAAACAATACTACTTATGAATAAAATAACATTTCAGCAGAATGTATGACAAAAAGCTTAATATCTTCATACTTAAGAAGCTTTTGGTGAAGAAATGTCAAAATAATGAATCAATAACCAAACTACTTGTGGTATTTTCTTCTGTCAATCGACAGATCTTTACAGTTAAAATCTGGTTTATTCACTAAGACTCCATTTAGTATACAAATAAAATGCATAAAACAATTGTATTATTCTATAATTCTCTTGAATCATTGACCATCTGCTTTCAAGGTCTCGTATTGTAAATCGTGTTCTTGAGACGGCGTGCAAACAACAAACAGGGGTGTGAACATCTCAACGCTGACCTGCGCCGGTCATGTGGTCTTCACAGCCCGCGGACATGAACCGCCCTCGGCTGTGAGCCACATCGCGTTGACAAAGAGCTTCGCTCCCTGCGTCCACAGGACCGAACGCCTGGCTCGAAACATCATGGACGACCTCGGGGACCACGACATCGTGGTGCTGTGTGTGCTCAAAGGAGGCTACCAGTTCTGCGTGGACCTGGTGGACCGGATCAAGGCCCTCAGCCGCAACTCCAACCGCACCATCCCCATGAGGGTCCACTTCATCCGGCTGAAGAGCTACCTGGTGAGCCCACGAGGGCAGGCGCAGAGTCCCGTGACCTAGTCGGGGGGTGGGGGGGGGGGGGGTTTAGGTCATAAAACGACAGTGGTGTTTTTGTTGTGACTTTGCTGTTTTCACGTGGTCTTTGAAATACCACAGACTTTGAAATGAGTACACCGACCACTTGGGTCTGTCCTTTTTGCTAAAAAAAATACACTTTGACCTTAACTTTGTCATTCATTTCAAGTTTAATGACTCCCTTCCTACTCAGCTAATGTACTCCAGTTTATTTCAGTATTTTCATTTCCCACAGAATGACAAGTCCACGGAGGATCTTCACATACTCGGAGCCGAGGACTTGTCTTTTCTAGCTGGAAAGGTAGTACTCTACTCATCTACACTACTGAGAACTCTTGGACTCCTGATAACGAACTTGAGTCGGAGTCGATGGGAAACATCAATAATTCAATGAAACAAACATGTGGCGTTGAGGCGGTGGGTGTTGACAGACCTCAGCCTCAAGAGGGCAGCCTTCCCTCTCGTCTCCTGATCTGATACAACTTTTCCAATGTGATCGCACAAAGGCATACTTTGTGCGAAGGGGAAGATGTACTTGTTATCCCGGGCAGATCAGGAGGGCGACAGAGGTCGAGCCGTTAAAGACTCACTCTGCCTCTGCTTGTTGTCACGTAATCAAAAATGAGTGCATTCCACCCTGGAGGATCCGTAGGCCTGTGTGGATGATGTGGTGAGTGCAAACTCCCCAGATAGTGGATATTATCGACTAAAGAGATATTTCCAAACCTGTGTGTGTGTGTGTGTGTGTGGTTAAGATATGAATTCAAAGGCTTGTAAATGAAACTCTTCAACTCCTACACATGCACACTATGGGGGAAAAAACAGCAATTCCTCTGTAAAATAAATCAGCTGATCGGAAACACTCGGAGTCAGCCGCCTCGTAGCCGAGCGCACGCACAATCTCTGTCCCTCACACACACACACAAACTAATACACTGTAGCCAGGCGTGGCGTGAATGCCTGCAACATGAATAGGATATGAGGTAGTACGTTTGAGTCATCGCCTGCTGCTTTGCTCAGTATTTTAGGCGTGCTTGTGAAATCCCTGATCTCTCTGTGATGTATGGCTGAATTTGGTTGCTGCGACGCTTTGCTGGAAGAAGTGAACTAATTGTGCGAGGAAGAAAACGTATTACTTAGTTTGTGCTGCTCCTTTCCCTCCCCACGGTGTGTCTGACCGTAGCGTCCCTTCTATTACGTAGCTTATCCCTCCCTTTGTCTTTCTACAGGGAGTTACTGCACTCTTAATAAATCTTTATGCGCAATGAGGCCGCGACAAAGCAACGACCACATGCTCGGCTGACTCCTTTGTTTGAAAAGTAGATCAAACTGCATGCACAGACGCGGCAGTTAGAGACGTGTTTTTGTTTTTCTTATTTATTGCGACCCAGCTGAGTTGAACTGTCGGCCTGAGACTCTTCAGTATAAATAGTGCCCAGTTGTCTCCAGTTGATTAGGCAAACATTTGGAGAATCTCAGCTATTTCAGTGTGCCATTCAAAGACGGACTGCGGGGACGGAGGTTTCCAAAAGTGGAGGAGAGCGACATTGTTCTGCTGCATTCGTTTCCCTGCTGTGCGACTAATGCCTTTTTAGAGTCTGTGCATGCGCTTCATTAGCAGATACAGCAGTTTGCTTTCTGTCTTTGACCAAGAATAATTGTTTTGTCTCTCTTCTCCTCCCAACATGCTCGCATAAGAACGTACTGATTGTGGAGGTGAGTGGACCATGTTTTTGCTCGGGCCAATCATACTTCTTGCCGTCGTTGGCTATCCGGGTCAAGAGAAGCCGCTAGGAAGTTTTATATTTTCAACATGAGGAACATTTTTAATTGGCTTACCTATATATATATATATATATATATATATAAAGTGAATAAGAGCCGCTTTTCCTAACGCGGTCATAAACTTTCTATAAACTGTATTGGGTAAAGTTGCACAAGGGAAGGAATGACCTTTACAGGAAATAAATCAACCATATAGTCACGGTCACACGTGGTGTGTGTGGTAAGCCTGCCTAATTGTCTGTATTAAGTGTCTTTAATGAAGCATTAATTAGTTAGTGTATTCTTGATTTGACCCTCGGCTAACAATGGATGGTCTTCTCATATCGATGATTTCAAAGAGAACTGTCACCGGTCGGCTCTATCGAGCATTTTGACCTCTTTTTGGCATCACAGTTTGCAAACGTGTAGCCAAGAGACACAAAAAAAACGTTGTCTGCACAGCTTGTTACACTGCCTCCAAGTGGCCAAAAAATATATTAAAGTACTTTATATACTGAATATTTTTCAACCACTCAATACAAGTGTCTTAAATCGGCAATATACTTTTGAAATTTTAAACGTCTCTCCAGTGGAAGGGTTAAAGAGTACTTATGGCAATCAGGAAAATATGCCTTTTCTAATATGAACATCGTGAAAAGCTTTTTTATAAAAATAAGAAAAACATGAGGCATCTAAAGTTGTTTGGATCACACATGAATAACAGGCCTCTGCTTTATGTACTGTCACAAGTGAAAAATGTAAGTGTCCTTTCTACACAAAGGTCATGTTGACCTACACTTGGGTGACAAAGCACACCGCCAATCTTACCGCTCCCTGAGACAAGAGGTCAGCGGTGGTTTTGTGTAAAAAAAAAAAAAAAAGGAAAAAAAAGAAGTTGAGTAATTTCAACTTCCACTGGAAAAGGAGATGAATCCATCTTTTTTCCATCTGCATTTTTCCGTTTTGGCAGTCTCTTGTTTTCTCAATCAAGGTTTTCCAACTTTTCCGTTACAGGCCATTGTAGGTACCGGAAAGACAATGGAGACCCTCCTGAAGTATGTTGAAGCCTTCAGGCCCAAATTGATCAAAGTGGCAGGGTAAGTTATTTCTATAAAGAACCAGACACTAAAGCAGCCCAGCTCTCCTGCTTTGTGAATCACTTATTTTCCGGCCTTCCAGTCTAGACAGATATGAAAGATAAAAAAAAAAAAAAGATTAAGTGACACGGGTTTCCAGTACGAGCGCTTTAATACGTAAAACCTGTCCTACGCAATACCTAGAAAGAGCTATTGTGTGATAATGTGTCATTTGAATCCCCCAGGTTGCTGGTGAAGAGAGTGCCACATAACGCAGCATGCCTTCCTGACTGTATGTACCTGACCACGCCTTTTATGGCTCCATTTTTAATCATGTTTCTCATGCAGCTTGATAAGTCAGTGAGTCAGTCGGTCATGGACATGTTTGCATTTAATGTTCCACTCTGTCTCTGATTTCAGATGTGGGCTTTGAGATACCCGATCGGTTTGTGGTTGGATATGCCTTAGACTACAATGAGTACTTTAGAGACTTAACTGTAAGTCAGTAGTAGTTTTATTTATTTTTTCTCCAAAATGACGTCCTAGTAAAACGTAGCATCAACAAGCACAGTTATGGTTTTATGGTCTGCTCTCTCTGCTTGTTTTTTAGCACATCTGTGTGATCAGCAAACGTGGGAAGATGAAGTACAAGATTTAAAAGCCCACTGCAAAAGGAGGCGGATGTCATCGAAGCGGAAAGCCTGAACCTTTTTCCCCGAGTCGCTTCTCGCTTACAGCTGCCGTCGTGACACTCGATCTCAAGCATGCCCCGTTTTGTTAGAACATTCCTTCCAAGAACCGTTTTAACAGACAATGACGTTTCACCGGTAAATTTAGAAAAGCAAGCACATGCTTCGCCGTCATTTTAGAGTACACTTCATGTTCTTCATGTTGGCAGAATTGAATCGTGTGGAAAATGTTTACTGCTGCCATTCGCCTTTGATTGTTTGACTCTAGCACACATATGTTTTACTACTTGTATGCAATGCAAAGAACTTGATAATGATGACCTTTTCATGAAGGTTTTTGAAGTGTTCTAACTACCTCGGTGTGTTCTGCATTTGCGTGTAAAGTGATACTTTAGTCATTTCTGCATTGTCTTTTATAACATACCAGTAAAGTATTTAACAATTCGGTGGTATCTATCACTGCATTCTTTTCACACTGTTTTGTTGACTAACAAAAGGCATTTTTTAAATGTTGATAAAAAAACCTCACACTTTATTCTTTAGGCTTATGATATACAAAGGAGGGTCTCTGAGTCATTGAAACATGTTGAACAGTGTTTGAATCATGCAATTTTATATACAATCCTTATAGTATTAAAGTGCTGTTGAAGATACTATTAAAGACAAGTGACTCTTTAAAAGACTTGTTTATTGCTTAAACTCTTAAAACTCATGTTTGACCAGTGTATGTTTGAATCTTTTTTAGGACTGAACGCTGCTTCGTGAAGTATTGGCCGACCTTTCTTTAACATGAAGGCCTGACATGTCCCAGTGCTACATTGGGGAACTAAAAGTTCCATAAAAACAAAACCTTTTTTTCTCTTTGTACTTTGAGTTAATTGATTGATCCTCAAACTCAATTTAGCTTGCACGAATGAATGACTTAATGACATTACTATTATTATTACCATGCTAGGATTTAGTCTACAACTTTTGGAGTAGTGGAAGACGTCTTCAGATTCTTTACTCGGGTAAAAGTAGTAATGAACCACTGTAGAAAGTAGAAAAGTCATGTATTTAAAATAGTAGTCCAAACACAGGAATAAAAGTGCTTAAATTGACAAAAGAAATAGGTATGAAGAAAATGTCCCCTGTAAATATTCTATGTGATTAGATTCTTACAGATGCTACAGTTTATAGTAGGTACGGTGGAGCTCATTTGAATGACTTAATAGTTTACTGGCAATGTTAATGTAATCTTGTTTTGTTAACCAAACATGGGTAAAATGAATCCTCTAACATTGATGTAGGATATTCCACAGTTAAATTTGATGGACACGATTGTGTTTTACCAAGACTTCTATCCAACGTACAGCTGCTGAAGGCAGGGCAGCTTTGTGAAAATGTCTAACAAAAGCTGCTGGACCTAAGGACAGGTGGTCCCTTCTGGGCAGAGGAATAAAGGGGCCCTCAATATCTGAGCATTTCTCTTTTTATTGGGGGGGGGGCTACATTCACAATATGGTCAAAATGTTGCGTTTTGAGTGTTGTGGGTGTTGATGCCAGCTCAGCTCGACCTCGCTTGGAACCGGCACATGTGACTCCTCGTTCAGCCTGGTTGTTTGTATCAAACCCAAGCGGCGACGATTGTGAAAAGCCAGACTTGTGATGTGTGGATCGCAGAGTGCGTCTGTGTTTCATCTACTTTGACCCGCACAGGCGGTGCCTGTTTGCTCCCGACTCGCTTGAACTACCGTGGAAGTGGCTTCGTAGCACTACTTTTCTCTTTCCCTTTTTTTTTCAACGAGCGCCGCTTACTTTTTCTAAACTCGCAGCCGATTGGCCAGCTCAAACACAACGCCGCTTGTGATTGGCTGAGAGCGTCCTGTTGACCGAAGGTGGACTCCCAGAGAGTCGGGAAAGCTGGAAGCCAAAAAAAAAAAAATTCAGCCACGAAACTGCACCATGCGCCTCCCCTGAGTAGGTTTGTAATAAGCACCGGGAAGGTTTTTGTACAGAAAACGATATTAAATCATGACAATCATGCCTGACTATCTTGGACCTCCCACGGAATGATCTTACTCCGTCTTCTCCGTTTTTCGCCAATCTCCCGCCGCAGTTTCCCGTCTGTAATGACGATTCTCAACCACACAGGTAACTTTGTTTCAACTCCAGCCGTTAGCATCGGTGCTAACAGCAGCTAGCGCTGCCTGTTGTCTCACTCGGTTCGGTTGTTCATTTTAAACATTGCACACGCTCCACGGCGTACCCAGCGTGGACAGCGTCCCCCGCGTGCCGCGTCGTCATTTTCGATATTTTTAAATAAAAAGTCACAAGGAAAAGCGACTTTTTGTTCGGTCGCTCGAGAACAACAGCTCGACACGCTCCGCTCGCGACTCGGTTGACCATCGCTCAAAAACGAGAGCAGCTCAAATAAAAGCACCTCTCGGCCCCCGGTCATTAAAGCTGCTCACACGCTCGTGTAAATAACGAAGCGCGTTGTGTCCCGTGCGTTAAAGCCCCGCACCCTAAACCTCCGTCGTGACCCTCCCGTCCCTGGTCCACTTGTTGCGGGCCATTCGCGAGCTGGTGTGGACGACCCACGTCGTTGTGCCTCGAGCGGACCAGAGGTCCGGATGGTGGTTGATGTGCTTTTATTTACCTGTTAGTGTGTGATTGGTGGTGGTGGTGGGGGGGGGGTTCTAGTTTAAGTTGAACATCTGGCCATTAAAGTAGTTTTGTAACAGTGCGCCGCTGTTCACTCGCGTTGTGCCCACGTTTCGTTATGTGCTGTTGCGTGCTATTAATCCGGCTCAGCGTGGAGCCTCGTGGAAGTCACAGACATCAGGTGGGAGACAGTTAGGATGTCAGATGCCAAATATCCAAACCCTGCATGTGGAAGTGTGTGCTATGTAAATGATGTGATAACACACCCCCCCCCCCCCTCCCTCTCTCTCACCAATAGATGGACTAAGAAATCCAGCTTGAATGGAGGAGTAAATTGGACATATTTCCTTTCTTTCCACTGGAGCCACCCTTTTTGAGATGGCTTTTCACGGATAACTGGATTTTAAGTGAAGTTGAATGATGGCATCACGTCGGGTCCATCCTTCCGAGGAGGATGAGAGGCAACAAACGAGATCTTCCTTCTGTGAGGTAAACCACGACCGCATATCCAACCTCAGACCTTTTACACACAGTGATGAATTACATTCAAATGGTGAAAGGGATTTTTTTTGGAGGCAACTGACTCTCTAGTTCCCCCCCCCCCCCCTCTCCATTTGGTGTTGGTGTGGCGTTGTAGTGAGGGGGGGAGGAGAGTGGTGTGTTCAAAACTTTGGCCCAGCTGTTTAAACTCCTGCTGAGTTGTTTGGCTCCTCACCAATGATTCATTATTTCGGTTATTTTCGATAATCATACAGCCATCATTATTTGAATCAGGTTTTTTTTAAATGAAACTCATCACTGGCGCAAGTGGGTAGAGACAATGGCCTTGGAGCAGAATACACAAGACCCGTCGTTGAGGTTTTTAAGCTGTGACCCCATGTGATACCAGACAGTGCACCATCTGCTCCTCTGGGAGCCTGCTGCCTCCATGAAGAGCCTCCCACTGAACCCAGTAGCAACCCCACACTCTTTGAAATGGACCGGCAGCTATTGATAGAATCTGTAGTTTTATTTAATCCACTGCCTTTAATCTAATAATCAGTTCTTTACTTCCCAATTCTGTGTGAGAAGTCTTTAAATGAGGGATCTAAGGCTCCTCGTGTTGTCATCTAGAGGTGTTGAATTTGATCTTAGACCATGCTTCAGTACCAGTATTAAATCAATTAAGATAATAGATCCATCTGAGTTGGTTTTCAGCTTATTTCTACCTCATTTTTGATACATATATTATACATAGATTTTTTGGAACATATGAATAATAAGCCATTTTGCACCAGGCTCTCACTGCAGAGACAGCTTGTGTTGCATCCTGACCGCTTTCACTCTCGGCTATAAAAAAAATATGAATTGATAACGTACTTAACTTTTGCTGTTGCAACCTTCTGGATACGGATTTCTAAACTTCAGAAAGTGTTAATGAATGAATTTAATGGCAGTTATTTCGATTCAAGATGTCTATTGTCGTTGGTACAGGTTAGGTAACTCCACAATTGTGATGCATATTTTTTTTTAATGTGTAAAAGTGTTTTATTCCGTAAGGAAACATGTTTTTGAGTCTTTTTTTGAGAGTCTTTCTTTCACCGTCTTTTCGAATAAAGCTTCCACACAAACCAATTCATGTGCTAATTTTGAGCCGGAAACCCCCCAGAGTCTCCGGTCCTGGGATCCTCTGGAAATGATGACGCTGTGCACTTAATGATCAGTATTTCCTGAAGTGGATGCAATTAATCACCTTTTCTAAATGACCTGGCAAAAACCAACTCGAGGAAGATTGTTCAGAAGATGTTTTGGTCTCAGATGTTATTGTAGCACAGAATGAAATAAAACCTTGGATTTCTTTTTTGAGTGGTCTTCCTACATTGTGTAAGTAGTCACTTCCAGTCAATCCGTTATCAGTCAAGATTTTGTTCTTTGCTGTTGGAGATTAGATTTTTTTTTTTCCCTCGCCACACTGGAGTGTTTCCTCCCTGTTATCGGCCCGGTATCCAAACATTTCAGCTGAATTTAAATAACAGACAATCAAACTATATGGCAGGATCAATTTGATCCTCTTTAACGAGTGGCTTTCTTTTACCTCTGCACATCAGGTCGCTGTGCTCCATTAGAAAGAGTAAAATTAATTACCGCTTTGGATGATGAAGCGTTATCCATATATAGCACTGCAGGAGGATATTGACAAACCGCCCCCCCCCCCCCCCACCCTCCCTCCCCGTCCCCGCAATCTTGGCCTCGTTGAAGCTCGGTGTTTAATCTCGTTGAGGCTGGATGCCTCTGTGCAGGCATCGCATGGCTAACTGATGGCAACCGGAAGGGAAAATTGACCTTCAATTTGATAGAAGAAGCCTGTTACTTCCTGGTGTCTTATTATCCGTGATGTCCCACGGGAGAAACTTAGATGGGCTATGTGATTAAGTATTTTTTTTCCCTTCTTCTCCTTTCACAGTTTCTGTGCAGTAAAACCCACCATGTGATTTTCCATTTAAAAAGCCAGTGATGTTTTTGCAATTCTACTTAAATGCTCATTAAAAAGTATTTGCAAAGTAAGGTGCAACTGTTCAAAAACACGTTCTGAGTGTTGGATCACAGATTGGATAGCCACAATAGATTAAAAGGTGCAACTCTAAGTTTCCCCAGTCACATATTTGTTTGCAGCAATACAAATTGCGAGGCAGTTTTAAAATCTCTTTTTCTGTTTACAAGGCCCCAGGCTGATGTCTTAGCCACTGCCCCAAAAATCATTTAAACCTCTTTACAAACCGCGTCTAAGCATCTTTGTTGCCTTTGAGAACGGTTAATGTTTATTCAGGCTTCACCCAAAACAAACTGTAACTGAACAGAGCCTGACGACATCATAATGTGAACGCTTGGGTCCGAGCAGGCCAAGCGGTCACCACGAGCACACTGTGCAGTGAGCATGGCAGTTACAACATAATAAGTGTCTAATTGTTGGAATGCATTGATGCATTCCAAGTATTGTTCTTCGAATCTTTATTCTACTTATTCTATTTCTTCCGCCGCACGTTTCAACTCCTTCACACTTAAGCTTAGCTATTAAGACCATTCAAATATTAAAATGTTCAGCTCCTTCGGGGGAGGTGGGCTATGACTTATCAGCTTTCTAGCTCTTATAATTGAATTAATATAAATTAAAATCAACCTTTTTAACATGGTTTCCAATGGATTCACTTTTCAAATCCTCTCAAAACTTCTTAAACTTTCAACTTTTTCAGCTTTTCCAATCTTTCAGCTAGAGACTCCATTTAAACTTTGAAATGTTGACACAAGTCTTAACAATATATGAGCAGTTTTACACATAGAGACATGGAAGCTACACTCATGCGTTCGGTAGAGTCTTGTCTCTCAAGATCCCATTATTTGTTGGCTACCCCAAATAGTTTTGCTCCAGAAAGCATTTGTTTGAGGTGTGGATTCTCATTAACTCATTGTCTGCCCGCCCCTGTGTGCTCGTTAGTGGCCGCGCACCTTGCTCCGTTGTCACGGCAACTAGCTGGGGCTCTTTCTGTGACTCACAGCTGATCCATTTTAGCTGATTAGTGCAGCCTGACATGACCTCTTTCTCTCCACCTTCTCTCATCATTTCAAAACAACCCCCCCATGGAGGGAATTCTTACTGTAATGTTTGAGGCATATTCATTTATAGCTTCTTAGTTTAAATAACAAATATTCTGTCTATCAACCCCTCCACCCAATCACCCAATACCATCAATTCAAAATATAAACTGCAATGATTATCTGTAATTTAACCATGAAGCTTAGGATAAAGCTGTTTCGTTGAATACGTATTGCTCTTTCAAATAGTACTACAACCACTAATATTTCTAGTACTTCTAGTAATATACTAGTAATTCTAGTAATATAATATACTTTACTACTACAAATATTACTAGTACTACTAATTTCAACCCCCATGGAGGGAATTCTTACAGCTCCTCTAGCTGTGACTACAGTGTGTGAATGTTAGTTACTGGTTGGGCAGGTGCCACTGTGTATTGTAGGTCTTGTCATTGGTGTGTGAATGGGTGAATGATGTCATGTAGTGTTGAGGCGCTTTGAGTGGTCAGAAGACTAGAAGAGCGCTGTACAAATCTATTTTACCAAGTCCATTTGGTTTGAATAACAAACATTCTGTCTCCCAAACCCCCCCCCCTCCCCCCCCCACACCCATTATTTCAAAATAAAAGCCTCAATGATTATCTTTACCTCAACAATAGGTACACCACAATTGCTTTCAAAGTGAAACTAGTACTTACTACTTCTACTGCTGCTAGTACCACTAGTACCACAATTATAACTATAGTACTAAACCTTATATTACTACAAAAAATATATTTTTTAATTCTCAGCTTTTCCTATTTCTATTCTTTCAGCAACGTTTAAATTAATTTCAGCTTTTATAAGTTCTGTAATTCATAGAAGCTTCTCCCATTTCTGTTTTTTTGCAATTCTTTCAAGTTCATTTCAGCTTTTCTCATTTCTGTATTTTCAGCAATTTTTAAATGTATTTCAGCTTTTTCTATTCTTTCAGCAATGTTTTGAATAATTTCAGCGTGTTTCATTTTTGTACTTGAAGCAACTTTTTAACATTTGAGCTTTCTGCATTCCAACGCATTTTCAGCAGGACATGCATTTTCTAGTTAAGTTAATTGTTCCAAAGGGTTTTTTATGGGTGCTTTTCCGTGGCTTATTTTGGACTTAGAGCAGAGAATAATTGGGAGCTTTGTGTCTTCTTCACTCACGCCAATGAACTTCCAGTGTGTGTGTGTGTGTGTGTGTGTGAGAGAGATGGAGTCTGATGGGACTGAGTTTAATCGGCGCGTCGTTTCTCTTCTGTGTCTCATCTGTATGTTAGCCTGGGACTGGCATGCACAAAACACACACCACGTGAGTAGCGAATCCCCAAAGCCTCGTCCAGCTTTACACGGCCGGAGCGCCCAGGTCTCCCGAGCGGCCCTCCGTGTTATTATCTCAGGCTTTTCACAGTGACGTGCTTGGTTTGGACGGGATGCGGTGTGGAATTTAGCAGCCGACAGAGAACTCCTTTGCATTTTAAGACTTTTGCTTTTTCTGCTGTATTTGCAGCCGATGTTGCTTGTTTAATGTTCTTTGGTGATGTTTCAACATATGGCCCAGGCAGTGTGGTCATGTAATATTTGTTCAAAATGAACAGTGTAGAAATTCCAGTTCTTTTTTGAGTGTACCTTTCCTGTAGATAACTACGTTGGTGGTGTGTAAACAGCTGTGTGTGTGTACACCGTTGGTCCGCCTGCACTTTAATCTCTGTGTGGTAGGGGAACCACTGATGTAGCTGCTTCACAATCTCCGAAAATAACCACTTGCACTCTGACATGCAACTTGCTGCGCTGGTATAAACCGCTTAGTATTTTGTCAAACACGAACATCGTTTTCTGTCATGTACACAGATAAAGTTTAACAGACGACACACAAAGAGCTCTGTGAAAAGCTTCGATTTGAAACGGGCGACAATGTGTCTGACTTTGTTTCATTCCACGTTGCTGCACTGTGAAATTATATGTAGGGAAATGTCTCCCATGGTCTGTGGTCCTGCGTGGCGGGCGTCCGGGTGCTATTGCATGGCAGCCACGCGTGAAACCTGGGGGGGAAAAAAAAAAAACACCAGTCTTAGATAGTTCTTGAATTCTGACCCGACCATCTAAATGTTGCAGTGTGAAATCAAGACTCATCATTTTTCGTCTATTGTTTACTGTCCAATTTTGGCGAGCCTGTGCGAATTGTAGCCTCAGTTTCCTGGAGTGGCACCACTTCAAGGTTCCACGGGTCCCGCAACCATGCCACGCTCAAGGGTCACCTAAGTCCCCTTTCATCCACATTCTGATGCTCGCTTGGAGGTCTCTTGACCACGTCTACATGCCTTGCAGACATACATATCTTGCAGCCATGTGATTGGCTGATTAGAAATTTGTTAAGCAGGTGTACATAATAAAGTCTGCGTGCGTGTGAATTATTTTTTTTTAAGCTGCAGCCACACAATACGCTTTAAAGCCGGAGACACAGACGTGGCCGCTGCTTGAATCCCGGGATTATCCAACAGAAGACCAAATGCCTGCTGAAAACTCTCACCCAGCGGCCTCACCCAGTGCAAATATCGGTCTCGCATGCTGTGATTCATAAATGGGTGGGAGGCATTCGTAGGTGGGCAGGAGAGAGGGCATGTGTGTTTTGATGTGTGTTTTTGCTTTCATGTGCAAAACCTCCCCTATTCTTAAAAAAAAAGTAATCTCGTAACTTTTCTCCTTAATTCCCTTTTGACCTTTTGTCGCGTTTAATCGTCGTAGTCAGTGCCGGCGCTCCGCACACGCACATCACGCGCTGCGCGTAGGGCACCAAGTGTCTGGGGGGGCACCAAAAAATCTGGGACCTGAAAAATCATCACAGTAGGCTACTTGTATAAATAACAAATACAATATTTCTAAAGCATGTTAATATGCAAAATCAATACAAAAGTAATAGGCCTAGACCAAATTAGTCTAGAAAAAGGGGAACCTCCTGTGCGACCCCCCCCCCCTCCCCCACCTCCCAGTGGTTTGTTCGATTATGCCTCAAATCTCAAATGTGACAGACAGCTTTGAAATGGCTTCGAAAAGGCATCAAGAGTCGGGGGCGGAAAAAAGAAGAAAGAAGAGACAGCGGGATGATGCTCGCGCGTCGCTCTCAGCTAAGACAATGTTTTAAATCAGGGGTCCCCAAACCTTCGTGAGGACCGTTGCTAGCGGTCACCGGGCGGCCGGCTGCCCACATGTACTCGCGCTCATAATGTCCGCACGGACCGCCGGTGGGTCGTATTCGGTACTCGTCCGCGGGCCGCCCGAAGTTTCTGTTACCGTTACCGTTTCTGTTATCATTTGTTTTTTATGTTATCATTTACGTTTTTGCATAACAATCGGCTTCAAGCGGCATATCCCAATCTGTGGATTGCTTCGTATTGCACTGACTCTCCCTGTCACGGTTACCTCTGCTGAGCGAAGCTTTTCAAAGCTCAAACTAATCAAAACGTACCTGCGCTCATCAATGGGGCAGGAACGTTTAAGTGGTCTGGCTGTCATCAGCATCAATGGGGACGTGGTTCAGAAACTGTCATATGACCTGATAGCTAATTTTGCAGCTAGGAAATGCAGTGTGCCTCTGCATGGCCTTTGACAACTGATGGTAGTGAAAATGTTTGTAATATTGTTCTATCGGATAGCAGAATGGTCTCTTTTATAGAGATGGTAAAGTAAATTCTACTGTGCAGTTTGCACTTTATTATTATTATTTGCACTTATGTATATTATTTACTGAAGAAATGTGCACATTATTACTTACACGGTTATATACTTGAATACTTTCTGCGTTTACAATGTTCACTTCCAAATCTGTGTTTTTAGTAATTGTGGTGGTATTTGGTATTTATAATTTATAATTTTATCTTTTATATAATTTATTTCTTTTCATGTTTGTTTATGTAAATTATTTATGTTTAGAAGTTATTTGGGGAATAAAGAGAACCTAACTAAGACATTCTGAATGGTTGGTTTTCCTTTGGTGGTGGTGGTGGTTGGTTGGTTGGGGGGGGCACCCCCAAGCATTTGCGCTTAGGGCACCCAAATGGCTAGCGCCGGCCCTGGTCGTAGTCTTACTTTGCTCTAATCTCCTTCCTCATTATTAGGGTTTTTTGATGTCGGATAATCGGGTAAAGTCTAAATGTGGGTCTGGAATTTATTGACCTGGAATGTCACAACAGTATTAACTATGCGACTGGCAACAATAACTATGCTCGGCATGTGCCTGTGAGGAGGCCCACACCCCCTTCTGTATCCAAAGATCACAGGGTTGGAAGTCGCCTGGTGCACTCTCTGCCAAGTCAGATCCAGTCGACTGGGCTCGGCCTGCACCGGAGACGAGAGGGGCGGTGGGGGGGGGGGCGACAAGGCAGGCATTTCAAACATCCAGCTGTCAAATTCTCAAATGGCCACAAGTGTGGATTTGAATGTTTCCTGGTGGCGTGACGGTGTGTACAAACACAGACCAGCACATGGAAGTTCCCGCATCACAGAGCCGTCAAAGCTTGCTTATGTAAAGTAAAACCTGTTTGGCGGGTTTCAACAGAACAATCGGGTGTCGAGCTGCACCTGCAGCCTTGTGTTTCCCAGCCAGCGGCTGTACGAGTCCCAACTCTCTCCATTTTGCCCTTTTTAAACTTGCGATATGTTGAAACACTTCTATAAATGCGCTCATATGCGAGCAGTTCTTCACTGCCTCCCCCAGAAAGATACGGTTGAAAATA
Organism: Pungitius pungitius; assembly: GCF_949316345.1. NCBI lineage: Eukaryota > Metazoa > Chordata > Actinopteri > Perciformes > Gasterosteidae > Pungitius > Pungitius pungitius. The sequence goes on from NC_084914.1 coordinate 12,493,627, forward strand.
GAGTAACCTTTGTTGCAGAGTGTGGGAAGCAGTACAACACGGTGTGGGACACACCTCGGGGCTCTCGGCTCAGACGTGGAGCGTGAGGCTGAATGTTGATGCCGTGACATGCTCATAGCAATTAAACAGGAGATGGTTGTAATGAGTTGGTGTGAATTATTGCTCATGTTTTCTGTGGTTTGGCCCAGCCACCAGTACCTGCGACCGCTGGATATCACGGGGTACAGATTCTGTTTTGATTTATTTGTCTTGCTAATCATGCAACATGAACAGACGGGTCAGTTTATCAGATTTCTTTTGACTAGTTTTGTGTCGTTAATCCCAAGCAGACAGGTTGCCCTGCACATGCGTTGCTCAACATATCTGCCTAGGCCGAGATAGTGTAATGCAAGCTCATCAAATTCCACACATTGTGGGGGAAAGTGTGTGTGTGTGTCTGTGTGTGTGTGTGTGTGGGGGGAGGTCTGGGGGGTGATGTTTGAGACAGGAAGTGGGAAAAATACTCGTAAAGTTTGGAAATACAAGACAGTTTGAAAAGAGGTCTTTCTTCTAATTGTACAGTAGTATGAGAGGGGGAGACCCGGGTAGGGAGGGGTGGGGGTGTGCTGCCGCACACATGACAAAGGTGAGAGTAAACAACACTGGGGTATCCAAAGGCCTGGAGCCTGACACGCTCTGCTCTCCAGCTAGAGGCCACGACTTTATTGTCGAGTCAGCGTGTCGTGCTCCCAAAACGCTGCTGTTTTCTAAACCAGGTCTAACTCTGCTGACACTCACCCGGTGTTTTCATGTCACCATGACGTCAGTCACGGGGCTCTCTTCAGCAACGTTGTCTCAGAATTCAGGCACTGAGGTCGTTCCTGCATTTAAGTTTTCAAATTCAGGATTTCATAGCAAAAAAAAATGTCTGTCTGATTGCTTCAATTGAATTCCCTTTGTCCACTTTTCTCCACGTGTAGAATGAATCCCCAGACTGGAGAAGCATGGCAGACTCCGCCGCCGCGCACCCCCCGACTGAAGAGGAGCCGTTCTCTTGGCCGCGACCTAAAACCGTGCGTTTGCGGCGGACCTCCCAAGGGTTCGGCTTCACGCTGCGGCACTTCATCGTGTACCCGCCCGAGTCGACCGCGCACTGCTTCCCGGCCAATGTAAGGATGGCATTCCAGGAGTTTCATGCATCGTGAGGGGTGTTTGCTGATCATCTGGTTTCTAAACCCTGTGAACGGGAACAACAAAGTCACTTAAGTGTTTCCATGGTTCTTTCTTTTTTTCTTACAGGATGAAGATCATGTACTCGGAGGTAAGCAGAAAATCTCAGCTGTTGGTCTTCATGCAGACGCCTTCAGCATTGCTGAGTCAGCTTAGGAACTCTTAATGACTCTCCATGCAAGCTTTCACTCTTTTCTTTTTTCTTTTTTTGCTTCTTATGAATTGGGAACAATGTGACTCCTGTGTGTCACGGCTCTTTGTGAAAGCATGAAAGGTTTGGTCTACACCACCTGTTTCTGTCCTGCACTGACCCACCTCTCTACGTATTGTTCCACTGCCTTGTTCTTGCTGCTCTTTTCCTTCGCCATAAAGAGCCGTTCAGAAAGGGTCTGCCTCAATTGTGTTTGTGTTTTGATCCTCTTTCCTCTTGTTACCTGTGCTGTTGATGTGGATCTAGTTAAATCAACTGCTGTCAATTCAGTGTGCAACTTCACTTAAATGTCCTTCTGGCATTTCCTAATATAGCCAATACCTTTTTGTTTAAACAACAGCAAATTTAAAAATTCAAACAAAAATTGTCATTTGGGACTCATCCTTCAGTTCGAGCGAGTCCATGTCAGTCCGTCCATTGGCAAGACAACCCCCAAAAGTGTGTGAATGTCCGTTACATCTGATGGGCCGTTGGTGCGTGGGTGTCATGGCGACGTGGTTAAAAGACTATAAAAGCGCGACACACTCCAGTCAGCAGGGTCCCGCTGCACTAGAATGTATTTGATTCAGATTGGAGTGAACTGTGAGACTGCCGGTCCCATTGCAGCGTGATCGCTGAGGGGTGAGATCCCCGCGGCTCGTTGGCGGCTCAGCCCTGAGTCTGGCCGTTTGTTTACCGCAACGAAATAGATTGATGTCTTGATTTCATTCGTTGGCTCTGTCAGACGTCTTATGTACCGTTGCTAGAAACCATTGTATGCACAAGTAATCTTTGTTTTCGTTAGACAAAGGCCAAACGATACCTCTGACCGTCAAAATAACTAAAAGATATACTGTGTCATATCACTGTTGATGATATAACACGGGTTCACCCCGCTGTGTGTAGAACGCACACGCCCATCCGCACATCCTCACCGGCACATGCTTGAATACGTTTAGCGATATTTATTGCTCCAATCCAATTAAAATCCTGAATGGACTTCACAGGATGTCTGGCCACAGTGAATCAGGAGATCTGCACACGGCTCTCCAGGCACGTCCCTAACAGGCTTTTAAAAAGTCACAACAAAGCTTTTATCTCAAATGTCTGCTCTAAATAACAGTCTGTGTGCAGCATCGAAGATAAAGTGGCACCGTAGCGTCTCGTGTTTGACCCG